>NC_068279.1:7746539-8346539 GCF_025860055.1 Xyrauchen texanus | reverse complement strand
CGAGTGGGAAGAGCGGAAAAAGCACAGACGGCAGAGGGTTGCATTAGCAGATATAGGACAAATAGACCCAGGCACATGCTACATCTGCAGCAACTGCAATAGAGCCTGCCGCTCCAAAATCGGACTGTACAGTCACAGCAGGCGCTGCAAACCAACCACAGAGACTCCTTGACGCATATTCCATTGTCTCCAGAGACAGACGGATGCCAAGAAGCACCATTGTGTTGTCAATTCTCATGAAATTTTATATTCAGCTTCATGTAGAGACCCTTTTTTGTATAAGTTTCATGAGCATCGGCCATTCACAATTAAAGTTATTACAGTTGAAGACATAAGTACACCTTAGCCAAATACATTTAAACTCAGTTTTTCACAATTCCTGACATTTAATCATAGAAAACATTCATTGTCTTAGGTCAGTTAGGATCACTACTTTATTTTAAGAATGTGAAATGTCAGAATAATAGTAGAGAGAATTATTTATTTCAGCTTTTATTTATTTTATCACATTCCCAGTGGATCAGAAGTTTACATACAGTATATTAGTATTTGGTAGCATTGCCTTTAAATTGATTAACTTGGGTCAAACATTTTGGGGAGCCTTCCACAAGCTTCTCACAATAATTTGCTGGAATTCTGACCCATTCCTCCAGTCAGAACTGGTGTTTGCAGGCCTCCTTGATTGCACACGCTTTTCAGTTCTGTCCACACATTTTCTATTGGATTGAGGTCAGGGCATTACCTTTACTTTGTTGTCCTTAAGGCATTGTGCCACAACTTTGGAGGTATGCTTGGGGTCATTGTCCATTTGGAAGTCCCATTTACGGCCAAGCTTTAACTTCCTGGCTGATGTCTTTCGATGTTGCGTCAATACATCCACATAATTTCCCTTCCTCATGATGTCATCTATTTTGTGAAGTGCACCAGTCCCTCCTGCAGCAAAGCACACCCACAACATGATGCTGCCACCCCCACACGTCACACGGTTGGAATGGTGTTCTTCGGCTTGCAAGACTCAACCTTTTTCCTCCAAACATAACAATGGTCATTATGACCAAACAGTTCATTTTTGTTTCATTAGACAAGAGGACAATTCTCCAAAAAGATCATTGACATCATGTGCACTTGCAAACTGTAGTCTGGCTTTTTTATGACTATTTTGGAGCAATGGTTTCTTCCTTGCTGAGCAGTCTTTCAGGTTATGACAATATAGGACTCGTTTTACTGTGGATATAGATACTTGTCAACCTGTTTCCTCCAGCATCTTCACAAGGTCCTTTGCTGTTGTTCTGGGATTGATTTGCACTTTTCGCACCAAACTACATTTATCTCTAAGAGACAGAAATTCCTGAGCGGTATGATGGCTGCATGGTCCCATGGTGTTTATAATTGCGTACTATTGTTTGTACAGATGAATGTGGTACCTTACTCATTGAATTACTCATGTCATGCACAAAGTAGACATCCTAAACAACTTGCCAAAACTAAAGTTTGCTAAAATTAAATCTGTGGAGTGGTTAAAAATAAAATTGTTTTATTGACTTTAACCCAAATGTATGTACATTTCTGACTTCAACTGTAGGTGCTGAAATTTGATTGGCTGCTGGCGGCCATTTTTTTAATCGATATTTTAAGGATATGTTAGCACTTGAACCAAAAAAGGTGCATATTTAAATTGAACTGTCGATCAAACGGCTGAGTTTTTTGTTGTAGCGCCCCCTACAGGCACAATTATATGAAATTATCTGTTGACTATGTGTGCCAGGTTTCATTATGTTTTGACTTTGCGTTGAGTAGATATTGTTCAATAACTCAAAGTGCATTCAACTGAAGGAATTTTATCGCTAATATCTTCGGAAAGATTTTACTTTTCAAAAGAATTTTTATAACTTTTTGTCAGGACGGTCTGTAGATGATGTTAACCAATTTTATTTATGTATACCAATCATTAACAATATTATTATTATTATTATCATCAATATAATATCATAATGCAATAATATAATATTAGTTTACTGAGTTCCAAAAAATAAAGATGCTGAATGGGTATCACAAAATGGACAAAAATAGGTACACAGTGGACAGGCACAATGTGAATAGGAATATTATATTTATAATTTTTTATTTGTGCAGAATGTCAAAGTTTTTAAGAGGACTCAAGTGTGAACCCCAAAGAGTGGCCTAAGTCAAAGAACATGGGCAAAACATTACAAAATTTAAAAATTTCACGACTTTTTTTAATCAGATCAAAGTTCAAATTGCAATCGCAATGTTTATCAAAATAATCGCTTTTTGGCTTTTTGTCCAAATCGTGCAGCCCCATGACATGATCTTGGAAAATGTCTCTACGCAGACGATCATGCAGATGTGGGTAAGTTTGCACCAGCTCAGTAACTTTGCACTCCAGTGAATAGAAATCAACTGGAACAAAAAGACATTTAACTAGGGTCACACCCATCGATGACAAGGACCAATAGCAATAAGGTGTTTTAACAGCCAGTACGAAGTTTTCCTGAAAGTTTGTACTGGCAAACTTTTTCGAACCATCACACCAAACCCCAAAAAAACTTCTTTTTGGACGTATTTTGTTTTGGAAAACTGCCAAAAACATGAGAAATGTAATTTCAAGCAAGTGAACTTCCTGGCCAATGTCACACTTTCTGTTCCAGTCTACTACCTCTGAGGCTTTATGTTCCAGGAGGTACAGGATGTTCCACAGGCAACTAGTGAATGATTGTGTATGTGTGTGTGTGTGTGTTTGTGTACATGTTTATCCTACATTGTGGGGCCCAGCCAGCAGTCCCCACAAGGGAAATGGCTTATTAAACATACTAAATTATGTTTTTTTGAAAATGTAAAAATGCTACAAGTTTTCTGTGAGGGTTAGGTTTAGGGGTAGGGTTAGGGTTAGTGAATATAAATTATCGTTTGATCAGTATAAAATCCAAAAATGCATGGAAGTCTATGGAGATTCCCCACAATGATATAAAAACAAGTTTGTGTGTGTGGAGGTTTAAGTGGTTTACAAGGACTTTTTTTAGGTTACAAACTGGTAATTACAAAGGTATTATTCTATAAATGTGATTAATGAGGACATTTCTAGTGTCCCCATAATTCAAATCGCTTAAAAAAACATACTAAATTATGTTTTATTTAAACTGTATAATGCAGTAAGTTTTTGGTTTAGGGGTATGGATAGAATCTATAATTATGTCTATGGAGAGTCCTCATTATGTTAGCTGCACCAACGTTTGTGTGTGTGTGTGTGCATGCATGCGTGCATGTGTGTGTGTGTGCCCATGTGCGTGTGCATTCTACCTGTTTCTCAGTACCATTTTCTTCAGTTTGTCACAAAGGCTTCCTTAAAGGGTTAGTTCACTTTAAAAAAAAAAGAAAATTCTGTCATTTACTCACCCTCAAGTTTTTCCATTGCCGTGTGACTTTTTTTTCTGAGAAACACAAAAAGTAGATGTTATGCAGTGTATTACTGAGTGACAGATCAGTCTGCTTAACATCTTCTTGAACAAAAGAATGTCACTGGGGTTTGGAATGGAATAAGGGTGAGAAAATGATGAGAAATTTTCATTTTTGGGTGAACTATCATTTGACAGGTCTGTTTAGGCCTTTCCATTCAGAGTTCGAGACATACTGTTCCCAGACTGCTGCATTAACATCCACATCTCCTTTTGGTTCTCTCCTAGAGACTTGGATTCGAATGAAGACACAGATGAATAGAGGGCCACAGTGCACCTATGATGTATAATCCTGCTGCTCTTACACTGAGCTCCCATTGAATCTGACATTGTTCAGTACCTCCCTCTATGTGAATTTCAGGTGCCCTCTCATACACACATACATTATATACACACTGTTTGTTCCTGTTTCATGTCCTGGATAGGCTCATAAAGTGTCTGACTAGGCACTTTTATTATGGTGTTAATTAGCCGACTCTCCGGCGAGTCCTGTGATAGAGAGAGTAACTCCGTCAGCACTTCGGCGAGTGTGTTATGTTATGCAAGGTGGTTTCTCTCAGGTTCTGTAGGTCAGGCTGGACAGGGGGATGAGTATAATGCAGCTCTTACATTTTAATTGCTGTGGATTGGATTAGAGTGCTATTGCACTGCTCAGTGCGATGAGCTGTGATCCATGATAATGAGGTGTAGGAGATTACATCAGGAAAGTTCACGCTGCTAGATCTTATGACACGGCTCTTTCTCAGTGTGTAGTTGAGTGTGTATGTTACCCGTTTTCAGGAAATTGTGCCGTTTGAGTCAGCAAGCTTTACTACTGATATAATTGACAAATGAAAAAAAAAATTACAAATACTTTAATCACATTTGGTAGATTCAAGTCTGTTTAGTGTGTAATAAACATTATTTTTATAATAATTTATTTCCATAAAATGGATAGTTCTGACTGTAGATTCTGATTGGCTCATCGGCATTCCAAGATGTTGTCAAATTCTGGCAATGCCACATGTTTGTATGATTTTTGTTCATTTCATGTCTTTTATTTTGAAGTTTATTTCTAGTTCCTGTCTTTTCACGTGATTCTCCTTGTCCTGTGATTTGACCCTCATGTTCCATAATGTTTTTATTAGTCTTGTCTTTTGATTGGTTTTGGTTTATTGTCGTGTTATCATATTTATTGGTCTTGTCTTTTGATTGGTTCTTGTTTTGTTATCTGGTTTCCCTGTTTTTTTTTTTTTTGTATTTTGGACATCTTGTTTGCCTTTGTTACCATGCGTTCAGACCAGAGGCGGCGAGAGCGTAAAAATTCGCTCTGGCTACCCTGCCAACAACGCTATGGAAAATTAATGGACACTCTGACGTAGTTGAAATAGGCGGCAACATTCGTTCACAATGCTTGGGTTTGTGAACTATATTTAAAGGGGCAGCAAAACATCCAGACATGTCGACCGGTATCTTTTTGCTGACCTACCACAAGTAGCGTGTATCCTTATGAAATCTTTTAATATATTATTATATAAACCATAATATCCACTTCATAAACTCACCTGGCATACCAACAATTTCAGACACCTTTGTCCATGCATTTGTTTTTTTTATATCCCTGTAAGCAAACAGGGACAGATCATATAGTACGGGGAAACCCTCCACGGCAATAATCAATTTCTCCTCCATTTTGTCTTCAGACCAATGTTTGGTGGGAACCAAAGTTTACACTGTTGTGTTCTCTAGACTTTGCTAGAGTGAAGCACTTTTATACTCCAATAGGTTGCCACCGATCCGTGTCAAAGCTCATTACCATAATGTTGCCTGCACTTGAAATTTCCTCAGACGCCCACACCGCCCAAGACGCGACGCGACATGTTGCTTCTCGACACCGAGAGACACTGGCTGCCATAGAAAATTAATGACTTCCGGTCGATTTGACGCTCTCGGCGCCTCTGGTCTGAACGCACCATATGGTATTGATCTTGTAATGTTGTTTCACGGTTTGCTCTCATCATGGTTTCTTGTTCATAGACTCAGACATAAATTAGTTCATGTTTATATTTTGCTTTTTGGTTGCTACTTTCATGGTTTTGGGTTCACATTATCCTTTTTTGTCTCTTGCCTGCCTGCAGTGTTAAAAACACACACCTTTAACTTACTGTAGTTAAATTATATTTTAAAGGAATTTTGTGACATAATGTGGATTACCACAAAAAACTATTTTGGCATGTCCCTCCTTTTCTTTAAAAAAAGCAAAAACCTGGAAGTAAATGGGGCCAATCCATAAATGTTAAAATTCTTCCTGTTTCAAAAGTATAGCCACAAGACGGAAACAATATGCATGTTAACATGATTTTAGTGTGATAAAATTGCTTACTAACCTTTTCTGTGTAATGTTATATCCAGTTTTTACAACTCTTTTGCCATGATGACGTGATGCTCTAAACCCCTAAAATAACTGTGAAAACGATTATGTAAACTTTTATCAAATAAAAAGCTTCACATTTATGCCTTTACGCCCTCAAAAAATTGGCCACATTCACATTGTGACTCAATGTAACATCTATTTTTGCTTTTTATATAGATGGATGAGTTGAAATTATTCTTTCAGCATTATGCCACAAATGCTTTCGATTGATCTTAACTTGTTTTGAACCCAGATAGTACCTTTAATACAGGTTTAATACAGACAGCAAGTCTGTCACAGAGATAGTCTGGTGAGCGAAGGTTTTTAGAACCCAGTTCCAGAGACTTCTTTATTGAAAATAATCCAGAGCAAGAGGAATCACAAAAGAAACAAAACTAAGACTCGCCAGACTCAACTCAATACAATTAACAATGTAAGATAAAAGACAGGAAGAACATGGGAGCTATATATACACAGAACTAAATTACACCAATTAGAAATACCTGTAAACAATTAGGAAGGAATAAATTAACTAAGACAGAGAGAAAAATAGAAGTCCAACCCTCTAGCGACCCCTACTGGCCGCTTGGTGAAGTTATACGTGACAGAGTCCCCCCTTTAATGGGGGCTCCTGATTTTTGAACACAAAAACAAAACAAGAAAGAATGGGCCCGGCAGTTTGGATGGTGGCTTAAGAAAGGGGGCGGGGTCCGGAGGCCAGGGAGGTGACTCCAGAAAGGGAGCAGGGTTCAGAGGCCAGGAAAGAGGTACTAGGAATGGAGCAGGGTCCAGAAGCCTGGAACGTGGCTCCAGAAAAGGAGCAAAATCCAGGGATTTGGGAGGCAGCTCCGGAAAGAGGGGCGGGAGCTGGAGGCCGGGGAGGTGATTCTAGGAAGGGAGTGGGGTCTTTTGGCCTTGGAGCAGGCCTGGGCTGTGGAACAGGACCCGACAAGGCAGAGGGGCATGTTGGAATCTCAGGGGGCAGGGCCGCTGGTATCTCAGCAGGTGGAGAATCAGTGAGCACAGTCCCAGGAGATGGAGAACCAGGGGGCAGAGCCGCAGGAGGTGGAGTCGCAGGAGTCAGAGCCAGAGAAACTGCAGCGTTGTCAGGAAACTGATAGGGTTGAGCCACAGTAGAAGTCCCAAAAGACTCACAGGGCAGAGCCACAAAAGACTCGGGTCAAGGCAGCTGGGGAAGCAGGGCAGCTGATGACTCGGGCAATGAGGTCAGGACCACTGAAGCTGGGAACACCTAAGCTGGGACCGCTGAGGTTTGGACTATCGAGGTTGAGACCACAGAAGGGAACAGATGGGCCTTCGTCATCTAAATCTCCGGTGCCACTGAAGAAGGGGCCTTTTTCCTCCTCTTAGAGCCTGCTGCCTCTGGGGAAGCTGCTCCACCTCCCTGCTGGTCTGCCTGCAAGATGTTAGTAATAAACTCCCTCAGTGGGAGGGAATCACAATCCAATGGCACCAACTCCCTTAAAGAATTCTTAAATCCCAACCAGAATAATTATCTAAATGCCCTCTCTGGCATAATAGTCTGAGATGACAGCCTCCAAAATTCAAAGCTGTTTTCCACTGCGGACCTAGATCCCTGGCAAATTTTTTCTGCTGGGTTTATGGAAGGGTCTTGCATTCCATCATGGAGATAGTCTGGTGAGACTTGCAGAGACTTCTTAATTGAAAATAATCCAGAGCAAGAGGAACCACAAAAGAAACAAGACTAAGACTCGCCAAACTCAACTCAATACAATTAACAACACAAGACAAATGACAGGGAGAACACAAGGGCTATATATACACAGAACTAAGTGACACAAACTAGAAACATCTGTAAAAAATTATGAAGGGAAAATGAACTAAGACAAGGCAATAACAGGGAGATCAAATTAAAAAAATAAGCGACCCTACTGGCCGCTAGGGGATGTTGTACGTGACAAAGTTGCTACATCGATAAACAATAATAAACTGTTAACTGTTAGACCAGTGAACTACTGATTAGTAATAATACAACTGTTTATTGAACATTGGTGTTTTTTATCATACTGCTGTACAGGGGCAGACTGGGAAGAGAAATTAATAGGGTTTTAAGCACTAAACTTTGCGGAAAACCAAAAATCACCCCTAAACTATAGTAAAATAATTGCAGTGCACTGTATCTCTTAGATTAATTATTTATTTTATTAATTTATATTGGATTAATTTTTAGTTTAAAACATGTTTTAATTTGTTTCATCAGAATATCAGTCAGTTTGCTTGTAGCTTTTATTGAAAATTAAGATAGCATGTGTTCACTTTGTAGTTTTTTTCTGTAATACTTTCAACCTGTTCTCACAGAATCACGTTACTATTCTAAAGTTTTTGCAAAATAATATTTATGTGGTTCCTTTTGTGTATCACCACAGTCTCCTGGTGAAATGAACACTAGAGGTGCTACAACAACGATGCCTTTCACACAAATCATAAGAAAACCAGCACATTATCACTTTATAAAAAAGTTATTTTTTTACCGTTCTTCACACGATGCCATTTTATGACATCAAAACACTTTTACTATAGTGCATGACTTGTAAGGCAGTACATTTTAACTTTTGCATTACATAAACAACTACATTCATAAACTTGTTCGAGTGCAATCATATTTCTCAGTAGCTCAACTAATAAATCATTGCACTTGCTATGCAATGGATTGGAGTATGAGTCCTAAAGAGCATGCAAGCATGTGTGAGCCAAAAAAAGTGTAATAGAAGAATGCTGTTGTTGCCTTAGCAATTGTACTTTTCATCTCACATTTGGTTTAGGGTATAAGGTTTAGGGTAGGGATATTGTTGTGGTTTTTTAAACTTGATGGAACAAAATCCTTTGAAACTACTGTTTTTCATCTCACATTTGCTTTGTACTCACTTTTAGTGCCACCTAGTGGACATAATGAACCACTTAATATCATTTTGCAAAACTTTAGTCTTTATAATCACAGAATTTCCGTAAAATCAGACTCAATGCTTTCTGCTTTCTCTATCTCTCTCATCAATTCAGCAATGTTGTGCTGTGACTTTCCCCCCATTTTGTTAATTAAATATTTGGCTTTTTTGGCAATCAATGGTATCCAGACAGAAGTAGTCAACAGAAGACTGGAAATTATGGGGAGAAGAAAAACATTGAGTTTTGTCAAATCTAAATTAGCATATTAGTATTCTGCATGCAGAGGCACTTTCCATCCCTCTGTTAATGACTCTCACACATGCGCCTTCACCAAGGCAGAAAGTCCATGACATGGCAGCCACATAATTACAGGTTTGTGGTGGAAACACGGGAATGTGACACAGAGGTGTGCGTGTTACATTGTCAGGGTTCATACTGTATGTACCTCCTGAGATTCTCCAGGAGGTGTATTTTTAGATTTCTAAACTTCATTAAATAATTCAAATGTACAAATTATAGAACATCTTAAAGGGAGCATATCATGGAAAACAGGATTGTCCTTGCAGTTTAAATAAAATAAAAATGCTGCAAAAACAGGTCACAGTTTAAAATCTTCTATTTTATGATGTCACAGCCAAAATCACATTTACATATTATCAACAATTTAGTCTCCAGCATCTTAGTGGGGGCATTGTTGTTCATTGTTGTTTAGCCAGACATAACAAAGGACATTTACATACAGTATATACATCCTCAAGGTACAGTAGCAATGGCCGCTGTTTAAAGAAATATTTCACAAAAAATTGAAAATTTTGACTTGAATTTTAGTCTTCAAACAAAGCAACCCTGATGCTTCAGAAGACTTGGAATATAGTGCATAATGTTGCAGTTATGGTACTTTTAGTCCTTTTTTAAACCTAGATAGCCCATTGTCACTGTATACTTTAATTGTATGGAAAGAAAAGTACCTTAGATGTTCTTAACTAAATAAAATTGGACTATACAAGATAACCGTGTTTACCTGAGATCATCGGATTATTCTCTGCTTTTGACATCAAAACATAAACAGACATGCGCACACTTGCACACATTGGATAAGCCAGTAAAATGGGGGTAATGGTGTTTACAAGCAGTGCTAATATGCAAAACAAATGGTCGCAACTGCATACATCTAAAATATAAATAATCTAGTCACCATTGGCTACAATCGGTATCACTTTGTGTGCGTTCATATGCGGTTTCATCTGATAGGCTGTTATCTTGTGTGATAGAATTATAGCTTTTGAATGTGTGTCGGTGTGTCTTATCCTGCATTTCACCCATTCTGTTAAATTGAGCTCATTGCATGCAAAACGTGGGCCACGACGTCCGATTTACAGACAAATGACTCTTTTTTTAACCGGGTCTTCAGGAAATTCAGGAAAATGGTTTGAACTCACGAGTTCAGGCTAGGAGTTTGAATCAGAGTCACTATCTCAACAAACCACATAAATCAGCAGTCAGTACAACTGACTACAGGATTAACGGAATACCGGACATTTATTACGTGATCACTGATGAACTACTGCTGATAAATAACTGCTCATTTTGTTATGTGAATGTGTTCACTTAATAGTGTTTATATTGTAATATATTGTTAATGATCAAAATAAGTGTTCCCAGTGTATTTCAGGCTTATTTATCATTAAAAGTCCTACATAATGTACCAAATATTGTTATTATTTTTTTTTCTTTTCTGGTTATTATTGGTATTTTGGTAGCACGGTAAACTGCATCTGGGATTGTCATGCAATTTGGACTCTTGTAGCCTCTGTGTCTGGGCCTCCTTGACACAGAAAGTAAAGACTAAAATGTTTTATCAGCTGTCTTTCTTTGGCTTTCTATCTTGCTTCAGAGCAACCATCTAAATCGAGCAATTCAGCAATTTGGAAACTAAAAGCGTCCATTTAGCTTCTAAATGTTTCACTTTAGGAGCCACGGCTCTATAGCTATTTTTTAGTCCGGTGCCCCCAATAAAGGAAAGTCATTTAAGCATTATTGGTGTAAGATTGGGCATGTAAATGTGCTCTTTAAAAGGATAGAAAGTCCTATGGGTTTGGAACAACATGAGGGTAAGTAAATGTTTACATTATTTTAAAAAAAATTGTCAGAGAGTGTGTGGGAGTTGAGAATATGTTCCATTTTAAATATAACCTCAATCTGGGGAGAGTGTATGTGTCTGGTTCAAAGGCTGTCTGGATTTGTGTGTTAACATGTGTGAGGAGTAGAAGAGATGTATCTCTTGGAATTCTTAATATCAGCAAATCATCTGCCATGTTCATGGAGAGATGAGAGGAGAAGAGACCAGATGAGAGTAAAGGAGATGAGACAAGAAAATAGGAAAGGAGAGGGGACAAGAGGAAAGGAGATGAGAAGAAAGGAGACGTGACCAGAGGAGTGGATGGAGAATGTGAAATCAGTATGCAGTATGCAGTGTCTCTGACTGACCCACTACTGTCTCCAATTTCAAATTCAAATGCAGGAACTCATCCACGGCCAACTTCACCCTCCCTCCATCATCCTCCCCACTCGCTATCTGCTTTCTTTCTTTCTGTCTCTCTCTCTCTTTCTCTCTTTCTTTCTCTCATCGCGCTCTATTCGCTTTTTCAATTTTGAAGTGCTTTGAAGGTTGGCCAGTGGAGTCATCTGAGATTGCACTGTAGCGCTTTACCTTTTTCTTTCACTCTGTTTTTCACTTCACTGCATCACTCCTCCCACACTCTCTGGCTGGCTCATTCATTCACTCACTCCCTTCACCCCATTGTCACCTCTTGAAAACCCTTTTTCTTTTCTTTTTTTGGACATTTGATATAAATCCTGTATGACCCTCAAAATCCTACATCCACCACTGTTACTTACTCTCAGCCACTTTGTTTTCCATCTATAACCCCACTCCCCTCTCTCTCTCTTTCTCAATCTCCCCTAGACTTGGTTAGAGCAGATAAAGTAACCTAATACTGATAAGGTGTGGTGAAAATGAAACCTGTTTTGGGAAAAAACTTTGTCTTCTTTCTTTCTTTCTTGCTTTCTTTCTTTCATGCTTTTGTTCATTCATTTAATTCTTGAAAGAACATAATAGTAAAAGAAACCTGAAAGAAAGGAATAAGTAAATAATGCAATGGGAATTAATCTAAAAATAAAAACCTTTGCTTTCTTTCTAAAATACAGTAAAACAATCTAGAAAATAGAAAGTATGAACTAGAAAATAATAAAAAACCTATGTTAGCTGTACCCTGGGGGTATATAGGACTATTTGCTGCCCTGGTGGCTTGTGCACATGCACACTTGCTGAGCTAATCGACCCGGGAGGACCTTCGTAAAAGGAAAATTTGAGTCAACTAATTCCAAATCCTTACTGGTGGGAAAAAGGAGAAGAGAACTTTGGGAAGAAGCTGATGGCAATTTATTTTTCAAGTCTCTATCTTGGCTTTCTAATCACACACATATGGTAAACGTCTGGGTGATGGCCAACTTGTTCTGTGGTATAATCAAGAACTTGGGAAAGGCTGGTAGTTTGAGCAGGACTGTGACCACAGTAACCATGCCTTTGCTGGCACACTTCCTTTAATATCAATCCCAGGATTCAAACCAAAAAATCTCCAGATGTTTATTGCATTGCATTGGGTTGGAGAGTTTGATGAAATATTGGGGGTGAATCGACAGTTTTGTGTCCTGCAGATTCAAACCATCAGACCAAACTTAGCATGAGACTAAAAGCTGAGGAAGTGGATGTCCAGTCCACTCTTTATCGCTCTTGCAATCCATCTCTTTACACTCCTATAATATAGTTCTTACAGCCAGATGCCATTTGCGAACCTTACGTTCCAATGATGTCACTGTCAATGCCATAGGAAAAAAAAATGTATGCTTCTACAAAACCATAAAAAACTATTTTTACATTTGTGTGACGCCATACGAAAAACTTTTTAAGTTCCAATAATACCACAGAAAAGGTTCCTAATATGCCATAGTAGAACATTCTTAAAGAAATGTACAAATAATACAATAAAAGTTTAATCGACATAATTTGTGGCTTAGCATCAATTAAAACAAAAACAGCAAAACTCTGAGTTACAGCAAGGAAGTGAATGGGGCCTTTCCATAAACATTCAAATACACACCGCTTCAAAAGTATAGCCACAAATTATGTTGTTATTATTATTATGTTTACGTAATATCAGTGTGATAAAATCACTGTTCTACATGATTTTAGTGTGATTCTGCTTACACGGTTTACTGGTGTTGCGTCGTCATGGCAAGATAGTTGTAATATTGGATGTAACTTTACCCAAACAAGGTTAATACACCGATCGGCCACAATATTAAAACCACCTGCCAAATATTGTGTAGGTCCCCCTTTTGTCGCCAAAACAGCGCCAACCTTCATCTCAGAATAGCATTTTGAGATGCTATTCTTCTCACCACAATTGTACAGAGAGGTTATCTGAGTCACCGTAGACTTTGTCAGGATGATTCTGTTGAAGAAGGAAGAGAAATCTTCACTTTCTTCACGTCTGCTGGCAACTGGGTGAAATGCGGATTGCTCTGTGTTATCCTTTAGTTCCGTTAGCATGCTCAGTGGGAGAATCTCGGCTTGATCCAGCTGGCCGCACTACAACTCCCAGTCGCCAACCTGCTGGGGTGTCAGGATCTGAAGAAAGCCATTTAGCAATGGGTCGGCCAGAATCCGGAACAACTGCTGGAGCTGCGGGGAAACTGGGCATTTCCAGGACCGATGCCGTATGATGGAGGTGGAGTCATTGGCGCTGGGTCCCCGACGTACCACAGGCCACCTCCGATCGAGCAGGAGCATAATGGATACCTGTAGGTATTATGGGGGGTACACACCAAGTCTTGGTGGATTAAAGTTGTAATAAAACCTCCATTCACCAAAGCTTGGTTCAATTCAATGCTTTGGATACAAGCCGGAGGGTAAAGATAAGGTGTGTGCACAGGGATATCCAAAATGACCCTGTAGTGGCGGTCACTATAAAATTTTGGGGACAAAAACAGTGTTGAGGCTGTGGTTAATTCACTCCTCACCCATCCACTAATCTTGGGAACTAATTGGCTGGCATTTACTACCTTATGGGTAATATGTGCAGTGGGTCCTGCATTAAAGTGTATCGGTGTCTGTTGTGTGACTTGCTGGCTGGGGAGGCGGAGCCAGGATTTCTACGTCAGTTCCACATCAGGAGGCTGTATGGAGGGGGAAGACTCAGCTTCCCCAGCCCTTAGAGTATTCCCTGCTGGGAAGATGAGACCCTTAGGCACGCCTTTGATCAAGTGAAAGTGATTTATGGTCAATGCCTCCAGCCAGACGTTGCACTCGCATATCTGTATTTTTCACACAAAAAATATTTTCTCCCCAATGTGGAATGCCCAATTCCCAATGCACACTAAGTCCTCATGGTTGTTGCCTCCGCATCTGAGACTGTCAACCCGTTCTTCTATCACGTGGCTTGTTGAGCATGTTACCGCGGAGACATAGCACATGTGAAGGCTTCATGCCATCCACCGCAGCATCCATGCACAACTCACCATGCTCCCCACCAAGAGCAAACCACAGTATAGCAACCACGAGGAGGTTACCCCTTGTGGCTCTACCCTCTCTAGCAACTGGGCCAATTTGGTTGCTTAGGGGACCTGGCTGGAGTCACTCAGCATGCCCTGGATTCGAACTCCAGGGGTGGTAGTCAGCGACTTACTCACTGACTAACTCACTGAGCTACCCAGGCCCGTATTTTTCAATTATTAATGATTGGTTGTATCGAGTGACGCAGGATGCTCAGACAAAGGAGGATACAAGGATATTGTTAGTACTTAAGAGCCGTCGGAAAATGTTATTACAGACGGCTCATTATAATCCAATGGAAGGTCGCTTATGGCAGGGAAAAAACATGATTTTTTGTTTGGCTTACACCAATTTTTCACCCTTCCTTTTGGTTTGTTCGGGCCCAGGCTACATTTCAGCGGCTCATGAACAGAATCACCAGACCGCTTGCCACTTATGCGTACAGCATCTGAGGGCTGTCCTGAAGTCATTGAGATGGGCGGGACTCACGGAAAACCCTAAGAAGTGTACAGTTGGACCGGTGGAAGTACGGTTTCTGGGCTTCCACTTGGGTCATGGACAGGTGCGGCCCCAAATTGATAAGACTTCAGAGATTGCAGCCTGCCTGATACCTAAGACCAAAAAGGAGGTGAGACTAGCTGGCTATTCTTGTAGGTTTGTGCCTAACTAATCAACTGTCACCAGCCCGCTGAGCTTACTAAAAAGGGGGCATCAGTGGATGGAGCCATGTCAGCAGGTGTTCACGCAAGTGAGAGCTGCACTCTGTGGTGGGCTTTTATTGCACTCTCCTGACTTCTCTCTCGCTTTTATCTTGCAGACGGATGCATCGGATAGGGTGTTTAGAGTGGTACTGTCCCAAAAGGTGGAGGGGGAGGAGCATCCCGTGCTGTATATTAGTTGCAAAGCTCTTGCTGAGAGAGACTAACTACAGCACGATAGAGAAGGAGTGTTTGGCCATCAAGTGGGTGGTCCTCACCCACTGGTACTATCTGCTGGGACGTGCTTTCAAACTCTGTTCGGACCATGCCCCCCTCCGGTAGCTCCATCGCATAAAGGATACCAACGTGTGGATCAACCATTGTTATCTAGCTCTTCAGCCTTTGAAGTTCGAGGTGGTCCACAAGCCGGAGGAGCAGATGGCTGTTGCAGATTTACTCTCTGGGAGGGGGTGATGGAGTAAGTGACCAGCCGGATAGCTCCCAGTCCTGAGCTGGGCGATGAGTGTATGTGGTGATGGGGGTGTGGCTGAGCAACGTTTGCAGAGAGCGAGGATGGGAGAGACAGAATGGTAAGGATTGATACCTGAGAGAGATAAAAAAGGCAATCCAAACCATCGAAGGAGGAGAGAGAGTTGCACACTACAGTGTGTTTATGTGTGGGATCAGTTTCTTGCTGAAAAGCAGTATCTGAGTTTGTGTGAGACACTGAAAAGTGTGAGAAATAAAAAAGTCTTACTTTGAATTGTTCACCCGTCTCCCGCTTCCTCATTTCAAGAGAAATCAACAAAGTCAGAGACCTTGTCACAGTCTTTTTATTGGCTAAAGTATTGGCTCTAGTCCGCTTTAACATAATCGTTTCCTTCCTTCCTTCCCTCCCTCCCTCTCTCTCTCTCTCTCTCCTTCTCTCTCTATTATCTATTACTCACCTATCCTCCCTTATTCACTCAGGCACTCGCTCCCCATCCAAGTGCTCGTTCTTCCTTTCTCTCTCTTTCTCTTCACATCCCCCACAGTTCTCAGGTTGCTCGTAACTAAATCTCAGGTCCTTAACTTCCCTTCTTCCAGTATCCCAGATGTGTACCCTCCCCCTCTCATAGCTCTAGTGTCTGTATGTGAGTGTTTGTCAGCAGGTGCTCCTGAGGTTCTGGCTTTGACTGTGGCGTGGGCTGTTGAAAAGCACAGACTGTATGCATTAGGGATAATGATGTGATGCAGAATAAGATAATCATGTGTATGTGTGTGTGAGAGGGGGTTTGTGCCCCCAAGAGTTTACTCTTCACAATAGCAGTAGTGTACACTTGGCAGAAAAGAGCAGTCAGTCAGAGCCTTTGAACAAGGATGTTATGGTGTGTTGTGTGTGCACTGATGTGAGGTCCGTCCGGAGGAAGCCGGCCCTTGTTTTAGTTCAACTATTAAAGTATGGCCTAAGAATAACATGAATGGAAATTTTCTTAATTTTCTGTGGTAAATTATTGTATAACTTGTTTAATCAGTATGAATATTAAACACAGGATATTTTAAGCTATTGTAAATGGGTGTTATTAAAAGGAATGTAAAATGAGTCAGGTTTCTTTTTTCTTTTCTAATTTCTATTTTTGATCATTGGCTACTTTTTATGGGGTAGATTCAAACCTGTTTTCCCATATAAGCACGATGGCCCGACATGTCTGGATTGTGTGCGCTAACCACTAAGTCATAGCTCCAACCTTGAATTACACAAACCATGTGTCCTCACTATGTGTTATGGTAGCCAGCTGGTACGTGATAGCTGTGCAGTGTGTAAACCTCATTCTCCAGGCCTTTAGAGATGCACTAGCGACCGAGGCTAGGGCCATGGCTATTCTAGCCTCCTTGCTAGCGTGTCCGACTCCAATGCTGGGGATCGCTGGTCCAAATCCCACTTGGGGCGGGTTGAGTCAAGTAGGATCGGTAACACTGGTGCCATTGACTCAGATGGGAGTGAGGTTTAGGGGGGTGATTGTAACTGTTGTCAGCTGGTACGTGGTAGCTGTGCAGTGACCACAACAAGCAACAAAAACAGGGCTTTTTTTTGGTCACTTGTGCTGCCTTGAAGTTCAAATCCTATTTGTCCATATTCCTGCTCCTCATAACTGTATATTAAATAGATTTTTTTCTCATGCCACACAGATTTTTTGCTTTTATTGTGTATTTGCGTATTTGTTAGGACACCGTGTCAGGCATTTTTATTGGTCAATCTGCAATATTTTTTTAGCAATCACTGTGCCAGTTATTAAACCTAATCTATGGATCAATAGCATCTAGCTAAATCAATCTAGGGACATCACTGCATTGAAACAAGAGACAAAATTTTCAGAATATAATGGATCCTATTGGAATCCTATGAAATCACAGTGGTTATGTTTACATACGTAGTTATAATCAAGCTAAAGAGGGTTTTTACGTAGTTGAGCTACCTTGGTTTTTCAGAGCTTGCACAAAACGCATAGGCAAGATGTGGTCCGATTAACGTGTATGCATGCTGAGGTTGGCATGTTGTTTCTGATATTTCCGGTACCCTAGGAACAGTCACATTATTCCTGACATTTTCCATCTCCTATCAGATATGTTTGCTATATCGGCTATAGAATGATTACCTTCCCCTGTGGGGCAACCAGAAATGCGTTGCGTCAGTAGCATGGGAGTCCCAGATTCGGATACCACGTTCAACCCAGGAAGT
Organism: Xyrauchen texanus; assembly: GCF_025860055.1. NCBI lineage: Eukaryota > Metazoa > Chordata > Actinopteri > Cypriniformes > Catostomidae > Xyrauchen > Xyrauchen texanus. Next base: position 8,328,718 of record NC_068279.1, on the reverse strand, counting down.
AATTGCATTTGCATGATTATTGATATGAACAATTCAGTGGATTCATTTTTCCCTAAAACTTTAAACTTTTCTCCACTGATGGTTAGAATTAGGTTTGGGATTTGGGTTACACTGTATTGCAGCATGTACAGCTGAAAACAACTCTCTTTTGGCGCCCCTCTGTGGACATTTCACCCGGAAAATGGAGCTCACACGTGCCCATATGCGGAAGAACACTTACTGCTTCGGCCACTGGGGGCAGTGTTTCCATTTTCGGCAGACTTATTACAGAAAAGTCAACCAACTGTTTCTGATTTCACTGTGAGATCAGTCCGAACATTTAATAAGCTGTGAAATTTAATTTCATTTGACAGTGAGAGAAAAACGTATGTGCAGTCATATTCAATCAAGCTGGGTAAACTCAACTGTGGAGTTTTGTAATTACTATTACTGTAATTTCCCAATATTTGGCTGATACTTTGAAATGTTATAAACAAATAAGTTTAAGTTGAACTGACTCTGCTATTCTCTGTCCAGGTTTGTGTGTGGGAAGAAAGATCATGGGGGAAAATTACAAATAAATTTTATCTGAGCTCTCTGAGTGAATAAACAGGTTTATTTTTCAGGCCATATATTTTCAAAATATCCTCACAAATGTAATGAAACATCAAAAAGTGGGGAGGAGATTTGAAATGGAACTCACTATTTGGTCAAATCGTGTTAATTTGACAAAGCATCCCTTTGGGACATCCATGGATGTCATTGGAAAAAACTATTGATGTGTATTTTATTTATTTTCTTTCAATTTTAAAAATGCAAATGTTTTTTTGTGGTAGGGTTAGGGTTTGTTTTGGGTTAGTCTATAGCAGGGGTGCCCAATACGTCGATCGCGATCTACCAGTCGATCGCAAAGGGAATGCTGTTAGATCGCACAAAATTTAAATGTACTTTCGTAAAATTTTAATAAAAATAAATATAATGTCTTTCCTTCTTTTAGTTTCTGTCTGACTTGCACTAGATGAGTAAATATTGACCAGGCGAGAATTTTGTTTATTCAGTTGCCATGACAACTAGGTTTGCACATACATGCCTTCCAAGGGCTTCTGAGAATAGAGCGCGAAATTGCGATGCTAGCAGTGTTTGAGACCTGCTACCAGCAGCTACTGCCCGGATTATGCTAAAAGGTCTGATTCCATTCAGTGCAAATAATCAGAATAAGGTAAATGCTATTGTGCTGTAGGTGTTTTGGGTTTAGTTTTAAACTGAATGATATCAACATTGAACATTATTATATATTTTTTTATTAAATAGAAGATGAATTCCATGTAGGGATACATGCAGTAGTCCCAACAAGCATTTTCTTATTTTAAATGAAACTGTGTTTTTTTAGTTGGTAGATCTTATTGAGTTGGTCATTTAAAAGTAAATCATCACGCAAAAAATTGTGGGCACCCCTGGTCTATAGTATGTATAATTAGCAAACGTAAAACATATAGAAGTCTATGGTATGTTCTCATTTAGTTAGTAAACCTGTGTTTGTGTGTATGTATGAGTTTATTGAGGCAGAAAGTGGGCACACCTTAAATTTGTTTGTTCCAGTAATCATCACTTTCCTCATTCAGTGGGCGTTTAATGATTCCAAAGTTCCAGCCCTTCTGGATGTCTTGACTGATATTTTGAAGGCTTTAGTTTCACCGGACTGTCCACACAAGCACACACACACATATGCCCAGTGGAGTCATATACCTCTGTTCTTTTTGTCTCTCTATTTTCAGTTTCTTTTCTGCTAGCATGTGGGCAGGTTGTGAGTCACCTGGGGATTCCTGGCTGTGCTTGTTTCTCTGCCCTCTCTCTTGAGAAATCATTGCTCGATCATTCTTTTATATACATCATGGAGGAAGCTGGTCAGGGAAAGAGAGAAGAGAGGGATGGAGGAAAACTTGGAGGAAAATATTTTTAAAAAGCAGGAAACACGAGAGAGAGGAAGTGTGAGAGAGATAGCTACCTGTAGTAAAGGAAAAATCTCATTAAGATCTTTTTTAATATAATTTGGTGTCTTATAAATAGCAGTGAGATGAAATGGTGAGCGATGTGTTATTTCTGCGCCACTAGCATCACCAAACATACTGTAATTGCAAAGATAAAAGGTTTTCCAAACACCCCCAACACCATCTACAAAAAGCCTACTTATATTTGTCCTTACATGTAAAACTGGGATAGAAGAAAGCATTTTAACTTTTTTTTTTAAATTACACACATCACCTTTAATATTCCTTTCACTTGACTTGCATGAGCGTTCCATGATGCATTGAACTATATGAAGTGCAGAGCGAAGTTAAAATGTTACCCCTGACACTTCATTGTGCACAGGCCAGTTGTAGTAACATAATGCGAAAAGATCATTTTAAACCTTTTAAAGCCCACCAATGATCACTGGGGAATTTGCATGGGGTGTCATTATGTGGTTAGTTGAAAAAAAAAAAATCTATTTACTTGTTCAAATTGGCGGATTATGACTAGGGGGGGTCGGGAACAACGCAAGCCTGGTCCCCAATCAGCCTGATGGGGATGCGTGAGGGATGAAGGTGGCTGGTGACGACGGTTCGAGAGAGAGAGAAAATGACATGGAACTGCTCTGTATTTATGTTTGTGTGTTTTACATTCAGTTTATTAATAAAACTATTATTTATATTGCCAAGCCAGTTCTCGCCTCCTCCTTGCCCATTAACTGCCTTACAATGTCTTTTTAAGTTTTCATTAAACATTATTTTGACTGTTCACCCGGTTCCCGCCTCCTCCTAGCCAATTTTACCCATGTTACACACACAAAATAAAATATAAATATCTTCTTTTACAATGAATAGTGACTCAACAAAAAAGTAATGTCCCTTTTTCAGGACACTGTATTTTAAATATAATTTTGTAAAAATCCAAGTAAAGGGTTTAAACAATGTTTTCCATGCCATGCTTGTTCAATGAACCATAAACAATGAATGAACATGCACCTGTGGAACGGTTATTGAGACACTAACTGCTTGCAGACGGTAGGCAATGAAGGTCACAGTTATAAAAATTAGGACACTAAAGAGAGCTGTTTACTGACTCTGAAATACACCAAAAGAAAGATGCCCAGGGTCCCTGATCATCTGCGTGAACGTGCCTTAGGCATGCTGCATGGAGGCCTGAGGACTTCAGATGTGGCCACGGCAATAAACTGCAATGTCCGTACTGTGAGAAGCTTAAGACAGCGCTACAGGGAGATAGGAAGTACAGCTGATCATCCTCGCAGTGGCAAACCACGTGTAAAAACACCTGCACAGGATCGGTACATCCGAATATCACACCTGCGGGACAGGTACAGGATGGCAACAATAACTGCCCAAGTTACACCAGGAATGCACAATCCCTCCATCAGTGCTCATACTGTCGGCAATAGTCTGAGAGGGGCTGGACTGAGGGCTTGTAGGCCTGTTGTAAGGCAGGTACTTACCAGACATCACCTGAAACATCGTCGCCTATGGGTACAAGCCCAACTTCGCTGGATCAGACAGGACTGGCAAAAAGTGATCATCACTGACGAGTCGAGGTTTTGCCTCACCAGGGGTGATGGTCGGACTGGCGTTTATTGTTGAAGGAATGAGCGTTACACCGAGGCCTGTATTCTGGAGCTGGATTGATTTGGAGGTGGAGGGTCCGTCTTGGTCTGGGGCGGTGTGTCACAGGATCATCGGACTGAGCTTGATGTAATTGCAGGCAATCTCAACGCTGTGAGTTACAGGGAAGACATCCTCCTCCCTCATGTAGTACACTTCCTGCAAGCTCATCCTGATATGACCCTCCAGCATGACAATGCCACCAGCCACCTGCAAGACAGGAATGTCCGATTTCTACAATAGCCCGGATCTTAATCCCATTGAGAACGTCTGGGACCTGTTTGATCGGAGGGTGAGGGCTAGAGCCATTCCCCCCAGAAATGTCCGGTAACTTACAAGTGCCATGGTGGAAGAGTGCGGTAACATCTCACAGCAAGAACTGGCAAATCTGGTGGAGGAGATGCACTGCAGTACTTAATGCAGCTGGTAGCCACACCAGATAGTGACTGTTACTGTAAAATAAAAGCAGTTGAAAGTGAGAGGACGTTTCTTATTTGCTGAATTTATAATAAATGTTTTTGTTCGACAGCACTTTTCATACTAAGCATAAAGAATTAAGCCTAAAGTATGAAATAATAGTATGAAAATTCTCATTTTTAAGGAGTGACTGAATTTTCACAGGGCCTTATTGAGGGGGCCTTGTATAAGCTGACAGCTGTGGGGGCCACATATTCAAGAGTATATAAACATTTATTTTCTTTATAAGTTGATGGGCTGCAAGGTCTGGCTACACCTATGTTTGTTAATGTTTCCTCCTATATTTTCACTGTTTATTGTGTACACTTTTCACTTTCTTGCTAGTAAACCCAATTTTCTGTTACCATATTTATCTGGAGGTCAAAGTGGCACATAATGCTTGTGCTGATGTGTATTGAAGCCCTGACACAAGTCATGTGAAAGGGTCTCAAGTCTTCTATATTTAATATTTTTCTCCTGAGCAAAAGACCCAGTTATCTCATTTATTTCTCCTCTAGGGTTCAGAAGAGATCCTACCAAGGTCAAAATGTGTGAACAGATTAGCCAAATTTACAAAACAGACATCCTCACTAGGGTTGTCAATCGATTAAAACTTTTAATCAAATTAATAACATGACATGATGATTAAGTTAATTAATCGCAACTAATCTAATACATCATTATTTGCTGAGCCCCCAAATAAAAATTGTATATAATAGTAATAATTAATAAGTAATAATTCACCCAAAAATGAAAACGCTCTTATCATTTACTCACCTTCAAGCTATCCCAGATGTGTATGACTTTCTTTCTTCAGCAGAACACAAATGAAGATTTTTAGAAATATAGCTGAGGGTGAACAGACATTTGTAGCTCAAAAAATCAAAAAGGAAACATCCAAGTAATCCAAAGTAATAAGACTCCATTGGTTAAATACATGTGTTCAGAAGTGATATAATAGGTGTGGGTGAGAATTGGAACAATACATAAGTCCTTTTTTACTCTGAATCTTTACTTGCAGATGTGAGAGTGAAACTAAACATGCACCACATTTGACTTTCAGATGTAAATGTGAAAGTGGAGATATAGAGTAAAAAAAGGACTTATATTTTGACCTGTTTCTCACAGATGAATAAAGAATTGATAAAACAATACAAAAAGTGGCCTAAGAAATCAATATCTTGTTTGTTTTAATATCATATCACTGAACAAGCCTACAGTTGACAGCAATCTGTTTTGCACTGAGTTTATCAATGTGTCCAGTCCTCACAGGACATGTTCTTGTGTTCCATCTACACTGTTTTTAATTGTTGCTCTATGTACATGTGCGTGCTTCAGCTGGAGACTTTGAGAGGGTTTTACTGGTACTCAGAATCATAAACCCCACATGTTTAGGATGCTGTGTCAAGTTAAATTTAGTGGAAAATGTGAAAATCGCATCTCAAGATTCCTGTATTCTGTTGTGCTTCCTCCACAACAACAGCATATATGGTTTCTGTGAAACAAAGCAAGAAGAAAAAGGTGTTTTTAGGTGTTTCCCAAGAAGAAACACCTAAACCTTACAGATAGTGTCTTTAAAGCAAATGCGAGGTAAACAAAACAGAACTTCTTACCTTAAACCAACACATAAACCTAACCGATGGTGTCCTAAAAGGACATGCAATTTGTATAGCACATTTTCTGAAACAAACACAATTTTATTTTCGCTTGAATTACATTTTTGTCTTAAGTGTCAGTTTGCATGTCTGGCTGGGCTCAAACCTTGTTCTCCTGAGTCAAAAGTCCAAAAACTCAGACGAGCTACCACGGAATCTAATCACATTGGAATAATTGTGTAAATGTAGGTGGGGCTGTAAAACAAGCATTAAAATGTATAGTTTTTCAATTGAAGAATTAGCGTATAAGTGTTTTGATGCCATGTGTGAGAAATAGAGTGAAAAATAAGTGTGTATAAAGTTAATCAGCCATTGTAATAGACCTTTTACGACTTCCGCATTTTCCGACCGGAAATACGTCAATGAAGTGTATTAGAACTTCCTGTTATCGTAGCGGCAGATCCGAAAAAGGGCAGAGTCGAAGAGTCGCATTTCTGTTGTGTTCCAGGCTGTTCGTCTTCCACCCAAAAACAGCCCTACATTTAGTTTCATTCTTTTCCTGTCGATCCAAAACTGAAACCCAAATGGATACAGGCGATCCGAAGAGAGGAAGGGAACAGTTTTGACATAAAAAGAGGTAGCACCTATGTCTGCAGCCGGCACTTCGCTCCGGAGGATTACGTTGGTGGCTGTGTCATTCGTCGCCTGAAGAGTGGTGTTGTTCCGAGCCTATTCCCTTGGAACAATTTTACTGCTCCTTTGAGAAGGGAGTCAGTATATGACAGAACCATCAAACGTCAGTCTAGTATCCAGCTATGCTGTGAAGATAGCACCATGGTGGCTAAGGCAGTAAGGATGGATCACGACTACGTGACACACCCACCTGCAGGTAAGATTGCTCATAATGTGTTTAGTAAGTTAACACTAGTCAACTACAGGTGAAACTCGAAAAATTAGAATATCGTGCAAAAGTTCATTAATTTCAGTAATTTCAAGCCTTTATTTGATATAATTTTGATGATTATGGCTTACAGCTTATGAAAACCCCAAATTCAGAATCTCAGAAAATTAGAATATTACATGAAATCAATAAAAAAAAGGATTTTAAATACAGAAATGTCGGCCCTCTGAAAAGTATAATCATGCATATGTACTCAGTACTTGGTTTGGGCCCCTTTTGCATTAATTACTGCCTCAATGTGGCGTGGCGTGGATGCTATCAGCCTGTGGCACTGCTGAGGTGTTATGGAAGACCAAGATGCTTCAATAGCGGCCTTCAGCTCTTCTGCATTGTTAGGTCTCATGTCTCTCATCTTTCTCTTGGCAATGCCCCATAGATTCTCTATGGGGTTCAGGTCAGGCGAGTTTGCTGGCCAATCAAGCACAGTAATACCATGGTCATTGAACCAGGTTTTGGTACTTTTGGCAGTGTGGGCAGGTGCCAAGTCCTGCTGGAAAATGAAGTCAGCATCTCCATAAAGCTTGTCTGCTGAAGGAAGCATGAAGTGCTCTAAAATGTCCCGGTAGACGGCTGCGTTGACTCTGGACTTAATAAAGCACAGTGGACCAACACCAGCCGATGACATGGCTCCCCAAACCAACACAGACTGTGGAAACTTCACACTGGACTTCAAGCATCTTGGATTGTGTGCCTCTCCATTCTTCCTCCAGACTCTGGGACCTTGGTTTCCAAATGAGATGCAAAATTTGCTCTCATCAGAAAAGAGGACTTTGGACCACTGAGCAACAGACCAGTTCTTTTTTTCTTTAGCCCAGGTAAGACGTTTGACATTTGAAGCCCATGTCCAGGACCCGTCTGTGTGTGGTGGCTCTTGATGCAGTAACTCCAGCCTCAGTCCACTCCTTGTGAAGCTCCCCCACACATTTGAATGGCCTTTTCTTGACAATCCTCTCCAGGCTACGGTCATCCCTGCTGCTTGTGTACCTTTTTCTTCCACACTTTTCCCTTCCACTAAACTTTCTATTAATGTGCTTTGATACAGCACTTTGAGAACATCCAACTTCTTTTGCAATTACCTTTTGAGGCTTTCCCTCCTTGTGGAGGGTGTCAATGATGGTTTTCTGCACAACTGAGAGACCATTTAAAGGCTCAGGTACCCTTTGCAGGTGTTTAGCTGATTAGAGTGTGACACTTTGAGCCTACAATACTGAACCTTTTCACAATATTCTAATTTTCTGAGATTCTGAATTTGGGGTTTTCATAAGCTGTAAGCCATAATCATCAAAATTATATCAAATAAAGGCTTGAAATATCTTACTTTGCTTGTAATGAGTCTATATGATATATTAGTTTCACCTTTTAAGTTGAATTACTGAAATTAATGAACTTTTGCACGATATTCTAATTTTTCGAGTTTCACCTGTATGTGTACCGTTAATGGATAAATGCATTTCTAACTGAATAACTTAACCCTTGTGCATCAATTAAACCGGCATTCTGTATATAGTCAAACCTCCAGTTTGTGAGGCTCCTTGCTCTTCCTCATTGACCTGAAGCATCTACCTCTCACTACAACCTGTCCCTGGAGTATATTTGATACTATAACCGCATGCAACAAGAAAATATTACGTGTTATCTCACATAGAAATACACAACTTTACTTCGTAACGTTAACGTTAGGTCACAACGTCAGTAACATTTACCTAGTACAGCTTCACCAAATTACTGGTTGTTATGTTATCTCATACCCTCTCACTTAAACATACACACGACAGATTCACTGCGATGTGTTATACCTTATATTACAAATTCACAACACCTAAGATTTACCATTAAGTTACTTACTTTACAGTTAACGTTAACAGAGTAACCGGTGATATGTTTAAAGCTAGCTATAGCAATTTCTTGATTTCTTACCTTGGTAATTGTGGATAAACTCTTCGTGGAAGAATTTATATCCCTTGTCCAGTTTGTTCCCTTTAGTGGACGAATGTATCTCCACACTCTTCACCACATCGGCGCTGGTGAACTTCGGAAGACAAGTCAGGCTAGTCGAAAACACTCTAACGGTAGCTGCCATTTCTCCGTCAACAAAGCTTACACCGGAACTGGGTTTACGCTTCCTTGACATATTTCCGTTTTTTGCGTAAATGGTCTATGGTGATTTGTGTGAAAGTAAATAAAACCGACAGCTGTTGTAGTGCCTCTTGTGTTAATTTCACCACGTTGAGAGTGCCCTTGTTATTGGTGATGCTATTGTAAGGAACGTGAAAGAAGAGACTCCAGACACTATTTTTCCATGCATTTCCTGTGTCAAAGTGTCTGAAATCAGATCTAATTTACAAGAGCTGACTAATGCTAAACGTAGATTTTTTTAAGATTGTTATTCATGTCGGCATTAATGGTGCCTGGCTTCTCCAGTTGGAGATCGCTAATGATAATGTTAAAGAGGTGTGCGTACTTACAAAAACAATGTCAGACACCCTCTGGCAATGCTCTAATATGCTCTGGCACCCATCCTGCTCATCGTGGTGAAGAGGTTTATAGTAGGTTAGTGTCACTGAACAACACTACCTCTTCGTCTATGTAAATAAGGAACTGTCAGATCAAATTAAAGTTAAGTATGGAGTGCCACAGGGATCAGTTTTAGGGCTTCTGCTTTGCTCCCTATATTTGCTTCCCCTGGGAGACATTATCAGGAAACATGGAATTAGTTTTCACTGTTATACAGACGATTTCAAATTAACAGAGTGTGTAAATGATATCAAAGAGTGGATGGCTAGAAATGTCCTTCTACTCATTTCCGATAAAAGAGAAGTAGCAATTATTGGAACAAAAACCTAAAAAAACAAGATGCTAATATATAATCTGACTCTTGATGGATGTACTGTAACATCAATTTCTACAGCAAAAAATGTAGGTGTTATATTTGATAGCAATCTAACCTTTAAAAAACTCATGTCCAATATTAGAACTGCATCCTTCCACCTCAGATATATTGCCTAGTTACAACACATGCTCTCTGTTTCTAATGCCGAAAAATTAATTCACGTGTTCATGACCTCAAGACTAGATTATTGTAATGCATTACAAGGTGGATATCCAGCAGGTTTAATAAATAGACTTCAGTTGGTTCAAAATGCACCAGTAAGAGTGCTAACAAGAACCAAGAATTATGATCATATCAGTCCCATTTTATCAGCATTACATTAGCTAACTGTTAAGTTTTCATTATAAAATTCTGTTAATTTCTTGCAAAGCTTTGAATGGTCTAGCTCCAAAGTACTTAAGTGACCTTCTGTCATGCTATAATTCATCATGCTCACTACGATTACAAAACTCTGGCCTGTTAACTGTACCGAGAATATCAAAATCCACAAAAGGAGGGAGACAATTTTCATATTTGGCTCCTAAATTATGGAATAGTCTTCCTAGCAGTGTTCAGAGCTCAGACACACTCTTTCAGTTAAGTCTAGACTAAAGACTTATCTATTCAGCCAGGCATACACCTAATTTATCCCTCAATTCATAGTTATGCTGCTTTACATTTACATATATTAATTTGGCTTTTATCCAAAGCGACTTACAAAAGAGTTTTTTTTAGTGACTGGTTAAGTGCTCATGGAACAGATGTGTTTTAAGTCATTTTTTGAAGGAACGTTTTTTTCTTTAGTTAAATCTGCCAGAACCGAAAGCACTTCTCTTATTCTTAAACCTTGCTTTAATTTGAATGGTATCAACACTAATTTTATTCTTTTCTTTCCCTGTCTAAACCTCAGGATTATATTCTGCCAGATCCAACTCTGGTCCTGCCTGATGTCTGATTCCCACTTAACTTGTTCAGTTTATGTCTTAGTTGTTGAATATATTTATGTTCACACAAATACTTACATGTTAAGTTTGCTGAAAATAAAAGCAGTTGAAAGTGAGATGACTTTTCTTTTTTGCTGAGTTTAGTTTATACAAAATAATTTTGTTTAAGTATTGACCCACAACACTGACTTAGTTTACTAATTTTAACAACTAATGGTTCTAAACATAAATAACATATTGGCATTATATTAATTCATTTCTGTTATAGCATAATGTTATGTACAGCTGCTTTGAAAGAAAAACGCCTGTTGTGAAAAGCGCTATCCAAAACTGGGGAGAAACATATCAATTCTTTAATTTCTTTGCTATCTCTAATCCTTGAATCCCTTCATAATTTTATCACTCCATCACTCTCTAACTTCCCCAGAATTCTCCATTGTGTCTGTTTAATCCCAGATTACTTTAACTTGCAGGAACAGTCACACTGCATGAGCCGTTAGCTCTCCTTTTATCCTGCTAATTTTCTCCTTCCATCACAAAATGAGTGCTGTGTCAAATTCAGGACTCAAGTCATTTTAATAATGTGATTAGCAAGCCAAAATCCTTCTTTACACACTCTCTCTCGCTCTCTCTCTCTCTCTTTCTTTTCCTCTTTTCTTTTCTCTATTATCTTGCAGGCAAAAAGTTCTTAATTTATTGCTAATAAAGAGGCTTTTTTAATGAGCTTAGGAACACTTGTTTGCTCTTTTCTTCTTGGCTTTGATCTTGTGTGCTGTATGTCAGCTAATTTGCTGTTTAGTCATGTTATGCCTGTGTCAGCATGCACTCACTGACGCTGTGTGTGTGTGCACGTGTGTGTGTCTTTGCCTTTGTCTTTGTTTGGTTGTAAGCAGTGTTGGGTAGTAAATATCTAAAAGTAGAGATGCTACTAGCTTAAAGGGTTAGTTACCCAAACATTTAAATTCTCTCATTATTTACTCACTTTCCTGATTTTCCAGGTGTGTATGACTTTCTTTCTTCACCAGAAAACAAAAAATATCTTAGCTCAGAAGATCAGAACCACATGTGGATGGTGATCTGACTATTAAGCTCCAAAAAGATCAGATAGTCAGCATAAATATCATCCATACGACTCCAGCAGTCAAAGAGCACCTATTATGATTTTTAAACATGCCTAATTTTGTTTTAATAGACTCATACAATAGATTTACATGTATCCAAGGTCAAAAAAGCCTTTAATTTGCTCATAATTTAAATTGCTGTATTACCTTTTTTCCCAGTGTCAAAAATGACTTGTTCAATGATCCGTTCTAAAGCATTCATTCTAAACTCCTCCTTTCAGAGAGCATAATCTGCTCTGATTTTTCTGTTGTGATTGGTCTACCGCTTAGTGTAGAGTTTGAGGGCAGGTCAAAGCGGTTTCCGAGCAGCCAATGAAGACCAGAGGTGTTTTTTTTTTTTTTACCAAATTACATAGATTAGTACAGGAAGTAAGTCTGGAATTACTAATGACTCATTTCAGGTGTTCAGAATCGGTTCTTTCTTTTGGGAGTCAATAACGGCATTAGTTGTGCACTTTGATTTGTGAAGACTTTTTTACATTCACAAACAGCTATATAACGCACTACATGAAAGGTAATATTTGAAAAACCATAATAGGTGCTCTTTAAATTAACATCTTCTAAAGTGACATGATCAATTTCGGTGTGAATAAGTTCAATATTTAAGTACTATTTAACTCTAAATCATTGCTTACGGTCAAAAGCCGTATATATATATGTGATGTAATTGCATTGGCATGTGAGACATGCAAGAAAGCACTGTTTACAACTGAGTAGGAGGAACATTGTACAGAAGCTTCTTTGATTTTGGTTTAGATCTGTATTTGTATCTGATTCATTACTCACAATGGTGCATTTGTGTGCTTATCCTGGATGTCTCAACCGAGAGGAGAACATGAGATTACATCCATAACATGACAAAGCGCTTCAAAAAGTACTTCGATATTTATAATTGTTCACACCACATGCGACCGTATCGCTTTAGAAGACACTAATTTAACTGCTGGAGTTGAATGGATGACATTTATGCTGCCTGTCTGTTTTTTGAGAGCTTTAAATTTCGGATCACCATCCACTTGCATTTTAAGGACCTACTGAGCCAAGATATTTTTCTATTTTTCTTCAAATGTGTTCTGCATAAGAAAGAAAGGTATACACAACTGGGACATCATGAGGGTGAGTAGATGATGAGAGAGTAAACATTGTTTTATGTCGCCAGATAAAGAGGTAAATATATTTATTTTGTCTGGATATATTTAATTATTCATAATTAAATCAAAAAGACAATTCAAACAAAGAAAGTACTTAAATACATACAAAGTTAAATACAATACATACAAAGTGAGGGGACTCCTTTACACCCTCATGACTGTGTGTGAAGTTTAAAAAAGAAAACATTTTAACATATTTATAAAAGGCACTTTTTATGTATAGCAACAGTTCCAAAGCTTCCCCAACACTGTTTAAAAGTATTTGTGTATTGCATGGTCATATGTAGGGTTAGATAGTCGTTCTCTAGATTTTGAACATTTTCTGTAGTAAAGATTTTAATTTTGCTGCACTGAAACCTTAGGAAAGCAAAACACACTCAGTTGGAGTTTTTCCTCAGGCAATGTGCTCACTGTGTGAGAACCATCTATCCATCATTAAATCCAGAAACCTCCACCCTTCTGGCCTAGTGTGGTCCTTCACACATTTCTGCATTCACACATCGGTGTCTGTGTGTGTATTGTTGGGTCTGGGTTGACAGAGTGGACAGCTGGCACCATTTCCTCTCTTCGACCCAGACAAGAAGTTAAAATAAGACGAAGCAGGAAATGAGTACTAAAACAATCCATTGTACAAATGAAGTGAAAGAGAGAGAGAGAGAGAGAGAGAGAGAGAGAGAGAGAGAGAAAGAGAGATGTTTTCTATCATTTATTCTCCTCGCACACACTGACTCTAACTGAATGTAGTATTTGAAAGAAAAAGAGATGAGACGTATGTTTCAGTGTGTGTTTGGGAGGGCTATGAAGGATGAAAGTGCCTTTATTCTGGGGCAAGGGCAATTGATTCAGATGTAAATGAGATGAATACATTTTCAAGGTTTCTTTTTTGTGAAGCGATACCTGCTAACCTCTCTCCCTTTCCCTCTAAATGTTTCTCTCCACCTCTCTCTCTCTCTCTCTTATGGTTAAAGAAAAAAAAAACTCCTGAATAATTTCATGGAAATCTAAAATAACTGGAGTAGAGAGCTGTATGCTAGCTTTACCATTTAAATCAATAGTATAGTAGTTGCTTGGCTGTGGCATTCCCTGTAATTACGCAAGAGAAGGAGGGGAATGAGATGCTGCATATGATCGCTCTGGGGACATCGGCTGAATGTCATGTGGTCGGAAGCCTTTATACAATTACGGCAATTTATTAGCTAATGGCACTTAAGCGACGCCCCGTAGGGAGCTACGTCACAGGCTCCATAAAGGCGCTTGCTTTCACGAGCCTATATGCCTTCTAGAGTGTATGGCCAGCTATGCTACGCAACGTTCCCTTTCATGGAACTGGAGCTGCGTATGATAGCAATGGGAATGAAATATATTAATGCCATGCAAACCGTAGCTGCCAACTGTCTAAGCCCATGTTGCAAGAATATAAGCAGCACATAAGTGAGCTAAAGTATCTGAACAAAAGGAATTATAAATGTATTACTGTTCCAAAAGACAGAACCTGGTAAGCAGGAGTCAAACCCTTGTCCAGATTATAAAATCCAACAAACGTATGTGGAGAGGCCCATGCTGCCACCATACAATTGTCCTCCAAGGACGCACCTCTAGCCAACGCCCATGAGGATGACATGCTACTTGTAGAATGGGCTTGAATACCTGAAGGCATAAACTGCGCACCTCATAAGTACTCTAAACTGGGCAAAGCATAATTTCATGCTACTCAGACTTAATTGGGAGGAGAGAAAGCCTGAAAAACAATGGTTTCGAGTGAAATGGCGTAGAACTAACCTTGGAAAAATAGCCCAAATGAGGTCTTAACACCCTGGCGCAAAATCCATAAACAAGAGATTGACCGATAGGGCATGCAAATCACAGACTCTCTAAAACGATGCCAATGCCACTAGCAGTGCCATTTTGAGAGTCAAAATAATATCAATAACTGTTGTTAAGGGCTGGAACGGAGCACCCGAGAGTGGCTCTAAAACAACAGATAAATCCCATAAAGGAACGCGGACAGGATGAAAAGGTCTAAGCCTGCATACCCCGCGCATAAATCGAGAAAAAAAGAGAATGTCTACCAATAGAGACTAATTGATTAGTGCAAGTTCAGCCACTATAGCGGCAACATAGACTTTAAGCGTTTCCAGGGCAACCCCAGCCCTGAAACGCTCCAGCAAAAATTCCAGCACTGTACTGACAGGGCAGAGAACTGGATTTTCACTATGCTCTGTACACCAAGAAGCAATAATATGCCCCTTAAACGTATATAGCCTCCTCTTTGATGGAGCTCTAGTATTTAGTATGATATGTGTATTGTGTGTGTATTATATATTGTGCGTGTGTGATGCGTCAGTGTAGTAGTACTGGAATGGCAGTGCATGTAGTTTAGCAGTTTAGTATTCATTGCACGCTGTACGCTGCATGCTACTTCTGCTTGCTACTTTCTGCGATCCAGGATCCTGACCCAGACCTGCCAAGGACCGTGTGGTGGCTGTCTGTGCACCAGCCTCCCCACGTTAAACAACGCCACGCACAGGCGTCCTCCACAAAGGGAATCCACCCTGCCACCCAGGATAAAGTCCTATGGTGATCAACATGTGGCGACGGGGGCAGGTTTGTGTAGTGTGGAAGTCCCTAGTCCCTGTGCGTGAAAGGCGCTATACAAATAAATATGACTTCACTTGACAGAAGGCGAGCTGGAGACAGGCATGCATGCATCGCCTGCAACTCCAGCTCCACACCTAGAGTCTGTTGCACTGACAAAAGGACACTCTTGTCAAGAATTGCACGCAGCCCTAGATTGCTGAAATGGCTGAGAACGACATCTCGATGTTGGGCAGCCAATTCTCTGATTGAGCTAATACCAACCTATCATGATAATTAAAAACGAGGATGCCATGAAGCCTCAAGGACACCAGAGCTGCATCCATGCATTTTTTGAAAGTGCATGGTGCCAGTGCAAGTCCGAATGGAAGTATGCAAAATTTTTACACTTTGCCCCAAAAGCCAATCTGCAAAAGTGCCTGTGCTTCGGTGCAATCTGAATATGGAAATAAGCATCCTTCAAATCTATTGTCATAAACCAGTCCCCTGGTGGTACTTCTGTGTCAGCATTCTGAGTTGAAATTTCATTGGGGTGAAATTAAAATGTCTCAAATCCAGAATGGGACGCAAGCTGCCGTCTTTCTTCGAAACTAGAAAATAATGACTGTAAAAGCAGCATTCACTCTGAGAAGGGGGAATCTCCTCTATTGCCCATTTTTCTAAGAGAGAGTGAATTTCCCATATCAAAAACGGGGCTTCCGAACATAGATGTCTGTCGGAACAACCCTATTGAATGCTGGTGGAGGCCATCTGAATTGAATGACATAACCATGCTCTATCGTTCAAAGTACGCAGTTTGAAAGGCTTTCGCATGTAGCACGACATGTAACCACTTGGTTTACTTTTGGCGACTGCCCCACAACCAGCGGCAAAACAGAGGGAGACTTTTCACCTCTGCTGTGGCTGGTTGAATGAGATTTAAGAATGTTTTTGCCTTTATTGAACTCAGGGATAAAAGATGAGCACCCTGAAATGCAGTTACACCAGGGACACTGACAGAATAAACTTTTTCCCTGGTATTTTGAGTGGGGAAGTGTGTGTGAACATTGAGGGGAATGTTTATTTGAGAAAACTGGTTCCCCACAATGGCCCCAGCATTCTTTATAGGGGGACAACAGGTGGTGCCTACGTTCACTGTGTGTTTTGTGTACAATTGTGCATGATTAACATCGAATTCTGTTGAGCATATCATGAGACCCTTGGTCATGGAGACTACATGGTTTTTTTAATGTGGGAATTCTAGTTGTCGGGCATTCAAGGTGTGAGCATTTTACAAAAAAATCACTGAGTGGGGCTTACCCTTAGTTTCACCAAATGTCTGTCTGGCTCACTTCTGGTGTCCTGCTGGCCATTTAAAAGGGGCTGGGCCTGCAACAGGCTTTTCTATCTCTCTGCGAGGAAGCATCTGCTGGAATGTGGCAGTCTGATGTCTTACAGCACAAAATTTTTGGCCTGCTGCTCAGCTCCCATTTCCTTGGCATCTGAGCCAACCTCCCAGGTGTCACATGGCCACGTGCCAATCTGAACCCGCCAACATGGTCTCTGCATTGTGAAACCCCAGACAGGAAACACACATGTCATGGGAATCCTCACCAACGATGAACCGCATACACGGAGGTAAGTGCTTCTTAAAATCCATCCTGTGTTGCCACTCAAAAGGAAGAAATAATAATCCTCCCTTTGACATGAGTTGCTAGTACAACCTGGGCTAGACCAGATCGTGGGCTGAAGAACATGATGGCATGTTGGAGCATTATGTTGGTGCATTATGGAGCCCGTGACTTAGCTCCCTAGGGGGTGTTGTTTAAGCGATCAGCCAATAAATTGCCATAATTGACAAGGTATGGAAGGAAGGGCCGAAGTTGAAGCTCCAGAAGAGTGGTGTGGCTGGCCATATGTTCCAATGGATCTGCCGGTACTTGAACAGCAGGAAAGCAAGAGTCCATGTAAATGGGCAGTACAGTCGAAAGAAGACACTGAAAGAAGGAGTCCCGCAAGGAGGAGTCCCATCCACCAGTCACACCCTATTCCTAGTCTTCTTCAACAACATCGTAAAGGACCTTCCTCGAAATATCTATGCAGATGATCTTGCACACTGGTGCTCAGAAGAGCATATCACAACAGCTAACTACAGGATGCAAGAGGCACTGAAGGTGCTTGAGGACTGGACAAAGAAGTGGCTCGTCACCGTCAATTCCAGAAAGACCACCTACATGATCTTTAGTCTCTCCCCAAAAAAACTGAAGGCCAACCTTAAGCTCTACGGACTGATGCTGCAGGCTGACAATACCCCCACGTACCTTGGTGTGACCTTCGACAGATGACTCACCTGGAAACAGCAGACAGGTAAATTCGAAGCCAGAGCTAAGCTGCGGTTAGCACTCATGAAAAAGCTAACCGGCACAACGTGGGGTGCAGATACAGCGATCCTCAAGAAGATGTATGTGGGCAGCATCAGACCAGTACTTGAGTACAGAGCGATGGCATGGGGCACAGCAGCCAAGTCAAACTTTGACTGAGTCAGCAAGGTGCAGAACCAGGTGGCAAGAATCATCACTGGTGCCATGCGGTCAACCCATGTCCAAGAGCAGGAAACCATCACCGGCCTTAAGCCCATGAAAGACAGAAGGGACACCAAATGCCTCACTCAGGAAGCCAAATTCAAAAGACTACCAAATCACCCCATGAAAGACCGACTATCCCAACCAACAAAAGCAAGACTGAAGAGAGGAAGTTTCATCCACCAGACAAGAGACTTGAAGGACACCAAGATATCCTGTACCATGAACCTAAATATATCCCCCAGTACCTAGAGAACCCAGGCTGGAGTGATGATGGAAGACCCCAGATACACTGCAGTGTTCCTGGCATTGGCAAGAAAAACTCTCTGAGTGATGCTGAAAAGAAGTCCCTCATCATGGAACATATCCACAACTCTTGCAGCGGTGGTGCCAGAATCTACATCAGGAGGTAGAGAAGAGCGCATCTCCCTCGCCACTGGCCTCTACTCCACTAACTTCAAGGCTGAAGCAGTAGCGCTCAAGACAGGTGCAGCCCACATTGAGCACAGTCCATTCTCCTTTAACAACATTGTGTTCTTCAGTGACGCCAAGTTAGTCCTACAGGCCTTAGATACTGCCAGAGACAAAGAACTGAATGACCTGTTGTCTGCCTTGACCACCCTGTGCAGAGCCCATACAGACATGCTGCAATGGGTTCCCTCTCACTGCAAAATACTAGGCAACAAAGCCACAGACACTCTGGCAAGAGATGGCACAACAAAGGAACAGTGTGACAGGTCAACCACCTACAAAGAAGCCAAGACCATCATCAAGGCAAAGCAACACAACAAGTGGCTGCAGCAGCACCACTATACAACCGAAATGACCCCTACCACCTGCTCTCAAGGGCAGTGCAGGTTCTCATATTCAGGCTGAGGACACGTTCAGAATTGGACAATTCACATTACATTTACATTTATGCATTTGGCAGACGCTTTTATCCAAAGCAACTTACAGTGCAATTATTACAGGGACAATCCCCCCGGAGCAACCTGGAGTTAACCCTCTGGGGTCTGAGGGTGTTTTGGGCCCTGGAGAAGTTTTGACATGCCTTGACATTTGTGCTTTTTTCAATTGCTTAAAAACATAGTAATGGCTAAAGTCTGATAACACTGTATTCAGCACAAACTGGGCAACAATAATATGTGAGCAACATGTAAAATAACGTTTATGCATGGTTTTTGAAAAAACGAAAATGTTAAGTCACTGAAATAAGGCCATGTAACACATACTAAACATTTGTCCACAAGACTTTTGAGAACTGGATCTTGTAGCCTTGTGTTTTTGCTACAAAATGAACATCTACAGCAGCCCTGCCCACTACTTGATGGCCTCAGATGCCAGATGTGGGCGGAGGAGACCACGGTGCAAGGAAAGCTCTTTGGTAGTCTGGAGGACCTGCAGTGAACAGCAACCTTTGTGCAGAGAACCGGCGAGCCCAGCCAAACACGCAAGGTGACACGTGAGACAAAAGTGTCATAGAAGTGACACAAAATGATGCGGTTGCTTCATAAAATGTGTTTTTCATTTTAAACGTTTTTTGTTTTTTTGACACTGTAGGTCAGGTTTAAGTGCTGGTTAAGTGTAAGGATCTCTGTTTAATGTCTACTGCACATTTAATTTTAGATCACTATTGGTTAGGTTAGGGAGGTAATTTTTTTTACCAATAAAATGGCATCTAATATTCACCTTAAAAACCTTTTCACTCACTTTTGACAACCCCTGCTGGATATTTCACTGGACAGCTGCAGCAAAATGTGTAATAAGGCACATAATCTTATTTAGCAAAAATGCTGCCATGGTCATATAATGTTCAAGCTGCATACTCTACATCCTACTACCCCTGTCTCCCTCCACTTTCCTCCCAAGGTTGGAGGAGATGAGTGTGGTAGGAAAGCCTGATCCATTCTGTTGGAGCTGCGGGGAAGCCAGGTACTGCCGGGATCAATGTCCGGTGATGAAGGAGGGGACACTGATCCTGATCCCTGATGCTTCGCATGCCTCCCTCGATCGGACAAGGGCGTATCGGATCCCGGTAAAGGTAAAAGTGGACACACATCAAGCTTTGGTGGATTCGGGTTGTTCTCAAGCATGTATCCACCAACGCTTGGTGCAAGGCGGGGCATTGGATAAGAATAAATGGGTGATCCACAGACCGGGGGCACACATGGTTGTGGAGCAGGCAGGCCAGATGTTGCCCCGGCCTGAGTCGGTAGTGGGGGTATGTAGCATGGGGGGCGTGGTCATGTGTTTGTCTGTGGTAGATGGAGAGTGGTAAGGCTTGTCACATGGGTTGTAATTACTCTAACACCTATCTCTCATTATAGTGATGGCGGAGGGAGACCTGATAAGGCACGCCAGAGCGTCAGAGTGGGAGAGACCAGAGAAAGTTGGCTGCATGTGCCTTTGCAGTGTGAAACCCCAATGACTTGTTTGTGTATTTTGGCCACCAAGAGCCTTTTTGTTTAAATTCTGTGTGATGCTGAAAGATTAATAAAAATACTCACAATGACTGTTCACTGTCTACTGACTCCTCCATTGCCCACAAACTTAGAAAATCACAATTATAAAATGTAAAATGTAAAAATAGTAATATTAAAGAATTAGTGTGTCCAAACTTTTGACTATTAAATAAGTGTAAATGCTAATTCTAAACAAGCACAACTGTAACAGTTTGCTGTGTAGGTGGAAACATGTTGCATTTGTGTCTAGTTTGATTGACCAATTAAAACCAAACCCCTTGCTCTTTCATACTATATGGTTGGATTGATCTCCATCGGTACCAATGTTTGAAAGCTCATGAGCATGTTGTGCTGTCCAGTCATTGTCATGGTGAGGTCAGACATGGGTTTTTTGGAACAGCATTTAAAACTGTAGCTTTAAACAAGTTGAGCATAACCTGATGCGTCACAGCTGCGGGATATCTCTTTGTTTCTCTCTTACCCTCTTTCCATCATAACATGCTGTTTTGAAACACACACACACACACACACACACACACACACACACACACACACACACACAAAAATCAATCACAAGAGTTCTCTCCTGTGCTCTCTCATGATCTAAGCAGATTTGAGCCGATCTACATTAGCATAAGCATGCAGCGTGCCTGCATAAGCTCTTTTCTGGATGGTGGTGTGTCACTGACCTAATTCTACCTTGCATAGTGTAGGGATAACCACTTCCCATGTTTGTTGTCTTGCTGTTAGAAGTATAGAAGACAAAAAATACGTACACATTTTGAAACCCTACAAGAGACAGGTTTGGACTGGGACTAAATCCCATTACAACCCACAGCAGACAAATGCATATCGTGTAAACTCATGGCTGCTCTACTAATGGTTCTAGTTAATATAGTGTGCAACAGTCCGGTTACGAAAGTATAAATTCCATAATTCTTTTTCCATTGGAGAACTGATTATTAACAATAACTCAAACACCTAAAAAGACTGTGAAAAAGGAGTTTAGCATCAATTGTGCTGTGTTTAACTTGAATTCTCCGAACTCCGTCCATGAAGGAATTCCATTGCCAGATGCTTGGAAAATTACATTTAAACAACCAAAACTGCAACACTTCTCATAATATATAATATTTTAATTGTTATTATTATTTTTGTCCACTAACAATTGCCTCATTAAGCATACAGTACCACTTGGTAACTTCCTCTGAGTTCTCCCCAAAAGCAAAAAATGGGACTTTCTGGACATGTTTCAGCAGTTCTTTTCATTCCTAACTCCTACTGATGTATCTTATTGATCTGCTATCAATATTTCATGACACTGCAAGGATTTTTGCTCTGCAGTGTGCAAAGCGATTCCACGTTGAGCAGAACAAATTGAGCCACAATATAATGGATGGAATAATATGTGTATGTTAGCTAAACGCTTAGCAAAATGTGAGTGTATTTTTTGTGTTTGAATTGTACCACAGTTAAGAGATTTTGTTAAACACAATGTGAACAAAAATGACATGCTGCTTTGAACATACCATGTCACAATGATGAAATCATATGGTAATTCCATGGTTCTTGTATATTTATCATTGTACTGAATAGTTTTTATATTCATAAACCAGGATATTTACATTGTGCTTTAAGGTACAACACAGAACGCCTTGGCACATTTCCAAAAAAAATGTTTTTTGGTACTCTACGTTAGTACAGTACCTAAAAACCCTTTAATATTAAAAGCAAACATAATAACAAAAAATTAAATTATAAAATTACTTTAACTCCACTTGTGGTCTATCAGTTTCATAAAGAAACATTAATTTGATAAAAGCAAAAGTCTAGCGGCAACAGCAGTATAATAAAAGCCACCAATGTTCAATAATTATTTTATTGCATTATTAATTATGATTATATTTCAGCAAGTAATATAGTTAATTAGCCTAACCGCTTGCTATTTACATGGTACATAATGGTACATGGCATAGTTCAACAAAAATTTAAATTCTGTCATCATTTGATCACCTTTATGTTGTTCCAAACTCAAGATGAGATGTTTAGCAAAACATTACTCATTCACCATTGGCTTTCATTAGCTCTTTTTTCCAAACAATGAAAGTAAATGGTGACTGAGGCCGAGTCAGTCCCTAATATCTCTTGTGTTCCATGGAAGAAATAAATTGTTACAGCTTTCTAATGACATGAGGGTTAGTAAATAATCCCTTTTATGAAGAATTAAATTAATCAAAGGTGCGCAAATATATATTTACTCTTATTTACAATAGCTCATCTAATCATAACTATCCAAGATAATAAACACACACATTTTGTTTTGTGTTTATCTGTACCACATCAATCTGTATGTTGAGTTGATCATGTAGAGGTGAGCCAACTCTCCTTTGTGTATTCTTTGAAGACTAAACATTCTTTTGAACAAAAAAGCAAAAGAACATGAACATGGGCAGGGCAAGGGCAAGGGCGAGAACTGACCTGTGCATGTGTAAATGTACCAACCGAACAGAGCGCACCTTTACCGTGGCTCTTACTGACCTGTTCCACAGTGCTAAGCACTGCGGAGACGTCCTCCCCTCCTTCACCTCCTTTGTCTCTACGTCACATTCCTTGTTCCGGTCTTTGTGAAAGCTCTTGCTCTCTTCCAGGAATTCTCTGGGAGGAAAGACAGCCTTCCTGCTCCAATAACACCTCAGTTGCCCTCTAAGCGCTCTTCGGATCTGAGGGAAAACATTTAATGTATATTTAAACAAACACACACACACACAGAAGTGAATTCAATCTGACCAGCATCCTGATTCATCCTGCAGTTTACACATCTGAATGTGCTATTCTATCGGCATTGTACGATATTTTACTAATAGTTACAACCTTTATAAAACCCTTACCAAAACATCACAATTGGTATAAATATAACTTGATCATATTATAAAGCAGGGACTTGATGAACTAGCTTATAACAGGTGAGCTCAACATATCATTCATTTGAATAATTTAAGACCCCATTTACACCTGGTATTAACCTCCTGAGACCCAAGCATGACTGCAGTGTGCATTTTCCATTTCCCTTTTTCATTTGTATCTAGTATCAACTAATAAACAAGCAAAAAAAATAAAAGAATTCTAGAGCAAATAGTTTTCCTAAAATTTGAAGTCCACGTTAATGGATAGCAGGACTAAGTTGTGAAATGTTAAATAATACCAAGCTATAGAAAGTCTTTTTTTTTATAAAGTTTTTTATCATGTTTCAAGGAGTGTTGGTTATTCATGTTTGTGAGGTAAGTAATTGCCAATCCAATCACTGCAAATCAAGTTTATAATAGTTTCAATTTTTTTATATAATTTTTATTTATATTTTGTTTTAAATGTTTCGCTCCATTTTAGTTTCGTTTTCATATTGTTTATTAATTCATTATTAGTTTTTATTGCATTAGGTTTTTATTTTAGTTTTAGTTTTTATTTCAAGTGATACATATAGAATGGGGAAAACAGGCATTTGTGCAATGTGGGTCGTATAGCTGGAGACTCAAATGTACAGTTTGAATATAATACTAATACTACTGTCATAATTGATGTCCCAGACATGACTAGAGCGTTTTCAATAAGGTGACCAGATTCGCGATACATGCGATACAGCTCTGGAAAAAAATTAAGTTACCACTCCAAATGTTGAGTTTCTCTAGATTTACTATTTATAGGTATGTGCTTGAGTAAAATGAAAATGTTTGTTTTATTCTATAAACTACTGACAAACTTTCTACCAAACCCCCCCAATTAATTAATTTATATATATATATATATATATATATATATATATATATATATATATATATATATATATATATATATATAAAATAAAAAAATATTCAGATAATTAAAATGCATTACATTCTTGTAGCAGAAGAGTTAATCATTGATAAGACAATACAAAAAGTGGTTTTAGAATACAATATGTATTTACTACCATATTATTGATCATAAGTCAATCATTGGCATACAGTTCAACAGCAATCCATTTCACAAGTGAATTTGCCAATCAGTTGGAGATTTATTATGAGGGCTTGTTTAAGGACCCGTCAATGAACAGCTGCATCAGACATCAAAATGTTTAGGTCACTGTGTGTAGTTAAATATATTTTAATACTTAGAACACATCTTGAGATCCCTTAGTTCGAATTTGCGCTCCATCAAGTGTTTTGAACGCAAGAACGTAACGCATGTTTGTGTTGTTCTGCTGAGGGGTGTTTTTCTTCACTGTATAAACTTCGCTGAAGTTTCACTTACTGCCCTCTGGAGTAAACAGGTGGTACTACAAGCTTGCATTTCTCAGCAATCTTCCTTATTACGGTCCGGGGGCGTTGCAATTAATGGCATTAATTTTTTAACGCGTTTTTTGTAGTCAAATTAATCGCACTGAAATTGACAGCCCTAATACATACATATATATATATATATATATATATATATATATATATATATATATACACTCAGCAAAAAAAGAAATGTCCACTCACATTCAAATGCTTTTCAGCAAAAATATTAAAAAATTATTCAGTGTAAATATTTGTATGAACATAAAAAGATTCTACAACTAAAACTGAATAAGTTTCACAGACTTGTGTCTAACAGAAATGGAATAATGTGTAGTATAATAATGTAAGTATCTGGTGTGGCCACCAGCTGCATTAAGTACAGTGCATCTCCTCCTCATGGACTGCACCAGATTTGCCTGTTGCCTGAGATGTTATCCCACACTTCCAGCAAGGCACTTGCAAGTTTCCCGGACATTTCTGGAGGGAATAGCCCTAGCCCTCACCCTCTGATCCAACAGGTCCCAGACGTGCTCAATGGGACTGAGATCCGGGCTCTTTGCTGCCCATGGCAGAACACTGACATTCCTGTCTTGCAGATCACACACAGAACAAGTAGTATGGCTGGTGGCATTGTCATGCTCAAGGGTCATGTCAAGATGAGCCTGTAGGAAGGATACCACATGAGGGAGGATGATGTCTTCCCTGTAACGCACAGCATTGAGATTGCCTGCATTGACATCAAGCTCAGTCTGATGATGCTGTGACACACTGCCTAGACCATGACGGACCCTCCACCTCCAAATTGATCCCACTCCTGAGTAGAGGCCTTGGTGTAATGCTCATTACTTTGACGATAAACGCGAGTCTCACCATCACCCCAGGCAACATTGTTGCTGGTGATGTCTGGTAAGGACCTGCCTTACAACCTGCCTACAAGCCCTCAGTCCAGCCCCTCTCAGCCTATTACGGACAGTCTGAGCAATGATGGAGGGATTGTACATTCCTGGTATAACTTGTGCTGTTATTGTTGCCATCCTGTACCTGTCCCGCATGAGTGATATTCGGATGTACCGATCCTGTGCAGGTGCTGTTGCAAGTGGTTTGCCTCTGCGAGGACAATCAGCTGTACTTCCTGTCTCCCTTAGGGGCTTCCTGTCTTAGGCGTCTCACAGTATGGGCATTGCAGTTTATTGCCCTGGCCACATCTGCAGTCCTCATGCCTCCATGCTGCATGCCTAAGGCACGTTCACGCAGATGAGCAGGGACCCTGGGGATCTTTCTTTTGGTGTTTTTCAGAGTCAGTAGAAAGGTCTCTTTAGTGTCCTAAGTTTTTATAACTGTGACCTTAATTGCCTACCGTCTGTAAGCAGCTACCGCTCCACAGGTGCATGTTCATTAATTGTTTATGGTTCATTGAACAAGCATGGAAAACATTGTTTACACCCTTTACAATAAAGTAAAGATCTGTTAAGTTATTTGGATTTTTACAAAATTATCTTTAAAATACAGTGTCCTGAAAAGGAACGTTTCTTATATATAATAATTTGCATTGGATGATGACAGAGAATAGCAGAGAGGAGACTGTCCACACTGCGGACTGTAGCGCGATGACGTAAACGATTTAATCCACCATATAGTCGTTTTCCATGATGTCCTGGATGTTATTAATGTGCACGCCATCAGCTACTTATTATATTATATTCTCTTTGCAATATTATTGTATTTAGTGTTGTCAGTAGAGCATATAGCATTTACATAATTTTGATTGACAGATTATAGTTGTCATGTGTTGTAAGGACGAGGCGAGACACACAAGTGGGCTGATGACAACTGGGAACTGGTGACAATGATGGGGACAGATGGCAGTGAATTCTGGGAAGCGTAGTCCGGGGGAAACAGAAGACAAAGGATGAAAACTATTTCAAAATAAGAGTCCTTGGAAACATGGTGACTGTGACATTAACCCCCCCATCCCTCCCTTTACAAGTCGACTCCTAGCGCCTAAAAGTGGAGGAGGGCAGGAGGAAAGAGGTGAGTGGGGAGGATCCAAGAGTAGACCATGGAGTCCAGGAGGGATAGGCAGATGATCCCATGGACAGGGAGGAGTCTAGGAGTGATCAGGTGTCCAGGGAGGTGGCCGCAGGGCAGGGACTGGGTCAGGAGGCCTGGGAGGCAGCCGCAGGGACTGGATCAGCTGGTGGAGTCTCTGTGGTAGGTGGTGAAGTTGTTGAAGATTCAGAGGCCGGAGCAATGGGAGAGTCTCGGATAAGGCAGGCGGAGCCATGGAAGGCGGAGCCGTGAGGGGCGAAGCCATGGAAGGCAGAGTCGGGAGGGGCTCGAGGGACGGAGTCATGGAAGGCAGAGCCATGGGAATGCTTGGGACTAAGAGCCATGGGTGACTGGGAACTAACTCCTGTGGTTGAGAGAACAGGTCGAAACTGGGGAACAACCTCCATGGTCGTGAGTACGCATGGGCGCTGGCTCATTAACCATGGCAGGCATGAGTGCTAGTTGTGGTCAATACTGCTAACTGCGTCGGGGAATAGACCACCGGATCTTAGAGACGTATTTAGGGGGAATGTATAGAGATAAATTACCTTGGAGACAGGGGTCGTGGAAGGCTTGGAGCAAGGAGCTGTGGAAGGCTTGTAGCAAGGTGCGTTCACTGTGGAAGGGGTCTCAGAACCAGAGGAGGATCCTCTTATTCAAGAGTTTTCAGGGTTAACCTAACGAATTCCCTCCATGTGTAGTCTCCCATCTAAGGCAGTTCCCTCCACCGGTAATTAGTTAAACCTATCCGGTATATTGACTTGAGATGGAAGTCCTCAAAACCTGTGAGGCTGGCAATGCCGCAGAAGCAAAGGGAGTATTCCCTAATGGGTAAATCCGCCTGGCTCAATTAAGTGAACATAGCTGCTAGATCCATTTTTGATTGGTCAGTTCTTCTGTCACGTGTTGAAAGGACGAGGTGAGAGAGCGGGATCCAAGTGAAGCAAGACTTTAATTTAAGGCTACTATATAAAAACAGTTTAAGGAAATGCAATCATTATTACACACTCTCATTTTTATTTACACATAATGCTACATAGTGTACATTAAAATCCATTAAAACATGGATTTAATTAACTACGTATTGGATGTCCATGACGTAGAGGATGAAATCCAATACGTCATCCTGCTACAGTCTGCAGCCATGACTTCTTGGAAAAGATCGCCAAGTACATGAGTTGTTGTCATGGTAACCAGATTCTGAGCAGATTGCTGCTAAACTAGAACGAAAGTATCATCAAATCGTCATGCAATGCAATAAAATATCTTCCCTTCCCTGAAATCATTACCAGACACAAAACCAAGAAGGACATTGAGGATATTTAATTTCAAAGAAGAAAATCTGTGAGCCTAACAGATGAAAAAGGGACACTGTTGCATTTTTTAGACAAATGATGGGACACAGGGACTCACTTCGTAAATCCGGGACAGATTCTAGTTTTCTTCCTGACTTGCTTCTCTCCATGATGTACTGTAGTTTCCCTCCTGCTCTGTATTTGGTCATTTATATTTAAATAGGAAGGGGTGTAAATCGGACGTTTCATTACGATACGATCTTGAATCGATCCTCTTGGCCTGCGATCCGTTACTTCAAAGTCTGCCAAGATGTGATTCGATTCTCTGGCCTGCAATCGATATTCCGATATTATTTTATACAATCAATTAAATGTATTTATTTGCCATCAAATGCATTCAAAATATAATTTGATTATTTAATTCAGCTCTTTGGGACATGCACAACAAAATAAGATACTTTAGATGTTGTAAAACATTTATATAGATAAATAATATTAAAAGCAATGTCACACACAAGTGATCATTACTCGTTTGATGACTGCTCATTTTTCAGTTTTGTCCAATTCAAAATACTTACATACTCATGACTTTCCAAATATCCATGCTACCTGCGGTTTTCTTTGCTACAACTTTCACAGTTGTAATGAATAATTCTGTTACAGTTAACTGGGATAAATATTAGTAAGTGTGTTGATGTGTAGAACAGATGTGTAAAGTTTTATAACTGATGCTGGAGCTTCAGGAGAAAAAAATTATATCAATATTTAGGCATTGTATCGATAACATTGGATCCAGATCGATGGATCGTTACACCCCTAGCAATAGGCCATCTGTTCGTGCTATAGTAGCATCTTTATTTTAAGGTGATAGTGGGTTTAAAGGTTTATCACAACCAAAGATTTATCATTACCTATCACAACAAAAACGAAAATGATATATTATTTTTATTTTAGTTTAGTTTTTCAGAGCCAAGAAAATTTATTTTAGGTTAGTTTCAGTTTTTCCAATTATGTTGACATTTATTTCAGTTTACAAAAATGTTTTTTTTTTACATTTAGTTTTCATTTTAGTATATGATAATAACCTTGCTGCAAAACATGTTAAAATACAATGTTGCATTATAAAATTCTGAATTTATGTACTGATTACCATTGTCCCGTGTCTGCCAAACATGTTGAGTGGTCCAAACATCATCTGCAGCCTGAAACTAAACTTTTAGTCAAATTTTAGGAGAGAATGCACTTAGCTGAATAGAAAGATATAGGATGCTCCCTTGCTCCCTGTTTAGTGAATGGCATAACCACCAGTGTGCTGTCTGTCTGCACTGGTATCAGAACAGTTCGGAATGCATCTTATTTTCATCCATACTCCATATAAAGCAAACTTTTTCTGCTTTTGGATGAACCCACTGATTCTTAATGTAAAATAAACTTCTGAACAGTATTCAGTCAGTTTAAACTGGTTTAAATGATGTGTTGCATATAATGAAGCCTAAATACATTGTCCACACAAGTGGATGCGGGGTCGCACAAGGTTAAGATGCATTTCACATTTGAGGTGTAAATGCTAATTCATCCTTAATGTGTCTCAGTAGTGAAGCACCTAGCCTCACCTGTAAATCAACCACTGCGCTAAAACAGGAGTTTAAACTTTGCTGGTTAAGAACTGCTTTATAGGGAAATAGCTGTCCTATACACACAAGCATGAGAACTTCACGGTTCTACTTCAGTGTCTCTGATATCAACATGCAGTGACACAGATGACAAGCACAAACATCTGAAGCTCCTTTAATACAGATACTCCACTAAAATGATGGATAATTCTGCTTTAAATGTTGTGTTTGTGCTTAGACTAAATTTCAGCAGCATCTGGGAGAAACAGCATGCCATTTTTTCACACTTTATTTGTCTTTTATGACTTTTGTTGTTTATCATCATGCAGTAACACACCAACATAGTGATGTATGTCGTAATGAAATCAGAGACCCTCCCCTCGAAATCTGAACACAAGTGGTCACAGGAGATGTATTTAAGCGACCAGGTGTATACAGTGATGTGTCTGCCTGACCACAGGTTATCGGATTACCCAAAATGTATCTTAATACCAGGCATAAACAGGGTCTAAAAGGCCATTAATCTGATTTCCATTCTGTGTACATGCCCAATAAAAATAACACACCTTAATGCACACCAAATAAGCACTTTAAGAAAAGGACGTAGCCAGGAAATTACTTTTGGCTTGACCTCCAAAAAATGGATGGACTAAGTTTTCACCCACATTTTCTTCACAAACTTTTCCTTAACAACTGAGAAGTAGCACATACAAACAATTCTTTCACACTTTGAGATCATAATTTATCAATTTTTTTAACTATTTTATAAATATCTATATGAAGTCAAAGAATAATCAATAATATTGTTGGTGGGCCTGGGTCTAATTTGGGTGGGCCCGGTCCCAACCCAGCCCTCAATTGGCTATACCAATGCTTTTAGTTATTAAATCTTGAATATTGAAGATGATGTGTGTAATATTTTCTGTTAAACTGTCCTATGCCGATGTAAAATGCAATTCCCAAAAAGTGTAAACACTGCTGCTTTATTGCACTTTTTCTATTTGATTGAATATCCCGATCAACCTGACATTGCAACACTGGCCTAAACAATGGTGTGAGTTTGGGGCGGGACAATCCATTTAGGCTGACCATGGCAGATGTGGGTAATGTTTGGGGAATTTTTTTACTTTCTGCAAAAAAAAAAAATTCTATTTGTGTGATTCTGTTTGGTGATGTTAGTGGCTTTAAAGCTTGGTATGTTAATAATATGTCAAATTATTGTCAAGGTTAATTAATAATATGAGAGTAAAAATGCTGTTGTGACAGTATTGTCCCTTTGAGTCAACAGCAGATTTTTGTAGTACTTTGTCTATAGACCTTTTTCAGATTAGTGCCATAATGAATGAAAACGAGGCTGTGAGGGATAGACATACAGTTTCGTAAATGGGTTACACTTATTGAAATTGGTGATGATGGTTCAACTGAAACATTGATAAAAAAAAAAACATCTTTAACAACAACAAAAAACCTCCAGAAAACAAGTTATAGAAGCTTTTTACAGCTTTATGACATTGAAGAGACATTTAGACTTTCAAGTCAAATGTCATCACAGCCTCATTTTAATTTCTGAAAAAAAAATAAAAAGAGTATGGTCTATGGCACTTCATTTGATAAAATGGTACAACCTGATCCAATACCCCTTATTTCTAATAGCAACAGAAAAATGCCTAAGGATATGAAGGCTGGCTTGTGAAATGGTTTTGGAGTGTAAATTTACAAAGGGCAACTAATCCTGAGTGGGTTATGGGGGTTCTTGCATTGCTCACAAATAACTTCGCAACCTGAGATGAACCTAATAAACGAGGAGGAACTTTTAAGTTTGAACTGCTGCTCTTTGCAAAATGAGGTCAATACCCAAAAATGTTGTTAGTTGTCAAACGATTAGAAGGTACTGCTGCAATTGACAAGCAGCTATGATCCCACTTCTTTATATTAACAAAATAAATCTAATGGCCTTTTTAGCTTATCCAAATAGAAAACCATTGCAGCAAATTACATTGTATGTAGCTCAACTGATCTCATAATACTTGTACTTTTCTATTGGACCCTTATAATTGCTTCTTTGTTCCTATATAATTACAGTATTGAAAGGATTCATGAGACATGTAATGATTATTAAGAATATGATCCAGGTTTTGTAGCATTAGTATTTGAGCTGACACACCCGCAGAGCATGGCAAGTTATATAAGCATTAACATATACACTGCATGCACAATTAGGCAAGTGAGTATTCTGATCTCATCATTATTTCCATGCAAATTTTCCAACTCCAAACTTGAATGCTTATTGGATTCAATCATTTTCAGGTGATATGTATTTGTGTAATGAGGGAGGGTGTGGTGAAAGTGACTAACACTTATCAAGGTATGCATAAGTATTAGGCAGCTTCATTACCTCAGGTAAAATGTGCCAAAAAAGCAATTTAACTGGCACTGAAAAGTAAATTTTTTTTTAAATGCATTTCGGACAGATGCAACACTCTTGAAATAGCTAAACTACTGAGGCATGACCACTGAACAATCAAAGTTTTTTTTTTTTTTTTTTGCGAATAGTCAACTGGGGCGCAAAAACGCATGGAGAAGAAAAGGTGAAAATTAACTGGAAGGCTCATGGCAGTTATTGAAAATAAGGGTGGCTATATTGGTCACTAAATATTTTTGAAAGGCCAAAAATGTTATTTAATTGACATTTTGTGTTACATATTTGTTGCACTTACTCTAAAACTTGAGAATAAACAATTGATTATTTTTGTAATTTAGTTGCCTAAAAATTGTTCACCCTAATTATTGTCTAATAATTGAGCAAACTTATGTATTCCCCTGAGAAAGAAAAAACAATTTTTTTCCTTTGTTAAACATTCAGGTTTGAGGTTCAATAACAATTTGGATTGACTGAGAACATTGTGTTTGTTCAACTATAAAATTAATCCTGAGGAATACAGTTTGCCCAATCATTTTTTCCGCAGTGTATAGAAGTATTAGTACTAGAATTATTTCACAATGCATAATGATCTGGTTTTATTTTTCAGATACAATTTGGAAAAACACTATACATTAAACAACTATTTTACTATTGCTATATTGTTTTAGTGGTTTTTCTACAGTAATTATCCTGTAACTCTGCAAAATAGACATTGTCTTTATTAAATGACTTTAGTGGTCATGGTGTCATAAAATATTAATTAAAGCAGGATAATTACTGATGAGGGGGTATTAAGGACATTAATGATGTCCCCTTTGGCCCTTGTGGAGGACAAGTGGAATTTGTAAGAGGGAGTGCCCTAAGGAAGGATATCCTGGGTCGAAGGTCACAATGTGAGCACAGGATTTCCTCTTTCCTCTCCTGGGCAACCAGCCCAGCCATGAGTACTGCTGACTTTGTAAATTCACACACTGGGCCTATTCACACACACACACACACACACACACACACACACACACTCATGTTGGTCTACCTATCATTATGAGGACTTTCCATAGACATAATGACTTTTATACTGTACAAACTATAGATTCTATCCTCTAAACCTAACACAACCCCTAAACCTAACCCTCACAGAAAACCTTCTGCATTTTTACATTTTCAATAAAACATTGTTTAGTATGATTTTTAAGCGATTTGAATTATGGGGACACTAGAAATGTCCTCATAAATCACATTTATAGCATAATAACCTTGTAATTACCAGTTTGTAACTTACAAAATTGTCCTCGTAAATCACAAAAACACGCACACACACACACACACACACACACACACACACACACACACACACACACACACACACACACACACACACACACACACACACACACACACACACACACACACACCTAGGGCTCGTTTCATAACTTCAGCACAACATATATCCTCTCCCTACCACCCACAATGTTTACAAATGACTTTGGTTTCATTTTCCTTCAAAAGCTTCCCTGTACTTTATTTCCTTCAAAAATTCTCTAGTAAAACTAGAAAAAAAAGCCAATTTCCTGAACCTGAGGAAACTTTACATTCATGAAGCCAGCTCAGACAGATGGATTCCACCATATCCATTTGGCAGCTTTTCTCTTTGCTGCAAAACATCAAGGCTGACAAATGGCACTTAGGTGTGACTGCGGAACTGTTTGCCATCATGTGTTCATAACGTTCCCTTCAGCTGGTTCACCGTGTATATAGTTCTACACAGCATCAAAACTGTCACATTTGCCCTGTCCTTTATTTCAGCACAAATATGCACTCCTGTCAGAACCTTCTCAAAGTTTTTCGGTTTGTTTTTAATGTCGAGTTTTTAAATCTTGCAAAAATAGGACCGAGAAGAACACTGCGTACCCAGAGCCTGGCTGATTAAAAAGAATGATGCTAAATATTTCTTGCTGTCAAGTTACTCCAAAGATTTACTCTGATTATTTATTCATTCACATGTGTCTGGTAAAAGCGTCTGTAAAAGAGAATCTTTACTGTGGGAACAGGCAAAAAGATTCATACCACATCAGAGCCAATCAGAGACTTACAGATTAGAGCGGAGTAGATCAGAGCTTTTGAATATAAGAAATGAGTTTGTAGCAGTTAAGGAGCATAAACAAAATCTTGCAAATGTAGTTCCAAAGTGGGACTCATCAAAGTCTTTTGCATAAAGTTTGTACAAGGCTTTGGATGTATGTACTCTGTGTTTAATGATGCATTTAATGCAATGTTTGTTCTAGGATTTAAATCATCAAGCCATTGGGACTTACAAAAATGAAAATTCTGACATCATTTTCATACTTTACTTACCCTCATGCCATCCCAGATGTGTATGACTTTCTTTTGCTGAACACAGATTCAGAATCAGCTTTCTTGCCAAGTATGCTTACACATACAATGAATTTGTCTTGGTGACAGGAGCTTCCAGTGCACAACAATACAAAACAGCATCAAGACATAGGTAATAATACAAAATAATAATACATTGAATACAATTTTTTTTAAGTATATATAGAATACACAATAAGACAATAGAAATACATATATACATAGAATACATATATACATTTAGAATACATATATACATACAATGCAAGTGAACATTGACCAGAATTCTGAAGGTCCAAATCTCACATAAAAGCAGCATAAAAGTAATCCATATGACTCCAGTGGTTTAATCAATGTCTCATGAAGTGATCCAATCGGTTTTGTGTGAGAACAGAGCAAAATGTTATTCCTTTTTCACTGTGCATCATGACAGCAGTCTCCTTGGCGATTGTGATTTCAAGCTTGTTTACACTTCCTATAACGCCATCTGGAACTCTGCACATGCTTCAAGCACTAGGAAGTGTAACCACGCTTTGAATCATGAACGTGCCTAGAGACTGCAATGGCAAGCTGTACTGTGTAACGGTGGCAGCTCCCAGGAAAGACAATTTAAATAAATCATTAAATAAATTGTTCGGGTGCCAGACCCGCATTTAAATCGGCAGATTCAAGAGTCCAGTTCTCATCGAACAACCATTTAAAAAACAAACAATATTAAAGTCAAATATTGTTCCCTCTAATAGAAATGAAAAGAAAGGAAAATTCATATACTCACTCAACTATGAAAAAGGTGCACGAATGAGTGCGTTGGCGAAAGTGGCATCAGTGATTGTATATGTGTGTATGTGAAGTACCGCTACTCTTGGTAACTTGGGGATTAGCTTTGAACAGGGAATCGCATGCAAAGATTTCCAGGGGAAATTAAGTTATCTAGACTGAAACACACTTCAGCTCTTGAGTTCACACACGCTCTGCGCTGGAATTCGAACTCTTCAGCACAATTCCTCGGAACACTCCCGAAATTGTTCCAGCCCTAAACACAGCGTGTGCCCTGCTGATGAGACTGTGTCTTTCTTCACTCGGGTACACACTTTGCACTCTTTCTCCTTCTTACTTCCCACACCCTTTCCTTTGATGACTCCTTATACACTCACCTAAAGGATTATTAGGAACACCTGTTCAATTTCTCATTAATGCAATTATCTAATCAACCAATCACATGGCAGTTGCTTCAATGCCTTTAGGGGTGTGGTCCTGGTCAAGACAATCTCCTGAACTCCAAACTGAATGTCAGAATGGGAAAGAAAGGTGATTTAAGCAATTTTGAGCGTGGCATGGTTGTTGGTGCCAGACGGGCCGGTCTGAGTATTTCACAATCTGCTCAGTTACTGGGATTTTCACGCACAACCATTTCTAGGGTTTACAAAGAATGGTGTGAAAAGGGAAAAACATCCAGTATGCGGCAGTCCTGTGGGCGAAAATGCCTTGTTGATACTAGAGGTCAGAGGAGAATGGGCCGACTGATTCAAGCTGATAGTAGAGCAACTTTGCCTGAAATAACCACTCATTACAACCGAGGTATACAGCAAAGCATTTGTGAAGCCACAACACACACAACCTTGAGGCGGATGGGCTACAACAGCAGAAGACCCCACCGGGTACCACTCATCTCCACTACAAATAGGAAAAAGAGGCTACAATTTGCAAGAGCTCACCAAAATTGGACAGTTGAAGACTGGAAAAATGTTGCCTGGTCTGAGTCTCGATTTATGTTGAGACATTCAGATGGTAGAGTCAGAATTTGGCGTAAACAGAATGAGAACATAGATCCATCATGCCTTGTTACCACTGTGCAGGCTGGTGGTGGTGGTGTAATGGTGTGGGAGATGTTTTCTTGGCACACTTTAGGCCCCTTAGTGCCAATTGGGCATCGTTTAAATTCCACGGCCTACCTGAGCATTGTTTCTGACCATGTCCATCCCTTTATGGCCACCATGTACCCATCCTCTGATGGCTACTTCCAGCAGGATAATGCACCATGTCACAAAGCTCGAATCATTTCAAATTGGTTTCTTGAACATGACAATGAGTTCACTGTACTAAAATGGCCCCCACAGTCACCAGATCTCAACCCAATAGAGCATCTTTGGGATGTGGTGGAACGGGAGCTTCGTGCCCTGGATGTGCATCCCACAAATCTCCATCAACTGCAAGATGCTATCCAATCAATATGGGCCAACATTTCTAAAAAATGCTTTCAGCACCTTGTTGAATCAATGCCACGTAGAATTAAGGCAGTTCTGAAGGGGAAAGGGGGTCAAACACAGTATTAGTATGGTGTACCTAATAATCCTTTAGGTGAGTGTATATATATACACACTATTACCTCACATCCGTTAATTAAGTTCCCAATTTATCTGACGGGTGGCAACAACAAAGGCTTGTTTGTTTTGTTTCCCAGCTCTGCCACAACTGTAAAAAAGGAGTTATATTTTGGTCTGTTCTCACCCAATACCAATTGGATTGCTTCAGAAGACATGGATTAAACCACTGGAGTTGAATATGTGCTTTTTGGCGCTTCAAAGTTTTGGTCACCATTCACTTGCATTTTATGGACCTACAGAGCTGAAATATTCTTCTAAAAATATTAATTTTTGTTATGCAGAAGAAAAAAAGTCACACATCTGTGATGGCATTCAGTTGAATAAATGATTAGAGAATTTTTATTATTGGGTGAACTATTCCTTTAAATATATTAACTGGCATAATAAAAGTATTAATTATAATTTAAAGAGGTCTTAAATGTGTGAACGGAAAGACAGGAATTGTGATATGGACTAATGGGATAATAAAAGTTCAAAAGGATATGATTTAATTATATAAGTGATCTCCAAGCATGTGAGAGCTTGTGAGTGTTTCCAGCTATTTCAGAGTGGTTCACAATCATTTGACCATATCAGACATTTATGACAAGAGATCACTAATGATCTGATTTGTATTATTGTAATACGTTGTAGATGATAATAAGAGTGCACATTTTATTTCCCTCATCTGTTTGAATGAGTAGCTGGAAGCAGTGAAGCACAGACATTTAAAAATAAGAGTACATGGTGTATTTCAGTCTTTAAATTTAAAAGTCCAGCAGAGCTATAAACGCAAACAACCACATAGGCCATCGTGTAGTTTTGCAGCAAGTCTTTTTTCTGATAATTGGTATTTTGGTTGCACAATAAACTGCATCTGGGATTTAATTCAATTTGGACTCTTGCTGCTTCTGTCTGACTGGAAGAAAAGATAAAGAACATGTTTAACACATTCAATAAAAGCTACCAATTTAAAAATTGTCAGCAGATTAATTTGTTATTGCCTTTCAACACATTATCGTATCAGCAAAATCCAATATCGGTCGACGTCTTAGTAGTATGTATTTATATAATGGTACATTATAAACCAATTTGGAAAACATGTTTAAAATCAATTATTCACCCCAAAATGTTCAATCTCTCATCATTTACTCACCCTCATCCCATCCCAGATGTGTATGACTTTCTTTCTTTTGCAAAACACAAATTAAGATTTTCTCAGCTCTGTTGGTCCATACAATGCAAGTACATGGTGACCAGAACTCAGAAGGTCTAAAAGGGACATAAAGGCAGTATAAAAGTAATCAATACAAATCCAGTGGTTAAATCTACGTCTTCTGAGGTGATATAATAGGTGTGGGTGAGAAAAATATCAATATTTAAGTTCTTTTTTAACTGTAAATCTACACTTTTGCTGCTACATTCTGGGGTGGAATTGACTTTCACTTTCACATGCAGCCACCTAATTTTTGGTGCTTGTCAAAGTTGGAACTTGATTGTGAAAAAAGAACTTAAATGTTGATCTGTTTCTCACCCACACCTACCATTGTTCAGAAAATATGGATTTAACCATTGGAGTTTTATGGATTACTTTTAAGCTGCCTTTATGTCCTTTTAGGACCTTCTGAGTTCTGGTCACCATTCACTTGCTTTGTGAGGACCATCAAAGCTGAGACATTCCTTTAAAAAATCTCCATTTGTGTTCTGCAGAAGAAAGTCATACATCTGGGATGGCATGAGTGTGAGTAAATTATGAGAGAATTGTTATTTTTGGGTGAGCTTTATCCCTTTAAGGATTTTAATCTCGCAGATACCCTTTTATTTTTTTACTGATAAGCAAAGTGAAGCCTGTTGAAAGTGTGCCCCAGCCCTTTTTAAGCAGAGCCTGTGATACATGATTTATTTTTAGATTTTGTGGGTTTGTGGTTGGCTATTCATTTTATTTGTTCAGTTCTTTGAAAAAGGCCCTAAAACATTTGATTTAATTTAATAATAAAAAAAACCCTGCAGCAACCCTGTTTGGAACACAAAAGGAGATTCTGAATAGAACGTTATAGTCACCATTTACTTTTTTTCCCATACAATGTACATATATCAGTGGAGACTGAGGCTTACAGTACATTCTTCCTAAAATCTCCTTTTGTGTTCCACGAAATAAAGAAAGTCATACAGGTTTGGAAAAACATGAAGGTGGGTAAGTAAGGGCAGGGTCTACTATTCCATTAACACTAGGTATAAGCAATAGTTATAGGTAGGACATTACAACACCTTTAATTCAAGTAGCATGATATATAATATATGACAGTTCTTTAAAGCACATCCCATTTCAGTTCAGTGCCTAGTCATTTAATTTATATTTGGCATTAAAATCCCACAGTTTAATGTGAAACCACAGCAGAAAGCCAATGCTTTCATACCACAGCATTACTAAATAGTTGTGCAAGACGATGCTTGTAGATATTGAAACAGACTCAGACCAACAAACAAACACATTTTCAATACTTTGCACACTCCTTCCACACCCATCTCAATTTCCAACTATCACTGGTGGTGAGTGATTTTATCATTTATGATTCATATTGCTCTACACTTTCTTCTAACTTTAAAAAAAATGTATAAGAACAAAATATTTATCAGATTCACCAGCTGTGCTCTCTCTGCAGGTGGGCATAGAAGCACCGCAGTGCAAATATGTGATGGCAGATTCACCCATGCACACTGCAGTTCACCTTTCCTGGCCTACTCCATGCATGTGGGACTTCATCTATTTATTCAGTCCAAATCTGTTTTATTCATGCAAAAATCATTAAAGACAGAGCACACTCTGAAACAACGATGCACATCTGTCTCTCTCTCTTTAATTTTCTTAACCCTATCTGTCAAAAACATTCTCCGAGAGAAATGCATGAATGGTATAACTCAAGGCCATTTTGAGTTTTCTTTATTTATCAAGCATAGAAATGCAACTTTGATTGAAGTTCTTTTGAAGTACGGACATCATTTCTCACAGTGAAGGGCTGTAGAAAATATTTGCTCAACCGCTATACAGAGCGCTTGGCCCTCAGGAGCAATGAGTCTGATTTAAATAGTTCTAAATTTTTTATCACTTTCCCTATTCAAGTTAAATTAGACTTGTATAATGCCTTAATAGAGAGAAAGAGTCAGCTTATTAAGAAAGCTAATCCATCAACTCCTTATAAAAAGTTTATTATTACCTGGTTCCGTCAAGTGCATATTAAAATTCTCATAATGATTCTCAAAAGTCATTAGACTTGATTTATTTTTGTGCCACGTTGCAGGCATTTCCATGCAGCAAACGAAGCCAATTGCAAAGATGTATATTATTTATCAGTGGCTTGGTGCTGTATTCACACTAATACACACACACACACACACACACACACTTTTGATTTTCTAACATAGTTGAGTCTTTCCATTAACTTGTTTTTATTGAAAGGTAATTTTATTTTATACTTATTATATAACCCTCACATAATTCTCTTTGCATTTGGAAATTTTAATTAAGACATTATTTTGCCATTTTCCTTGTGGGAATCATTGGCTGGTCCTCGCAAAGTAGGAGATTTCAGTTTTTACTATCCTTGTGGGGACATTTGGTTGGTAATTTATTAAAAACGTAATCCCCAACAGATTAACTACAATATTACTTCATTGTTGGGTGTAATCTGATTACAAACTAATTAGTTACTGAAATCAAATTACTTTTTAGTCCTAAATGTAGTCTAGCACATTCCGTTTAGAATTATTGTAATCACATTCTAACTTTTAATTAAGGGAATTACTTTTAGACATTACTTGGGTTATTCATATTTCTAAAATTATATAATTTATATATACATTTATAAATAAGTTATTAAAATAAGTATTCATATGTTCATATGTGCGTCTGACTCTGCTAGCGTTTCTGTGACAGCTAAAGTTTGTGTGACAAAGAAAAAATATAGACATTAGTTTGAATTTGTTGAGTGGAAAAACACATTTTGGTTGCAATTTATTTTACAGTACGTGTACTTTCAGTATACTTACAGTGTACTTACCCAAGAAAGTACTGAGTAATATTATCAACTACATGTACTTAATATGGGTTAAAGGGATAGTTCACCCACAAATGAAAATTCTCTCATTATTTACTCACATAAATTATGAATGTATCATGGCAACACGAATACTTCACACGAGAGACCACTTGAACTCCACCGTCTCGTGAAGCTTTACCGGAAGTGTTTGATTATAGTGAAAAAGTGCTTAAATATTGATATTTTTTCACACCAAAAGTGATGGTATCAATTTAGAAGATACTGATTTACCCGCTGTATTCATATCGATGGAGTTTATGCTGACTCCCTGTATTTTTGGAGCTTCAAAATAGAAATTGCCATTCACTTGCATTTTAAGGACCTACTGAGCTAAGATATTTTTAAATAGTTTTTTACATATGTGTTCTGGTGAATAAAGAAAGTCATACACACCTGGGATATCTTGAGGTTGAGTAAATAATGAGAGAATTTTCATTTTTAGGTGAAATGTCCCTTTAAGGTTAGAGTTGGGGTTAGGTTTAGGGTTAGTACCTAGCAATTACTGTAGTTGTTGTACATAAATGTAGAACAGCACTGTAAAATAAAGTGCTACCAATGTTTCTGTGAAGTGTTTTACAAAGTAACTTATAAGTAATTAGTAATGTGATGACTTCATTCACAAAGTAATCAGTGAAGTGTTTTGATTACAATGTTAGAGAAGTAATTTGCAATTTGTTGTCAATTTTCTTTTTGAGTAACATACCCAACACTGCTCAATACTTCATTAAAGAAGAAATCATATTACTAATTTGCTTTTAATTGACTTCCTAAAACCCAGACTACCACTTTTCAAAGAAAAGTTGTAGTTGTTCCAGCCAACAAATTCAAAATGATGCCTATTTCCTCCTTGTCCATTGTCACATCCAAGTCATACACTCCTACATATCCTACATCTGACTTGAATGGAACGCAGTATTAGTCCACCGTTGACATTGACCCTGCCGCAATACCCATTTGGCCTTCTTTTGCTTAAGGGTAATCGGCAGGCCAAAGAGGCTTGGCCATTGGCCCCAAGGAAGCCCCAAGGAAGCATGATGGAGCCCAGGAAATGACAGTGGGATTGCAACCAGCATGCACTAGCACGCCCCCATTTGGCCCGACAGTGGAAACGTGGCTACGAAAACTGCAACATAGTCTCTACATGATGGCCTATGTGGTTATTTGCATTTATATCTCTGCGTCGGTTGGTCTGCGTCATTCTGCAAGTACACAGACAAAATGAACCAATCACAGTTGTTGTGTTCTATTGAGACAAAACGTAGTTAAAAGTTTGGCGAAGTGCACATCAGGCTACGATATAGCCTACGTCATAGTTTGGATCCATAAGTAAAAATCGGCCTTTAGGCAGCTCTGTCTCTGTTATGACCAGACGGAATTCTCACTCTACACCAATGAACTCGTTCCTCTAAGGACACAAACAGAGACAACAAACCACAGCCTTTTTAGACACACACACACAAACATCGACATCACTGAGCTAGATTAATGACCAGCCTGATGTGATCTCAAAACCCATTACCGAATTTTCACTGTTGTTATCCATTTTGTTAGTCAGAATTATTTGAGCATCTCTCGACTCTATGTCTCAATGAGCCCCGGGAGGGCTGGGATAGGATTTTTCCTCCTAAACTCTCTCAAACAGTATTGCCCTTTCATGGTTGATG
Source organism: Xyrauchen texanus (assembly GCF_025860055.1). Classification (NCBI taxonomy): domain Eukaryota; kingdom Metazoa; phylum Chordata; class Actinopteri; order Cypriniformes; family Catostomidae; genus Xyrauchen; species Xyrauchen texanus. Next base: position 8,286,185 of record NC_068279.1, on the reverse strand, counting down.
TGAGGCAAATTTTCATTTTTACCGCATTGTTGTTGTTCTATGGGACGGTACAGAATTTTTTGACCTTTTGTTCTGTTTACCTGGTTGCCTTGTCCTGGTTGATTTGAAATTGTTTCAGACATTCTTACAATCCATGGCTAGCTCAAATCAATGATAGTCTGGAAAATGCATTTTGTGAAAAAAGTGCTATTCTCAAAACACACTTTCACAATGCTGGGGTGTTGTGGGTGTTAGCCAGGGCTTTGCGATGCAGTTCTTAAGGTGTTCTGGTTTGTTGTTGGCGTGTTGCTGTTTGGTTGCTAGGGTTTTCATATTGGTTGTCATGTAGTTACACTGTAAACCCTAATGTTGTCAATACACATCACTCAATTATCAGTGTTAATTGAACTTATTTATCTTAAAAATCTATATTCTTAAGATTTTAAGTGTTATACTCTTTCTTTAAAGTAAACAATTCAGTACAAAATTGAGGATATGCGGAATACGCATAAACCCTTGCACTTGCTATTATTTTTTTTAATTCTGTTTCCTTGGTCAAAGGGAACATATGGGGGCATTTAAATAGTTGTTATTACATTTGCATTTACATTTATGCATTTGGCAGACGCTTTTATCCAAAGCGACTTACAGAGCACTTATTACAGGGACAATCCCCCCAGAGCAACCTGGAGTTAAGTGCCTTGCTCAAGGCACAATGGTGGTGGCCGTGGGGTTAGAACCAGCAACCTTCTGATTAACAGCCCTGTGCTTTAGCCACTAAGCCACCACCACTCCATGTTTTTTTATTAACTAGTATTTCTAGTATTATTAATGTTGTTTTATTGCAAATAGTAATGTAATGTCATCATTAGGGTGATATGTGTCCCCTTTAGTCAAATTGGACCCAGTTAGCTTGATTTCAGTTCACTATGTGCATGTGCTACTAAGGCAACCCCACCTTAACTTTTTCTCTCAACCATAGATGGCAATAAATCTCATCTCAACAATTTTAATGAATGGCTGTGCCCCTCTTAATCTTGATATTTCATCTGCATATAAATGTTTTTAGATTTATTCCATCTAAAAAAAAATTAAGTTACAGTAATTGATCTACTTAATACTTTTAGTTTATATAGTGTTTTTTTTTTTTCCTACTCAAGGTCACTTTACATTTCAAACAATTCAACACATAAGGGAGAAAACATACAATGCAAAATGAAAGACAAATACACAATACAAAATTAACACAATATAAGTATAGATATAAATGTATATCAGACAGGATATCTGCAATTAAACAAGAAAATGTAAAAGAAGATATAGATCAGGGAAACAATTAATGAAGGTAAGTTTTCAGTTTGGTCTTGAAATCAGAAATGGTGGAGATATCTTAGAGAGTTTTTGGTAGTGAGTTCCATAATTGGGGGCTGTGACAATAAATGCCCTTCTGCCAAGTGATGACAGCTTAAGTGGGGAGTATCAAGAGAACCAGAGCCAGATGACCTGAGTGCACGAACCGGAGAATAAGGGTGAAGGAGGTCATTGATGTATTGTGGAGCAAGTCCGTGTAGGGTTTTGAAAGTGATGAGGAGGATTTTATATCGAATCTGATAGGAAACAGATAGCCAGTGAAGGTTATGGAGAATAGGAGTAATGTGAGAAAACTTTTTGGAATAGGTGAAACCCTGGCAGATGATTTTTTTATATATATTGAAGTTTGTTGAGTAATTTCTCGGGGAGACCAAAGAAAAGAGCATTACATTAATTGAGTCGTGAGGTGAACAAGGGTCTCTGTATCTTTGGAACTGAGGATGGCCTGGCAATGTTACAGAGATGAAAAGGGCAACTTTAGTGAGTGAGGAAATGTGAAAAGTGAAAGAGAGTAAAGAATCAAAAATTAATCCTACAGTTAATTGTGGATTGTGTGTGAAGTTTGGACCACAACTCCATCAATATCAATAGACAGATTGTAGTATGTACTAATGAGATTATTGCTAACCACAAGTAGGATGTCTGTTTTACCTGTATTAAGTTTTAGGAAGTTATGGGTCATCCAATCCTTGATTTCTAGAATGCATGCTGCTAAGGAAGTGTGGGGGGAGGGGGACAATATGTTTTGAGCTGACATAAAGTTGTGTATCATCATCATAGCAGTGGAAGTTAAGACCATGCTTCTGAATAATTTGCAAAAATTTGACATGTAAATAATGAAGAGTAAAGGGCCAAGGACAGAACCCTGAGGAACACCTTGGGAAACTGGAAGAGTGGTGGACTTTGACTACCATTATGCAAGAATTCAGAAGGGGTCAGGCGTAATTGCTACTTTACAAGGTTAATACTGATGCTAACCACACCAACCAGCAAGCTACCAAACCTAGCACAACCAGACAGTTGAGGATGGGTGATAACCCACTATCCAATGTCTGTCTGCATCAGACTAGCAAGAGAGTGGAGACTCACTCACCGACTGAGAAGAGGGTGGTAAAGTTGAGAACCCACTGGGGTGGGACAATTGCAGGTGGTAGATGTAACTATTAGCCTGTAGCAGTAACAGCAGAGCCCTGTGCAACTTTAAGCATCCAGCCACTAGGATGGATGGATGGATGGATGGATGGATGGATGGATGGATGGATGGATGGATGGATGGATGGATGGATGGATGGATGGATGGATGGATGGATGGATGGATAGATAGATAGATAGATAGATAGATAGATAGATAGATAGATAGATAGATAGATAGATAGATAGATAGATAGATTGATTATCGGATCATCTGGCAATCCTTCATTTACTGTACATTGGGCATTCACATTCCACAATTCTTTGTGAAACCACAGCAGAGAGCCAATGCTTTCAAAACCACAGCACACACATAGAGAGAGACACATTATTGCTCTTGGCCTATTAGAAAGGCATATCTGTTTCAGTGTTGTATCTCTCCAGAATAACACAGATTCCTCCTGCAAGGAAAACAAACAGCTTCCATTTAAAGGCAGATGTGTGATAGGGGCTTATCTGTCATTAATAAACATATACTGTACTAACATGCACATGACATCTACACACATCTACACAAAAATACACTAGGTTCAGGTCCAGCTCAATCTGTGTTCCATAGCCGTTTAATCTCCTGTTTGTTATTCCTGGCAGCATTATCAAGCCTCTATAAAGGCCTACAGATGTCTGCTTTTGATTTTTTCCTACAAACTTACTGGCTGTTTACCCACATTGCGTTGACAAAATCCCTTCATTGCACACACACAGAGTTCTGACATGAAGCCAGAAATGCATGAAATATTTACTTGTGTCGAGGAAGTAAACAAGTGTTCCCTGTTTACTTGTTGGGACCAATCATGTCCTCCAGTTTTAGACTTGAAAGTGTGTTGTGGGGGGGATTGGTGTTGATGAGATGAGTAGAGGAGAGTGTGTCTGCCACATGAAGGGGAGGAACATTTTGGATGCTTCAGAATGGAAACTGTCAGATCAACACACTCAGAAGGAATCGCAACACGCTTCAATGAGCCTTTGGTCAAAAAGCGAATTAGGACACCTAACATTCAGAGCAGATACAAGAAAATAGACAGATGTCTAAATCTAAGTTTTAATACACCTGTCTATTCCTTTGAATGTTTATTCAGTAGTAATGAATAAACCACTAAAATAGCACACAAAAGCATTAATGTTCTTTGATCTAGAATCAGTCATACTTGATCTGAGGTAACTGATCAATTATTTATGTCTTTGATCTTCCTTTTGTCGCTGGTGAGTGTAATGTTTTGGAAGGAAATGTGAGTCAGGAAAATAGGTCTGAGCAAGGCTACTTTCAGTCTGAAGACAGTTTCGTATGGTTTCATATTGTTAATAATATATCCTTTAAATAAAAAATCATTTAAACTCAGCCCTTGTTTTGTTTTGTTTTTTTAAATAAAAATCACAGTTACAGTAGGCACATAAAATTGATGTGAAAAGGGCCAGAAATTTTAAATGTTAAAATACACGAAAGTTTCAAAAGTGTAGCCACAAGTGTAATAAAATGATTTACTGACCGTATCAGTGTAAAGATATGTCCAATATTACAACTTAGTTGCCATGATGACTTTTTAAACCCTGTAATCAAATTCCGTCACACTAAAACCATGTTTATGTCTCGTGGTTTCACTTTTGAAACAGTGTGTATGTTTACGTTTACTTGCCTCGTTCACTTTCATTGTAAGTGCCTTTCAGTAGTTACAGTCTTTGCATTAAAAAAAATTTAAATCAAGGGACGAGCTAAAATTACTCAGCCCACTTGTGCTTTGCGCTAGCAAAGAAAATCACACTTAGAATTACCACTCTCAGGAATTGGATGTTCTTTGTGCATAGCGCTGCGCTTTGCGTGCTTCCAAAAATAGAGTCCATAATGTTTACTTTTGAAACAGAGATGTGTTTTTTAATGTAAATGGACTAACCCCATTCAATTTCCAATGTAAGTGCCTTGCTGAACAGTGTAACTGTGTTTTTTTTATTTAGATTTTTAACAAATAAATAAACAGGGTGAAAAAAAGGACTGAGTTGATGTAATTCTTTGTGATAATCAACATTATGCCAGGAACATTCCTTTAAAAGGTGCTCACAAACCCTATACACCCTTGATACACCATTTTACAGATCTTGCACTGGTCTACAAAGTGGCCTTCCAAGGATGCATTACACTGCTAAAAAATACTTACTACAAAATTTAACGCTGGAATATAATACTGAACTGATGTGGATCGATACCCCGTCTGTGCGTGCGATGGTGCGAGGAACCGGTTGGCGGGAAAAAAAAATTATGTTCAGTGAAGAGTCAAAATAAGATTGCAATGTATGTAATTGTAACTATATCAGATATTATTAATAAAGCATGGGAAATCATTGCGTTGCCATTTTTCCCTCCATATTTAGAATTTCGGGGATGTTTTTGTCAATTTCGCTTATAACTTTCTTCTTCCCAAAATTTCTGAAATATTATGTTTTTGTACTTTGTAATTGTGGTGAAAAATAACTGTAGCGAAGTGTAATGCTTCATTTTTAATCAACTCAAGTAAAAGTATTATTATTTATTTATAATTATAAAAGCAGAAAAATGTAAAAAAAAATAAAAAATGTACTCAAGTACTGTAATTCGTTACTTTCCACCTCTGAGAAAGACAATCTTGGAACAGCATGAGGTTGAGCAAATGATGACAGAATGTTCATTTGTGGGTGAACTGTCCCTTTAAATTGCAAACAGCTTGCAACTTGACAAGCTACAGTTTCAAAGTAGCTTCCCCAACTCTGAGTTTGAGCAGGTCACCTGTTATAATGCTCTAATGTGTGCTGAGTCGAACAGAAATAACTGGAGTACATAGACAGATGAGCTGCTTTCTGCACATAAGCCCTTGCGTGGAGCAAATTAATCTCGTCTCCTCATACATTTCTCCCATAAACCTTCTTCTCTCCACACTTATTTAGCTGCATGCTGACTCAAAAATATTTGCTTCACAAACCTTTAAATTATGCAGTTCGACAGCAACAGTGCCATATGCTGTCATTAAGAATTGTGCCGTGACACTGTGATTAGAAGAATGGATTTTATTTTATTATTTTTTTATTTACATGGAAAATCCTTGCAATAGCCTTAGGATGCATGGGGAAATACTGCTTTTTTTCCAAGCAGAAAGCAACCACTCTGTTGAAATGAAGATTTCCAATGCCTAATGTCTGTACCTAGAAATAGATATAATCTCCAATGCACATTTGCCTACGTTTTTTTGTATGTTTATTTATTTACAAAAGAGTCACTTTATGTGTATGTTTTGGATTGTGTGTGTGTAATACAGTTAAAGATGCATTTTGGCAGCATTCTTTTGTGATAAGATTATTCACAATATGCAAAAGGGTCTAAATGTGTTAAATAATTATGTTGGTTATTGACAGCTTGCTTAAAATAGCTGTATGGATTATGAGCTCTGGGCTATAAAAAAATGCACAACACTGTGATACCATTACTAATACACACAAAAGCAACCTTGTGTGCATATGTGTGTTTGTACTTGTTTTGCTATACTTCTGTGGGACACATTTACTCACAAATATAGTAAAACCTCTTGAAGGAATGTTCTTGGTTCAAACAAACTCACATAAGCCTCAGATGCTGTCAATTACCACAGAAAATAATTTTGACGCATCCCTCAGTTTGTGCAAATGAACAAACATCGTTTACAGAGTAATGAACTAACAATGGAAGTATACTGGACAAGCCACTTCAGAGAGTTTAAATGCAAAAATGTAAAGCTTGTTTTTCCTATTGAAACACTTCTACGAATTATTCCATACAAAATAAGTTATTTTAGGTACAAAGTCTTAATAATAATTTTAGCAGTGGGACTAATGTTCTAAGTGGATGAACTTCTGGTTATGCAGTACTGAGGTACTAAAGTATGTTGTCAAGCCTCTATAAAGTTTAAGTTTTTTTGACACAGTGTCTAAATAACAGTGCACTACTGTGCAAATTTCTGGAAAAAAAGCAACAAGATGCAGTACAATGGTCAAACACCTACATCTAGTGCAATTTTACATATCAAAGCAATTGAAAAACAAAAAACACATTTAGTGTGAACAGCCCTTTACAAAGTCATGACTGGAGTTGAAAGATATATCATTTGCACAGACAAGGTTAGTAAGTGATTTTATTCTATTAGATTCGTGTTGATATGTGATATGTACAGTCTGTATCATTTTAAATATAGTGTCAGTTCAGGCAGGTAACGAAAGTCAAACTTGCAATCAGCTGACGCTCAGCAGACCACAATGTCTACCAATACAATTGAAACACTTATCAGAGCAGTCCTATTTAAGTCCTCATTTATTCATTGCCTTAGATGCCTTTCCATTGCATGGATGCCATGGAACACCCTCCTCCATCCCCAGCTTCACCCATTGTATGGCAGCTTTGCTTTTTAGTTTTGTGTTCTGTGGTCTTATGACTACAATTGTTTGCTAGTTTGGAATTCCTATCTTAAATGTGTTTTTGAGCCTTGTTCTTGCTTTATCAACTTTATATACTGTTTTTTTAGTTATTTTAAATGGAAAATGTACCCCAAAATGAAAATGATCTCATCATTATCTCACCCTCATGCCATCTCAGCTGTGTATGACTGCAAAACACAAATGATGATTTTTAGAATAATATCTAAGCTCTGTAGGTCCACAGAGTACAAGTGAATGGGTACCAAATATTTGAAGCTCCTAAAAGCATATTAAGTCAGTGAAAAAGTAATCTATAAGACTCCAGTGTTTAAATCTATATCTTCAGAAGCAATATTATAGCTGTGATTGAGAAATAGATCAATATTTAAGTCAGTTTTTAACATAATTTTTCCTCCCTGCCAATGTAGGTGGTGATATGCACAAAGAATGTGAATCACCAAAAACAAAAGAAGAATGTAAAAGTAAAATTGAAAGTGGAGAGTTACTTAAATATGGAACTAATTTCTCATCTACACCTATTATATCGCTTCTGAAGATTTACCCACTTATGGATTACTGTTATGCTAAGTTTATGTGCATTTTGGTGCTTAGAAACTTTTGGTACGCTCTCACTTGCATTGTATGGACCTGCAGAGCTGAAATATTCTTCTAAAAATCTTTGCTTCTGTTCTGCAGAAAAAAGAAAGTCATACGTATCTAGGATGGCACGAGGGTGAGTAAATGATGAGAGAATTTTCATTTTTGGGTGAACTATCCCTTTAAGTGTTCATTTCATCTATTATACAATGAAGGATAGTACCACATTGCACCATCAAAATGTTTAAAAAATGGAAGTTCTGCTGGAACAGTTCTGTTACCCCTGGGGGCTTTATTCGCTGCACTACCTGCTCTATCCACACATGGCTGCATGGATGGCCGGAGAGTTTGCCCAGATCAGAACTGTATCGTAAAGTAAAGATGCTGACTACCACCCCTGAATAAATATTTTGAATAAATAAAATTCAGGATCCAAATGTTCAACTTCCAGATTATTTGATTCAGGTGAACATTTAAAAAATGTTGGGATAAAAAACCTCTTACAATATGGATCCATATGGATCGTAAGGAGATTTACAGCGATGTGAAATCCCTCAGAGGATTGTGTCTTCAGACCTGTCTTGTTTTCAGCATATGTTCATTCAACGTGACTGTGTTCACGAATGTGTATTCAGTACACAGGTGTTCAATGTCAAAGTGTCTAGCGGTAATGTATTTGTGTCTGTGCCCAGCTGTACCAATGATGCCAACTTTGGCTTTGTTTGTTAGAATGATAGCGATGAACCTTCTCCCCACTCTCTTTCTCTGCTCTCTCCCTCCAACCCCCAAACTGCTCATCTCTTCCTCATGTTAAGTATTGCGAGGCTGTTCTCTCTTTTTGAAGTTAAGCAATGGTCATGGTGGTGATTATCATTACAGAGTTCTGCCGCTTTCATAACCACCTGCTCCTCCCTCCAGCAGTGTTTCCACTCACAGAAAATGGACCAGACGCTTTTTTAACATCATCTCATGGCCAGACAATTCCAGACACCTTGCTCTGATTTGCGGGTCTTCTGAGGTGATCGCATCTCTATGTCACTGAAGTTTGCACTGTTGCATCAGTTTGAAACTCTGAAGTTTAACATCTCCCTGTCTCCTGATTTATCTAAAGGGGTGTTTACTCTGACAGTGAGTTTCTAGTAGGCTTTCCCACTGGACTGCATTCCTGCTGAAACAAAAACAGATTAAACCAAGTCTAACGTGGTTTTGTAGGCTCCAAAATGGGTTCCGCTGTTCAGGCTGCCCTGGTTTTATCGTTCTAGAGAGGTTTTGAGCATTGGTCTGCTGGCCAGGAAGGGAGACCATCTGGTGAACTAGCAATACCAGCACAATACCAGCATTGCCCGACTGGTAAACCAGCTAGACCAGCAATCTTACATTTAAATATGTTTCTTATTCAAATAAAAATAATTATGCTTTTTAAATTCTACCCACACATTTTCTTTCAGATTGAGGTCAGGACTTTGTGATGGCCACTGCAATACCTTGACTTTGTTGTACTTAAGCCATTTTGCCACAACTCTGGAGGTATACTTGGGGTCATTGTCCTTTTGGAAGTCCATTTTTTAACCAAGCTTTAACTCCCTGGCTGATGTCTTGAGATGTTGCTTCAATATATCCACATCATTTTCCTTCCTCATGATGTCATCTGTTTTGTGAAGTGCACCAGTCCCTCCTGCAGCAAAGCACCCCCACAACATGATGCTGCCACACCCATGCTTCAGGGTTGGAATGGTGTTCTTCAGCTTGGAAGCCTCACACTTTTTCCTCCAAACATAATGCTGGTCATTATGGCCTAAAAGTAAAATTTTGTTTCATAAGACCAGAGTAAATTTCTCCAAAAAGTATAATCTTTGTCCCCATGTGCACTTGCAAACTGTAGTCTGGCTTTTTTTATCGCAGTTTTGCAGCTGTAACGAATCACGTCTCTGTAGTTCCTTCAGCTCACCATGAGAGGGCTCCATCACCCAAGTATTGACTTTAACTCTCTGGACTCCATTTCCCATAATTTCCAGTACCTGGCACTGATTACCTGCTCACCTGTTTCTCATTAATTCAGGTATTTAAGACTCACTCTCAATTTTTTGTCTTGTTTTGACCAGGCTGACATTTCTGAGCATTTTCTTAGAGTGTTAAAATACCTGTGTTTTATACTGGAACGTTTACCTTGTCTTTGATCCATTGCTGCCTGCCTACTATTACTACCTTGTTTTACCTGGATATAGCCTGTGATTGTCTGTAGCCTGCCCCGATCTCTTGCCTGTTTATTGAATATTCCTCTGTACTGCCTTTGATATTAACTGCTGCAGATGATTTACCCCTGCCTGTCTGAATTACTATGTTTATGGTTATTAAAAGCTGCACTTGGTTCTCACTCTGTTGACTCCGCATCACAGTCAAACATGTGTTTCACAGACATGCCTCAGCCTGCTCAATGCCATGTCACAGCCAAACCTCAATATGCCATGTCACAGCCACGCCTTAGCCTGCTCCATGCTGTGTCATAGCCACGCCTCAGCCTGCTCCATGCCATGTCACAGCCACGCCTCAGCCTGCTCCATGCCATGTCCCAGCCACGCCTCAGTCTGCTCCATACCATTTAACAGCAATGCCTCAGCCTGCTCCATACCATGTCACACTCAAACCTCAGCCTGCTCCATGCCATGTCACAGTCCAGCCTTCCACAACTCATTACTCAAAGGCCTTCACGGTCTGATATAGGTGCATAGGGCATTTTCGTACAAATTGTCAGTGCCCTTGCATGCCACAGCCTACGAGCCAATGCCTGCCATGGCCAACAAGCCAATGGCCATGCCTGCCACGGCCAAAAATCCAATGCCTATGCCTGCCTTGGCCAACAAGCCAACGCCCACAACTGCCACGGCCAAGGAGACAACTCCCACGCCTGCCATGGCCAATGAGCCAAAACCCATGCCTGCCATGGCTAATGAGCCAACATCCACGCCTACCACAGCCAACAAGCTGGAAGCTTAATCTGTCCCAGTGCCTGCTTTGTCAGCCTCGTCCTTCCCAGAGCCAGCTTTGACTACATCAGACAAGTGGAGGAGGAGGAGAAAGGCTTCTGTTTCAAAGCTTCTGCCCATGTACATGACCACAGAGGTCATTCCCAAGTATCTGCCCATGTACACGACCACAGGGGTCATTTCCAAGTCTCTGCCAGTGTTCACGACCACAGAGATTGTCTCCGAGTCTCAGCCTATGTTCACAACCACAGAAGTCGTTTCCGAGTCTCTGCCCATGTTTACGACCACAGATGTCGTCTGAGTCTCTGCCCATAAACACGACCACAGAGGTCGTTTCCAAGTCTCTTCCAGTGTTCACAACCACAGAGGAAGCTCTCGAGACTCTGTCCATACTCACAACCACAGAGGTCGCTCATGAGTCTCTGTTCATGCCCACGACCACTAAGGTAGTCTCAGAGTCTCTGCTCATGCCCACAACCACAGAGGTTGTTCCCATGTCTCTGTCTACGCCCACGACCACAGAGGTCGTTCCCGAGTCTCTGTCTACACAAACGACCACAGAGGTCGTTCCTAAGTCTCAGTCCATACCCATGACCAAAGAGGTCGTACCTGAGTCTCTGTCTATGCCAACAACCACAGAGGTTTCTCCCGAGACTCTGTTCATTGTCGTCTACCAGGTCTTCTGATCCAGTCCCTACCCTGAGATGGCCTCCTGGATCTCCTGGCCAACTGCCTGATCCGCTCTGGTCTTCTGGGTCTCCTGGTCATCCACCTGATCTGCTCTGGCCTTCTGGGTCTCCTGGCCATCTACCTGATCTGCTCTGGTCCCCTTGTTCTCATGGCCGTCTGCCTGATCCGCTCTGGTATCTTTGGACTCATGGCTGTCTGCCTGGTCTGCTCTGGCTCCCTTGGTCTTCTGGCTCTCTGCCTGATCTGCTCTGGTTTACTTGGTTACCTGGTCGTCTATCTGATCTGCCCTGGTTACCCTGGCGTTTCCTGTCTCCTCGCTTCAGGTGAAACAATCTGTCTGTATACAATTACTCATGTCATGCACAAAGGAGATGTCCTAAACGAGTTTTGAACATTTAAAGCAGTGGTGGGATATAGGCAAAATTCAAATAAAAACATTTGTCAGCAGTTTTCAGCCAATTCTAGTAATAGAGCAAGGAATGTGATTGAGACCCTTGAAAAACAAATTAATTTAATAGAATCCCAATTGATAAATACATATGAATCTGCTTTATATAATAGTTTAAATAAAAAGAAGAGAGAATAGAGTTTGGTTCTGAACAAGAGGGTGAAGGGAGCTCTGGTGTGGTCTCGTTTTATATCTCTGGCAGAGATGGATGCTCCAACATCTTTTTTCTTTAATTTGGAAAGCAGAGTTGCTCAACAGCGACAAATTCCATGTCTTAGGCTTCCTGATGGGAGGGTAACATCTAATGTTTTGGAAATTAGGGATCATGCAGTAGATTGTCCTATATTAAGAGGTATTAAGCAAGGCTGTCCACTGTCTGGTCAGTTGTACAGTTTAGCAATTGAGCCATTACTTTTTAAACTTCGAGAGGAATTGTCAAGTTTGCATGTGCCTGGATCTTCTGTTGTCTCCAAGATATGTCTCTTGGCTTATGCTGATTATATTACAGTTTTTGTAAATCATAAAAAGGATATTAAGATGTTATCTAAAGTTCTTAATTGTTATGAGAAAGCGTCATCAACTAAAGTAAACTGGAACAAAAGTGAAGCTTTTTGGGTGGGTCAGGGGCAGTTTGAAAGTCTCCCACAATTGCCATGGGACCTTAGGTGGGGTAGAGAAAGAATTAAATTGTTGGGAATGTTTTTGGGGTCAGTAGAGAAGGTGTGCACAAAGATATGTCTAGATGGAAATATTTGCTACCTCAGCTGTCTTATAGAAGAAATTCAAAGGATTCTTGTGAGTTTTTTCTGATCTGGACAACACTGAATCCGCTCTGCTGCTTTGTTCCGTCCTGTTCAATAAGGAGGTCAATGATTGGTAGATATAAAATCCAGAATAATGACTTTCCATTTGCAGACAGTTCAGAGATTGTTGTACCACAATAATGCATCCTGGATGGAAATTGCATTTGCTGTCCATAGGAGGTATGGGACTGGACAAACACCTGTTCCTTATGCAGCTCCAAGATGATAATTGGGTGGATCATGGGACATGTTTTGAGTATTAAGCTAGAAGATTTAAGTTAAATGACTGGGGTGAGATCATTGTGACTGCTAAAGAAAGCTACTTCTGAGATTCTTCAGCCTATGAATGTGGAATATAAGACTTCTTTAAATGACCCAAAAAAGAAGAATTGATCAATGGAGGAAGGGAGTTCCTTATTTGTTTCCCTCATTAAATGTAACATTTGCTATGGGGAGTGGGAAGATGATGAAAATTGTCTTTTGTAATGTAAAACCCCTCAGTTGGATGAGTTTGAGGAAGTAAAGAGGAAAACCCTTTATATTTCCTGTGTAAAGGCATCTAATGCTCACCTTTTGAGAGGAGTTCCAGCAACAAAATGGACTGAGTTCTTAGGAACTAATTCTTCCCCTAGAGGCTGTTGGCAGTCCCTATACAAACAACATATTGACAAAGGAATGGGAGACCTCCAATGGACAATTGTACATGGGGTCATAGCCATGAACAGACATGTAGCGCACCTTAATCCTTCTGTAGGGGTGGGTTTTCCTTTTTGTTCAGAAGTTTAAACGTTTTTTCAGGAAGGTTTGTTTTTTTTTTTTGTATTTATATGGTTTAATATTTGGTTTGTTTTTTGGAAAGGTTTTTTTCTGTGATTGAAAATACTGTTTTAATTAAGGTGTTTTTTCAATTCAACTCTCTCTCTCTCTCTCTCTCTCTCTCTCTCTCTCTCTCTCTCTCTCTCTATCTATATATCTCTATATATATATATATATATATATATATACACACACACACACACACAGTTCCAGTCCTCAAATCTGATTGGATTGATGGTCTCAGAGCATCAGCACTCGGACATTTCACTGTGTGTGTATATCACTCCGCTTATGTTCCTGCCATTCTAAACTAAAGTGTAAGATTAGTGCATATCTGTTAGGAGTTACTGTCTTTATTTTTAAATTACATATTTTAGCCAGCAGATGGTGGCAAAAGATAATTTTTGTGTGTAATATGAGCCAGTTGGTGATGTAAAGTGAATCCGTTAGTCATTCTTTACATAGAACAGCGCTTCATAATCGTTCGTACTACCACTACATTACTTAAGCTAGGACATTGTTTTAAATGGCTTTAAATTAACAATTTCAGGATTAAGGATAATCCCAGCTGAGAGACACAACAGACTGTTTGATTATAGAACTCAAGGCACTTACCGAGTTTCCACATTGGATACATACTTTTTAAAATAGCGGAGGACATCGCTGTTTCTATAGTGAATGACTCTTGGACAGCTACCACGCAATAGGGAGAAATACCCCTGCTTGGACGCTATTTTTCCACTGAGAAAGCTGACCTTCAGAACGCTGACAGCATCTCTGCTTGGGTGTGGCAACAGGTGATTGCACACGTGGCGTCTCTCCCTCTCTCTCTCACACACACACACACACACACACACACACACACACAAACAGAGAGACAAAGACACATATACACGGAACACCCATCAATCCATCCTTGTTTATCCAATAACATGTTAGAAACAGCACAAGCAATGATACTATTTCTGAAGTGAACTTTTTTAATTACTAATGAAGGCTTGAACGCATAATTTGTTTTGAACCAGCAATGGCAGATTCTGATCCATTGCATAAGAAAGTAGTTCCATGCACAAAAGCGTTTTTAAGACCATACTTGTTTTTTTTAATTCACATGTTCATTGAAAATGCAATATAAGCAATATCACAGTAGAAATTGTGCTATATGGCTCTATATCAGCACTGCTGTAATTACCTACAAATCACAGCAGTGCTGATGTAGTGCCATATCGCACTCTTGCTCATGTGATATTACTTAAATATGTGTGTGTGTGTGTGTGTGTGTGTGTGTGTGTGTGTGTGTGTGTGTGTGTATATGTATAGATAGATAGATAGATAGATAGATAGATATCAATTATCACTATACAGTATCTAAACAGTATACATATATATATATATATATATATATATATATAACAGAGGGTGTGCAAGCTCTACAACTTCACACTTATGTTTTGTAACCCAGTTGAATATAATTATAATATTAAGTGTCTAAGTGTATCAGGCTGCAGATCACTACATGCACTCCCATTGCTACCACATCACGTTGCTGCTTATTTAAATAAAGTTGAACTCTAGCGGATGTTGAAATTGCCAACTCTCATAGAAAACGAATTACTTTGTCACTTTGCCCCAGCAAATTTCTGTCTACGAACAACCCTCAACTTTTTTGCTTCCCTGCAGTCTTTTCAATAGAGCACTTCTTCAAGAAAGGCTTTTTAAATGTCATTATTGGTAGATGTTGCCTCCTGGCGCGTGCAGTTGTACGTGTGTCCCGTTACATTAACTGCTCTATTCAGAGAGCTATTTTCTCAAAGGCTTCCAAAAATGACGAAATAATTGCTGTGCTTAGCATGCTGTCTACAGTCATAATTTAGTCTTGTTTGAGAGATCGGTTTGACGCACAGTACCTGCAATCCAAATAGTTAAAGCAAAACGGTCCTCATGCATAATGTACAGATGCTCTCACTTTCGTTCTGTAATAAGTTTATATGCAGCCACGGGCAGAACAGCCCACAATCACATCAAATGATCCCTGAACCAAAAGAAAAGAGAGAAAGAGTGAGAGAAAGAAGCAAAGAAAGAAGGAGAGACAAAGAAAGTGATCTCTGCAAGAAAAGAAGGGCCTAGTCTGCCTTGCAGCTGAGACAGGGAGAAGTGGAATAAAGAATAGGGAGTGTTTGAAGTCAGTCAGCCTTTCTCCACTTCTTCAGATATTTGATGACAGAAACAGGGGGAGAAAGCGAGAGAGAGGGAAGGGGAGAGAATATGAGAGGTAGAAGCGCCAAGATGAGGCACAAAATGTACTCCATATTAAATGAAGAAAATTAAAATGACAGAGGAGAATTCACAGCAAAGGGAACAAAGAGAAATGCAAGATAGACTAGTCTTACACAGAATTGGATGCGATTGGCTGAGATTGAATAATAGAAATGCAGACAAGCCACACGTTGAGAGAGATAAACCTTTTCCATCCTTATTTTCTCACCCTAGTGTATAAATTGATTTCATTTCGAATCAAATTTAAAGTGATAACATTCCTAAGCCAACATCAGAGAATCAGGGCTTTGAACGTCAGATAATCACAAAAACCTGGTGGGGAGCAATGGGGCTTTCTGCAATTTTGTGTTTCATGTGGAGAACTGGGATTACAATTCCATTAAATTAATGAATCTTAACATTACGTAATTCTGAATATCACAACAATTCAACAATAGGGCATGTTAAATGAATGTTGATTGCAATTGATTTTATCGTGTTAGAATAGTATATATTTACTCTACTAGATTCAACCGACGGTGCAATTTGTAATTGTTCTGTTAATTTAGTTAACTGTTGCAGTTTGTAGCTAATTTACCCCATCATTAGCCTAAATACTGAGGCTCAGGTAATAAGGCTGTTTCTAATACTCAAACTCCAATGTTCCATTCCACTGAGTGAAATATACGCTCACTCGACTCACATTTCAAGCATATTAGTGGGTGTGCCTCTGTTTTTGTTGCAAATTACAACATACCTTGCTGGTACACTGTGGTTAGCCAATCATAACAGGTCATTTACATATACAAATCTTAAAGGCACAGAAGCATTAACAGCCTGTTTTACAGTGTTTTTGCTTTATTACATTTGAACAGTATTATAGCATGAATATTTAGAGCCAAATAGCTATTTATAAATAGTTTGAAAGGAATATTCCAGGTTCAATTTAAGTTAAGCAGTATTTGTGACATACTATTGTTTTCAGTTATGACAGCTCTCTGAAAGATTTAGCATGTTCATATGGGTATGACTTATTGCAGTGCTGCAATGCTGCTGCTGCAAAGCAGGTACATACTGAGTTAAGCATGTGGACATGCTGCTGCACATTTAGATTTAAAAGAATGCTCCGGGTTCAATACAAGTTAAGATCAATCAACAGCATTTGTGGCTACAAATTGTTGATTACCACGAAAATGCATCTAGACTCATTCCTCCTTTTTAATTCCCACTAGGTCCTCGTGGTGGTGCGGTTACTCACCTCAATCCGGGTGGTGGAGGGCAAGTCTCAGTTGCCTCCGCTTCTGAGACTGTCAATCTTATCTTATCTCAATCTCATTTTATCACGCTGCTCGCTGTGCCTGACACCACAGAGACTCACAGCACAGGTCCACGCACAAACTACCATGCACCCCATTGAGAGTGAGAACCCCTAATCATGACCACGAGGAGGATACCCAAAGTGGCTCTACCTCCCTAGCTACTGGGCCACTTTGGTTGCTTATGAGACCTGGATGGAGTCACTCAGCACACCCTGGATTCGAACTCGTGAATCCAGTTGAAGCAGTCAGCGTCAATACTCGCTGAGCTACACAGGCCCCCTCATTTATCCTTTTAAAAAGAAAGAAAAATGAAAAGAAAAAAGATGGTTACAGTGAGGCACTTACAATGGAAGTGAATAGGAACAATGAAAGTGAATGTGGCCAATTTTTGGTGAGTTTAAACACAGAAATGTGAAGAGTGTAATTTTATAAACGTACTTACAAGAATTCTCTGTTAAAACTCAGGTATTATTTGAGCTGTAAAGTTGATAAAATTGTCATTTTTACAGTCGTTTACACAGTTAAGGTTAGTATTTGATCACACTAAAATCCTGTTTACAAGCATATATTTTATATCTTGTGTCTATACTTTTGAAACAGTGAGTAGTTTAACAATCAAAATACCCTTAGGCCATTATGCTCATGAACAATTAAACTGCCTTAGGACTAAATACAGTGCAAAAATGTAAATACATATCTCATGTACATATGTCAATTACCATATTTAATTTAATAACTGTACATACCCCTACCTTACACATACATTACCACTTGCACATGTACATATGCCATTCTGTTATATATTCTATTATTTGTATGTCTATTTATACTATTCCCTTGTTTTATATTCTGTGTCTCTTTGTAATGTTCTATGTGCACTTATTTCTCCTATAACAAATACAAAAAATCCTTGTGTATGTGTGAACACTTGGCAATAAAGCTCATTCTGATTCTGATTCTGAAATTGGGCCCCCATTCACTTCCATTGTAAGTGCCTCACTGTAACCTCGATTTTTGCAAAAAATAGGAACGTGTCAAAATACGTTTTTATGATAATCAATATTATGCCACAAATGCTATCGATTGAGTTTATTTGTTCTGAACCCAGAACATTCCTTTAAATACAATCCCCCAACAAAACAGGGAAGCTGCCATAAACACATATCACAAAACACAACCCGAACCCCAACCAAGCAGATCTACCGCCAATACTTGTATACTGCTAGCTAAAGAGTGTATGCTAGCTAGATGTGCCTTGGCCTGCTTGGCCAAATGGCATAATGCTAATGAACTAAACTGCTGTGTCTCTGGCCTGTTTGGCTGAATTGCTTAAACGGCTAGTGACCTGGTAGTGTGTCCCTGGACTTGGAAAGCCCATAGCTTAGTGAATTCTTCAAGCTATGTGTGGATTTGTTAAAACTAATGATCTAAGATAGAGATCTGTACCAGTGCCTGATTTGGCTACATTTTAGCTTTATAAAGACACACTTCTATGTGTCATGGCCAAAAGCAGACCGTACCATGCAAGCTAATAGAAGTAAAAGCCCCAGCAACGACCGCCTTACTTGCAAACTGAATATATTCATTTTAGGCAAAGAGAGAGCACGCAAGTTGATTGGCTACCCGATTACAAGTTCTATCAGCTTACAACATGTGAGTCGATTGGCTTGACATATCAAATGTGATCTGATTGACGGACAGATAATAAGTTCAGAAAACCTATCAGCTGTGCCATGTTGAGTTTAATGCCTGAAAGAATATTTTCAACTCGTCCTTTGTTATTTAAAAATTACTATTACAGCAAAGCCCCGGTCACACGAGGCATTGAGCACAAAAATTATTTTGAACATCGCAATGGACCAGGATGTGGTCCATTGCGATGTTGGGTCAACCACTAATCGCAGGGTTGGCGGTTCGAATCCTGGCCCACACGACTCCACATGCCGAAGTGACCTAGGGCAAGACACTGAACCCCATGTTGCTCCCAATGGCAGGGTAGCACCTTGCATGGCAGCCTCTGCCACCATTGGTGTATGAATGTGTGTATGAATGGGTGAATGAGTCACAGTGTAAAGCACTTTGAATACCTTTAAGGTTAAAAAGGCACTATATAAGTGCAGACCATTTACCATTATATAATAAAATGTTAGAATGTGCTGTCTACACACTTTCCGGGCAACAAAAAATAAATAAATCTTGAGATTTTTAGAATCAATTCTGTATTTATTAATTTTATTAATATTATTATATTATTATTATTATATATAATTTTTTTTCAGCCCTTGTGCCAGCACTGTTTCAGGAGCTCCACAGTCCACAGCAAAATCGCATACTCTACATATCTGGCTTTATTCTAGTTGGGAACACTTTTTTCACAGTCCAATTCATTAATTGCTGATGTATAAAATCAAGGCCTACCCAGACCTTTTCATTCTCCATGCTTTTACAGTATATTCTCAAACCTACAACTAAACATTTTTGGCTGGATAAATCTGAGTTTCTGTGTTGTGGATGAGTTAATAAGTCTTGGGGTTTTTGAAAACAGACTTGATATGCTGTCCTTGGACTTTATGCTCTTTCGTTTTAAATTATTGTTTCTCAAACCTCTTTTAACAACCCTTACCAAGACTAAGAAACAGAGTGAGTTGTCACATTCACTGTGTGTGTGTGTGTGTGTGTGTGTGTGTGTGTGTGTGTGTGTGTGTGTGTGTGTGTGTGTGTGTGTGTGTGTGTGTGTGTGTGTGTGTGTGCCTGTGTAGCTTTTGCATTAGTGTGTGAATGAGAGAGAAACAAAGGGAAATAAGAATGATAATGAGGAGGCAACAGTCAAGATTAAAGAGTGAAATTACATTTTAGATAACATCATTAACATAATAGTGTCTTTATCTTTATTAAAAGAAAACATTTCCAAAACTATTCTCCACTCCAATTTGTCTACTGTAGAACTAAATAGCAAAATGAAAGAATTGTGTGTGTATGTGGCAGCATGGGTTTTCTTTATTGTCTTCTGAGTTGTTTTCCTACCAATAGCTCTCAACATACGGACTACTTTCAATCAAAACACGCTCTCCTCAGTGTGCAACACAGCAGCTAATGAGACCAGGTCCTCAAGCTGAAATAGAAATCCAAGATTAGAGTGAGCCTAGTCCCTGTCCTTTGATGGATGTTGACTCTTCGACTTTCCTGTGTACATTTGCATCAAACCCCATGTGAAAGCAAACAGCATGCACAAAGAAAGATGAACAGATTATAAGTAGGCATGGTTTGGAGAGAGTGTAACTCTGTGTTAGAGCTGGGAAATATGGTTAATATTTCTCAATATTTTGTTATTATTTTGATGATATTCAATATACAAATTAACTGACTGCAATGTTTAATGCTAAAATAGTTCAAATATAATAAAAATATATCAAGGCCAGTTGTTACACACTTTGTTACTAAATTAAGTTACTTAATTTTCATTTATGTGCACATATTTAACGATACATATTAAACATATACATTTACATTTACATTTATGCATTTGGCAGACGCTTCTTTCCAAAGTGACTTACAGTGCACTTATTACAAGGACAATCCCCCCGGATCAACCTGGAGATCAACACAATGGTGGTGGTTGTGGGGATCGAACCAGCAACCTTCTAAACAGCAATATGTGCACATTTTAATCGTTCCATCAGAGTTTTGAATGACAGTTTTAACATATTCATTATCGAACTAAGCAACTCTAAGGGGCTGTTCAGACTGAACTGAAAGAACAGAACGCAGGTGTGTTAAACATTTAAATTCTTATAAATTGACACGGTGTCTAAAAAATAAGCAGCTTCTGCGCAAGATGCTGAAAGTAATGGTAAAAGACATCCGTCTAGAGCATGTTTACAAAGAAAAAAACAATTGTGGAATGGACGCAGTCATTGAACAGCCCCTAAACATGATTCAGAGACACTATCAAAGGAATATTCTGGGTTCAATATGAGTTAAGCTTCATCGGCAGCATTTGTGGCTTAATGTTGATAACCACAAAAAATGATTTAGACTCAACCCTCCTTTTAAAGCAAAAAAGAATGGTCGCAAAAATTGTTACAGTGTGAAAGGTTAGATTGAGGCTCTTACAATGGAAGTGAATGGAGCCAATCTTTGAAGGGTTTGAAGGGCCCGTGAGAGATTGGCACTGGGATGTTTAATTCATTGAAAAGGTTTGGTTCGTTCTGATGTTTCATTGAAACATGAAAAATAATCCACAGACTTCCCAGCGTCATTTGAGAGTTAGGACATAAGAGAGAGCGTGAGAAACTCACACATCTCTCCCTGTACTGCGCATGCTCAGCTTGCACTTGCACGTCAGCCAAGTAAACGGGAGAGCAAACATTTTGACCATATTATATATATATATATATATATATATATATATATATATATATATATATATATATATATATATATATATAGATTCCTTTAAAACATAACACTCTCATAATATAAAAATAGCAAAACAAGGAACGATCCCTAAATAAATGACACTCTCTTCAGGAAACTTTAAATTTTTTTAGGAAAGTTTAATGTCCAAATAAAAAGTGCATTTAAATGCTAGCGATATTTATACTGTCACTTCATTTTGTATCGGCAGGAAAATGATAACAAACATATCATGTATATTCAGTATGTCGACCAGCCCTATTGTGTGTGTGATTTTGTTGTGCTTGCAGCAAGAATAATATTTCATGCAACTTATTTGGTGATGCAATGACATGCTGCAGTCACAGAGCGCATGATAGATACACTAAAGACAGTAGATAAAAAGTAACCAAATATGGCGTAACTCATGACCTAGACTTTCATAAGTTATTTGGCCAATGATGCATGACCACATGATGCTGGATCTGCCATTTCGTAACTGAAGTCTTATGAATAGGCTCATTAACTGTAAGGAGAGCACATAATCATTGGGGAAGCGTAACTTCATTAAAGTCCTGGCCATTACCCAAATAGTCTGCAAGATCGCTTCTGTGTAGCCAA
The DNA here is from genome assembly GCF_025860055.1 of Xyrauchen texanus. Classification (NCBI taxonomy): domain Eukaryota; kingdom Metazoa; phylum Chordata; class Actinopteri; order Cypriniformes; family Catostomidae; genus Xyrauchen; species Xyrauchen texanus. Next base: position 8,264,305 of record NC_068279.1, on the reverse strand, counting down.
GCTGAACGGTCGCTAGCAGCTGGCTACTCTTTTCACTTCCTGAACTCTGTGAACTGACATTTTATTGATTGTACGAATGATCCCTGCTTCGCTGCCATTTTTGGATCATGGTGCGGTTGTTGTTTCCGCAGCCTTGCTTGAGCCTCCCTTTGACACAGCATAAAGAATGCTGTCTCATGCCTCTGACATTTAAGCCCTACAACCTTTCCAGAATACACAAGAGCTGGAGCTCGTGTTTATATAAATGTTTTCTGTGTGGAATACTTATTAATGCATTTCACATTGGGTTTCCCAAGTGAATTGCCTTTCAGAATTCAACACTGCTTAATGAATCATGTGCTGTTATGTTCCGCTTCTTCAGCAGTGACATTCTTTTGAGCTCTCTGTAAGCGGTTACAAAGCAAACATCAAGGCAAAGTACTTTTAAGTTTTGATGTTGTAAATAGAAATTCTGTAAAAGAAGATGTATTTTCAATTTGATTTGTTTTTCTTCTTTGCCAGTTTAAAGACTTTCCGAAGAGTGTAAAAGCTGTAGCCTAGGTTACAACCCCCCAGGGTTAAAAGGCACCTTTGATTTGACTTTAAATCAAAATATTAAATAGCATCAAAAACGTCAAGGTTACTGTTGTAAACTCTGTTCCCTGAGGGAGGGGTCTTCCTTGGGAGCCTCACATACCAGGCTGCTGCGTGCTAGAAGCAACTGTATCGGCCGCACGTAACCCTCCCCAACGCCCCCAGAAAAAGGTGTCATATACAGAACTTAGGTTCCCAGCATCCCTAAGGGGGGAACAGGTGCTACATGACCATCATGGGAGCAAGCCAGCCAGCCGCTGCCTTTTCTCTCTCTATGTTTCTCACATAGAGTATAAAGCGGCTTATATCTTAACGCTATAAAATATGTCCTATTCTTTAGGGGGGAAAGACCCTGCGGAGACCACATCCTGCCCAGACTAGGTGGAGGTGATATGTGGCCAATACATCACATGGGTTGTCAAGCCACAAGTGGGTTGCGGAGCGGTGGTAAGTCCTACCTGATGAGGGAGCTCTACAAACACAGCGACTGGGGGCAGTTGGACTGCCCAAAAGAGACGCGGGTCCACTGACAGTGGGACCGTACCGCAGAAAATACATCACAGGGAGTGTAAGCCTGTGGATCCCTACCCCAGTACAGAGCGCTTGTGGCTCATAGTGGGTCTGGTTGCAAGTTCCTTTGCTGAATTTGCAGGCCAGAAGGCTAGGGAAGAAGAACATCAAGGGAGCTAAAGCTTAGTGGCTAACCTGGGAGAGAAAGCGCACTGGATCAACTTGGTGAAGGGCGCTAGGTGCAAGCGGAACAGCCGATCGGCTGAGAGATCCCTAGGAGGGGAACAGGCTTGGCCAGGGAGGATTCAGCCTCTGGACACCTCTAAGGAACCTGATAATCAAGTATTGCTTGCCCAAGGACTTGCCATCCACTGCGTTGTGGTGGGCCGCGATAGCGGCTACATACACCTTCAAAGTGGAGGGGGACAGCCTCCCCTCCAATCTTTCTTTCAGGAATAAGAGCACTGACCGAACTGCGCATCTGTGCGGATCTTCAGATCGGGAAGAATACCAATTCGTGAAAAAGAGCCACTTCAGGGTGTAAAAGTTGCCTGGTGGAAGGAGCTCTGGCTTGGTTGATCATGTCTACGACTGTAGGTGGAAGGTCACTCCGATCTTCCGTGTCCCGTCCAGGGGCCAGACATGGAGGATGCCATGGGGTGACCCATTCCTGGGAAAGAAGGTCCTTTCTCAGGGGAATTTGCCAGAAGGCGGTGCAAGAAGGCTCACTGGGGGAAATGCGTACTTGCGCAGCCCCCGGGGCCTTCTGTCCCAAGAGGGGCTTCTGTCAGGTAGTACCAGAGCGGGCAGTGAGAATTGTCTTGGGAGGCAAAGAGGTCTACCTGTGCCATGCCGAACCGGCCCCAAATCAGCTGGACCACCTGGGAGTGGTCCAGCTGTGAGAAAACAAATTTAAGGTTAAATTAGATGTGCAATAAATCTGTAAACTAAAAACACAAATGAGGATTCAATAATTATACAGGTTGCAGTTATTACATTGTCTGTTATTGAAATCTGATATATTGCCATACATGAACAAATACAATTAGAGTTCATATATTTGAGCATTTATGTAAAAATTTAAATTCCACTAGTAATTAAAATATATATATATTTGTTACATATATGAAAATGGCCATTTTTGTCATATTTTGAAACATAGGCATATGTTGCATATATTTACAAGTATATATGTGACCTTTTTTATATCAGTAAAAAACATTTATGAAAAAATATTTTCAGCATATAAGTATTCGCATATATTGCAATTTTCAGATTCGTTGCCTACTGTATTAATCACTTCCCATTCTAATAACATTTTACTACACAGCTAAGTGAATGTTAGGATTACTGTGTATAATCGCAGATTTTATGTCTCATTCGCAGCACATAGGGTGAAGATTAAAAGCTAGCTGCGATGTAGCCTCTGTGTGCTGTCTGCGGTCCCACAAAAGTTTAGACAAGGATTTTTATGGTGATCGCAAAACTTTAGAGATGATTGAAAGGCAGCTGAGCATTTATATATGTTGCAACTGCTTCAAGCATTTCAAGCTTTAGTTTTTTCGCTGTCAAACATGAAGGAAAGCAATGTGATTCCCTTAGATTTACAATTTTTGTGAAAATGTTGTGGAAATTATTAAAAATGACAAGCTACCACAAATAATGCAGACATTGGTTGAATTTGCAAGAATTCTTTTGATCCCATGATCACAAAATTCTGAGGTACTGATTAAGTATTTTATTAGTAAGTTCACCATGTAGGTTTTTCCACAAAGTTTCCACCTAAAGAAATGAATACTTTTGTTTTTTTTTAATGTTTAAAATTAAAATAAACTCATACTATGAAGACTCCTTCGCTTTTAAATTCAACTCTTTTACATTTTGATGCTAAACATATAACCTTTTGATTGGCAGCTAAAGGTTCTTACTAACATCCCTAAGAGATCCACAAGTCTTTAAGAACTCAAGTTTGAGCATTTCATTTAATGCAGTTGGCAGTAAATGTTCTGGCAGAACCTCAGATGTCTTGAGGTTGGACAAAATAAGTTCATTTTTGGGTCATCTCAGTACACGTAGCTCTTTCTAGAGACTTTCCTCTTCACAAACCTTTCCTTTCTTTTCAGTGTCTCCAGGCCACTCTTACGATTTCAACAACATGATCACACGGGAGTTCGGCATGTTGTTTCCGACACACTAGGATCGGTAACATTATACAGACTCGCGGACCACCGTCATCTCCTATCAGATCAAATTTGCATCAGATGTGATTGCTTACCCCTATGGCGTACCCGAAAGCATGTTGCGTCCGCAGAGGGGGAGACAAGGGTCGGGATCCTGTGTCAAGACCATGGAGTGGTCGCATAATCAGTGATGAGCGCGATTTGGACATTGAAATTTCACCTCTAGCGTTACATTTTTGCTCCACTAATGGTCAGGGTTAGGCATAGGTTTGGGTTGGGTGGTAGACTTAATAAAACAGGCATTTTTCTTCACCGTATTAATGCCTGTACAGCTAAAAAACAGCTTGATTCATGTCTTGATTTTGGCGCCCCTATGCGGACAGTACACCCAGAAAATGGAGCACACACGTGCTCATACACCCAACAACATTTACCGCTTTGGCCACGGGGGGCAGTGTTATGAAATTTGGTCAGTATTGACAAATTTTAGCTAAAGAAAATTTTAATCTCACTGTGAGATCAGTCTAAATTCAAAGGGGTTCTTTGGACAAGGGGTCTTGTTTGGACAAGCTCACACTAGTGTCCTCTAGTGCACGAATTCCAAGTAAAGATTGCTTATCAAATAATGTATTGCATCTTCAACAGGGTTGGAGAGTAACAAAGTACATGTAATGGGATTAAGTATTTAAAATACAAAATATAATTAAGTGTATTCCACAACAGTTACCATTTAAATCGCTGGTATTTAGAATACAGTTACATTCAAAAAGTATTTTAAATACCGAAGTATTTAAATACCGATAGAGCATTGTATTGTCATTTGATTCATTTGATATTTAGACCTTTCAGATGGAAAACATTTATACATATAAATGATGCGATCCAAAATGCATTTGAACAGTGGTGAAACACTTTCTTATGATGTGTTGGTTTCATTCATACCAGCAGACAGAGAAGTAAGTTTGAAGTAAGTTTGGAGCAGAAGAAATAGAAATAAACCTTGTTTAAATTGTTAGCTTTACGCTAAGCTAAAATGCTATTTCTAGCCATTTTACGTGCACGTTACCAGGCACGATCTTATTTGTTTTTTTTATTAAGAAAATTCACGTTGGATCATAACCTCGTTTTTTCTAGTAAGACCTTTTGATATTAGGGCAAAAATCATATTCTTGATAATAATTTATTTGTATTGTTTTCCTGTAAAAATATCTAAAATCCTTAAAACAAGATCAATTAGATTGATCTTGTTTTAGAAACAACACTGCATAAGATATTTAGGTTTTTCAGAGAATGTATTTTTAACATGTGTATTTTGTCTTACTGTACTGGAAGAGTTTTTATTGTCAGAACAAGTGAAAAAATCTACCAGTCTGAAGAAGTAATCCAAAGTATTTAGAATACGTTACTGACCTACAAATTACATTTTACGGCATGTATTCTGTAAAATGTAGTGGAATACATTTCAAAATAACCCTCCCAACCCTGGCTGTCAACATGCATTATTCTACCTGATTATATTAACCAAGCCGAAATTAAACATGTGGACATCAACTGAAGCTTGTTTTCTGAATTCAAGAAATATTTTAGATGCTGTTCGTGTTTTTAATGTCAGAATGTTAACCGATACTTAGACAAAGGGCCACAGATTAAAGACAAAAGTGACTCATTGGTTTGACATGCTACACTAAACACACAGTCTGTATAAGATCAAAAGTAAGTTATGAGTGGGTTTGAGGATGATAGTATGACTTAGCCCAATGGGTATGTGAGTACTGTGAAGAGGGAATGCCACTTCCTGTACACTCACAGCAAGAGGGAAAGAGTGATTAAGAGAGAAAGCAATGACTGGTTGTTTAAAGTTTTCTTTCAGCAGTTTGCCACACTTCGCCTCCAGGAGATCATGCTCCTCTGTTTTTCATTCTGTTTCAAGATTCAAGTAGCTTTATTCAGGCTTTACACAGTTGTGGGAAACCTGAAAATTTGGCAATCTATATACAATGATTTGAAACCGTATAGAAGACTTGATCAGAGCATTTTCTAGCATCATATGCTGTATACTACTGTGTACAGGGTCCAGAACACTTTTTTAAAATGTACTTTTATACCCTTTCACACAAATCACGAGTAAAATAGCAGATTATCCATTCATAAAAACCTACTTTTGCTTTGTTCCTCACACAATAATATCTCATGACATGACTTATTAGGTGATACAATTTAAAGAGTTAGTTCACTCAAGCCATCCTAGGAGTATATGACTTTCTTCTTTCAGCCAAACACAATCGGAGATATATAAAAAAATATCCTGGCTCTTCCAAGCTTTATAATCGGAATGAATGGTACCTTAGATTTTGAAGCCCAAAAAAGCATATCCAACCATCAAAAAAGTAATCCATAAGGTTCCAGGGGGTTAACAAAAGTGATGCATTTTTGTAAGAAAAATATCCATATTTATAACTTTATAAGCTAGGTTCACTGGCTTCCTCTATACTCTGCACTTCCATGCTCGTCACTACTCACCGGAGCTTACACTACGCCTACGTCATACGCCGCAACAAGACTCTCTTGTGAATGTGCAGACGGCTGTTTCCAGAAGCCAGTGATTATAGTTTATAAAGTTATAAATATGGATATTTTTCTTCAGAAGGACTTTATTAACCCCCCTTACAGTATGACTGAAAGTATGTATAATATTGCAGTTCCTCATGAAATTACCAGCCACCAGCGAGTACATATTACATATTAAAGCCCATTTTTACTTAACCTGCCTATTCTGTTCAGTAATTTTTGACTAAATAAAATGTTCAGATGTTTTGTTTATCTGAGTGGTACAAGATTTAATGACTTTTCATCTACTTGCCATCTGAACACACACACACACACACACACCACACACACAATTCTTTACAATTGAATTCAATAAATCTAAGTGGTTGTAAGAAAAAAAAAATTGCAGTCCAAATTGAGTGACGATAGGACATTAATGGGAAAGACTACAAAACAGAGCAATTTTGTTTATTTGCATATGAGATGAGCCACAATGCAGGAAAAACTACACAGAAATGAAGGAGTGAGACTATAGAACATGCAGAGGGCAAAACATGCACACACACACTTTTATACACACAAAAAAATGACACTATACCAGAGAGCATTTTTAATATTGTCAAATAAAATCTATAAATCAGCTACAATGCAGAACACACACACACACACACACACACACACACACATAAATGATGGGGTAAGGCAATAACACACCCACAATGCAGCACACACACACACACACACACACACACACACACACACACACAATCACAATCACAAACACAGACAGAAAGCAAAGACCAAAGTGTGGGTCTTCTGTTTTAAACAATAATTGAATTTTCACAGTCCATTGCTGTTTATTTCTGTTTATTACTGTTAATTTTCTTTACATTATTATTCATTTACATTAAGTTATTACATTTTGAAGTTTTAAATACATGATTGGTGCTCAAATTTAGAATTACTACACAGTAGGCTGCATAAAAGACTGCAGCCATCTACTGGCTATTATTGTCATAACATGATTTTCAAGTCGTGTTATTTTTTTATTTTTTTCACCAGATGGCAGAAATCTGCTCTCAATACAGGACACATTCTCATATTTTCTTCATGGTTTAACTTCTAGAAGATAATTTTTACTGTTTTGAAGTTAAATTTGCTAATTTGCATATGAAAATTAATGGTCAAACTGAGAAATGTATATGTAAGTAATAAAGAAAAGAAATGTTATAATTTCTAAAATAAAAAAAAGTTATACTTGACTGCGAACACCAAAGCAGCCCTACCTGATCAGAATAGGAGGGTTACATTTTGCACTGGGTGACTGTTATTTCGGACCCTGTATACATACATGGACCTGTACACATATATACTTTACGCAATTATAATTTATATTTCACAATTTACACACCTTTCTGAGCCATTTTTCTCTCTTTCTGAGCAGTAAAGAGAGTCTGCAGTAAAGTGTGGGTGATCATTTTACAGACAGTGGGCAAGGCGAACACACATGCAGTAGTCACACACTGTGGACAAACACACACACACATTCACAAGGGAAGAATATGACTATGAGGTTAAGCAGAACATACTGTAACCACTTCCTCTCTCTCTCTCTCTCTCTCTCTCTCTCTTTCTGTATCTCACCCTCTAAAACTCTTTGATGTAGCTTTGGGCTTGGATTCTTAATGAAAAATGTATAACAACCCTTCTGTTCTCTTTCCCTGCTTCTCCCTTTCATTCTCCTTCACAGGTTTGCTCCTTAATCCAATGACAGGACTGTTTAACAGGCAGAACCAAATGGTATGTCTACAATTAGTCATTTTACTTCTCAAGACCTCTCCTCTCTGTCTATTCACCCCCTCTTCCTCTCTTTTTTCCATTCAGCAAAAAAAAAAGAGTATGTTTGCTATAAGAAAGAAAACTCATGAATGAGACCTTTTTAATATCTCAGTTGTATCTCTGAGACAGATTAGGTGGAGAGCAAATGGAGACTTTTTATTAAGTCTCATGCTTCTCAGATCTTTCTTCTGAGAAAAAAAAAAGAGAAGAAAAAAACCCTAGTAATCTCACATGTCCCCCTACGGTTTCAGAAGTGATCTCAACAGTGTCTCAGTTGGTGCTCAGAATTGCCAATATGCAAAAAGTTGGAGATAAGAATTCAATATGAACTCAAACATTTCTCATATATTCTTCTAAGCCAAAATATCTAAGCAATGCTATCCACATACATTTTATACCGGTTTCCCACTGGTCCTTATAAAGTTTAAAAATTTTTCAAAATGTATTTAAATATCTAAAATGGTATAACAAAAGTCTTAATTATCATTTAAAGAGGTCATAAATTTGGTAATGGAAAAACAGCAATCGCAATATATTAAAATGCAAAAGGCTGTGATTTAATTAAATAAATATATAGTCTCTATGCACTGGGTGCTTCAAAGTGAAGACACGGCACTGTTCCTCGTTTTTCAAACATGCTTCAGTGTTTCTTAATTTGAGCTGTAAAGTGCGTTAAATCATTGTTTTTATGGCATTGCAGTTTATAAAATTGGATATAATTTTACAAAGCAAAGGTTAGTAAGCGTTTTTATCACTGAAATCATGTTAACACACATATTGTTTACGTTTGAAATAATGAGTATTTTAACGTTTACGGATTGGCCCCATTCAGTTCCATTGTAAATGCCTCACTGGAACCCAGATTTTATTAAAAGAAAAATTAAGAATAAGAGGGATAAGTCGAAAAACATTTTTGTCCAATCAACATTATGCCATAAATGCTGTCAATTGAGCTTAACATGTATTGCACATGGAATATTCCTTTAATTTTATTTGTTCGGTATTAAAAAAGGTCTTAAAAGTATAAAAATCTGTACAGCAGCCTTTTTATATAGCTATATATACTTAATGTCAACAATTGTGTACTTTTAAATTTTTATTTCTTAAAAATCTAAGAGATACACCTGAGATAAATTTGATTAAACTGACTTAAATTAAACAAAACAGAAAAGTCCTTTTGATTTGTGTTTTCGGAGCTATGAAAGAGCAAACTCTGAGCAATAAAATACTCCTCTCTCTCTTCTTCCTTCGGTGCTCTTTTTGTCTGTCTCCCATCTTTTTTCCCATCTCACAGACTCTTTTTCATTCTCTTTTATTAACTAGAGGTTAGATGATGTGATTTAAAAGAAGATGCACAATATAGAAGTTTTTCTACTGTCAAATGTATCTTTTGTCAAATCTAATGATTTATTAGGCACCATTAACTTCAATTTACTTTTGTTAGTGAGTTGAGCAATTTGCGCTTTCTGTTTGAGGAATCAAATTTGTACCTCTGTATCGAAAACAGTTTTTTGCTTGTAATGCTCAAAACATTTTCTTCTGGAATGAATGATCACCTGAGGCCCGTTTGCAAATTGAATTGCATTACATTAGGTAAATGTCTGCTCTGATTTCACTTAGGACTGCATCTCCACCGCTGATTTCTCCTTTCAATCACCATGATGAGGTTTTCTTACTCTGATTGCTTTCTGTTTCTTCCCTTCCATCTCTAGCACTCAGTCTCATTCTTACTCCCTCGCATTATGTGTGTTTGTGTATATATGTTATGTGAAACGGGCCTGGATTTCCACAGATACTCTGATAAGCTCCCTGCTGCGAAATCTTTTAATAAATAAAGTTGTGCGTATTTCTTTTTTCACTCCCGTCTGTTTTCTCTTCCGTTTGTGTGAGCCTCAGGTGATTGCTTCTATATTTACAGGCTGCTTCATATTTATTATTTTTCATCTCTTTCCCCGTACCGCTTCCTCTCATAGTTTTTTGTGCTTCACTAAGTGATTGTCAGCCATACCTCTCTGCCGCCACGTCCTGTTCTTCTTTCCCTGAGGAAACGGTCCTCCTTTCTCTTATTTGCATATTAAAGGAATAGTTCTCCCAAAAATGTCAATTATATCATTATTTACTGTACTTATCCTTGTGTTGTTCTAAACCCATATGACTCTCTTTATTTGGTAAAACACAAAAGAGAATATTGAAAGAATATTCTGGCTGCTCTTTTACATACAATAAAAGTGAATAGAGTCATGGGCTGTCAAGCTGCAAGATGATGAAAACCACAATAAAAGTATAATAAAACTTGTTCATGTGACTCATTATTTATATTCCAAGACTTTCTTCTTTGGAACACACACAAAATAAAGTAATTTTTAAAGAATATCCTGAATGTTCTTTTTCATACAATGAAAGTGAATGGGGACTGTTGTTGTCAAGCTACAAAATGACACAAAGGCACCTTGAAAAATATAAAAATATTTAATGTCACTCATATGTTATAGTTACAGTATATTCCAAGTCTTCTTAAGCCATTCTTTCTTCAATGGGACATTTTATATATATATATATATATATATATATATATATATATATATATATATATATATATATATACATTATTACATTTTTTATGTCCTGGCTGCTCTTTTCCATTTGGAATGGGGACTTGGGCTGTCAAGTTCCAAAATGAAAGAAAAAAAACAACAGCAACCATAAAAGTGTCATTAATGTAGTTCATTTGAGTCAAGCATTATATAAAGTCTTCAGAAGCCATGCTTTCTTGTGAGGAACACAAAAAGTGATTACAATAAAAAGTGAATTGAGACTAAGACTGTCAACCTTGAAAATGGTAACAACAAAAAAAAAGCACCATAAAAAATATCATAGTATAATATTTCATATGACTCATGCGTTGTACTCCAAGTCTTCTGAAGGGAAATTGAAGATTTCTGTGTCAAACGGATGAAAATATAAGTTGTTAACTGAAAAAATATTCCATATTCTCCAAAAATTCACCCTTTTTGTTCCACAGAAGGAAAAACAATATCAGGGTTAGATAACTATCAGGGTGAGTAAATAATGACAGAATACATTTTCTTTTTTTGTTTTTTGGATGAACTATCCTTTTAACATTTAATTTTCCACTTTTCTATGAATTGACTAATTGAATCTCCTTTACTGTCTCTCTCTCTCTCTCTCTCTCTCTCTCTCTCTCTCTCTCGCTCGTTGTTTAATGTCCTCCCCCTGATATCGCACTCGCCTGTGACTCACTTGACTTTCTCAACATTTCATTCCATCACTCTCAGACCCCTTCCTGTTGCGGCCACTCTGTCTATCTCTAAACTCAATAGAAGGTCAGCACAATCATCAGTCCATTAGGGACCAAGCAGGGAAGGGTCCTGTCAACACAGACAGAGAGAGAGAGAGAGAGAGAGAGAGAGAGAACTAGACTGCAAAGTGTCCGAGTTGGCCACCCCCAAGGACTCGGCACCCATCAAACTTTTCCCACATGAAACTATTCTGCATTTATGCTTGTGTGTACATATACATGTGTTTGTTGCTTTGCAGTTTCCTGTCTGTCTCCCAATGTAAGTGCCTCACAGTCTGCTGTAACCTTTTGAAATGGCACAGTCTGTCTGTCGCTGGCAAACAGCCTCCTGCATTGTGCCAGCTTGTTTGCTTTCACGCTTTTGTCTCGGTCAACGCTCGCATTCTATTTCACCGCAAGCTCAATTGGCCATGACCTACTGAAGCTTTAGTTAAAGCATTTAAAAAAACATTGATTAAATGCTTCAGCTTTTACTGCCATACAAGCAGAGTAAAAATAAGAGTTAAGCAATCTGGAATTGTTCCCCCTTTTGAAAGAAATGCAAGAGAAAGTTATGAAATTGGTGTGTTTGAGTTAGGAATGAGAACCCGGAGAAAATTTGTATTGCTCTTTCAGAGCTTTGGTAACGTAATGGTGTTCTCAGTTATGATTTATTTATCAAGTATAAATTTTGAACCTTTTTTAATCTTTAAATAACTCCTGAGAAGAGCATGCTATGGATTAGACTTTGGGCCCTTTATCAAGAGTGCTAGTGCTAAGTACAGGGCTATACTATAAGTCATGCACTCAAAGTCAATGAGTATGCTATGAAGTTTTGGTATTTTCGTGCAAGCATGCACTAAGTCTAGGCGCAAATGTGTTTGGTGAAATTGCGTGTGCAAAGTGCTAATGGGCTGGGTCAAGTGCAATTCAATTTGGAGGTTCTTCTCCAGTTATTGCATCATCTGCGTGCTATTATATATTGTATTGGCATGCAGATCACTTCTACTGGTTGATTTTAATTAAAAAAACTGCAATAAATTTATAGAAACATCAAAATAAAATCTAAATTAAAAGTACACTTAAAAAAAAACTATATATATATATACATAAAAATCTGTATTTTTTATCCTTTTGTTCTTTCATTTTAAAAAAATGACAAAACTCTAACCTTTAATTGAACTAAAACAATTGAAATGGGAAATATCTCATTTAAAAAATATATATTTTTCTCCAAAACACATTGGCCATAATTATTGGCAACTTTTTATTCAATACTTTTTGCAATCTCCCTTTGCTAAGATAACAGCTCCAAGTCTTCTCTTATAATGCCTAAAAAGGTTGGAGAACACCTGGCAAGGGATCTGAGACCATTCTTAGATAAAGAATCTCTATAGATCCTTCAAATTCAGAGGTCCATGTTGGAGGACTCTCCTCTTCAGTTCACCCCACACATTTTTCATGAAGTTCAGGTTAGGGGACAGAGATGGCCATGGCAGAACCTTTTTTTTTTTGGTCAGTGGTCAGATTTTTGGTCAGATTTTGTGATCAGTGAACCACTTCTGTGTTGATTTTGATGATTGTGTTGAATCATTACCCTGCTGGAAGATCCAACTGATATTTGATAGAGTCCATGATGCCATGAATCCGAACAAGATGTCCAGGACTTCTGGAAGAAAAACAGTCCCACAACATTAAAGCTCCAGCTACATATTTAACCGTGGGCACTGAGTAATACATTCATCTCAAACGTTTTAGTGCAATTAACTATTTCTCAGCAAAACAACAAAGTGCGCTTTGCACCACTTCATTAACATACAAAACACCCGAAGTTTGTGAATGGTGGTTGTGTGTAGCACTGCACAAAAATAGAGCCACTATGTCAGTCCTCACTCCAAAATGAATATAAATGGTAAATGTGTCTGTTATATGTGATACAGGTACACAATTTAATATAAAAAGCTTTACAATAAGTTAATAAGTTAATTCATTTGCACTGGCGGCCAAAAGTTTGGAATAATGTACAGATTTTGCTCTTATGGGAAGAAGTTGGTACTTTTATTCACCAAAGTGACATTCAGCTGATCACAATGTATCAGTCAGGACATTAATAATGTGAAAAATTACTATTACAATTTTCAGAACTTCTTAAATTACTTCAGAGTTCTCTTAAAAAAATCCTCCATGTGCAGCAATGACAGCTTTGCATATCTTTGGCATTCAAGCTGTCAGTTTGTCCAGATACTCAGGTGACATTTCACCCCACGCTTCCTGTAGCACTTGCCATAGATGTGGCTGTCTTGTCTGGCATTTCTCAAGCACCTCACAGTCTAGCTGATCCCACAAAAGCTCAATGGGATTTAGATCCATAACACACTTTTCCAATGATCTGTTGTCAAATGTCTGTTTCTTTGCCCACTCTCACCTTTTCTTTTTGTATTTCTCTTTTAAAAGTAGCTTTTTCTTTGCAATTCTTCCCATAAGGCTGCACCCCTGAGTCTTATCTTTACTGTTGTACTTGAAACTGGTGTTGAGTGGGTAGAATTCAATGAAGCTGTCATTCGACATGTTTTTCGACATGTCAACGACATGTGAGGCGTCTATTTCTCAAACTAGAGACTCTGATGTTTTGAACCTCTTGATTAGTTGTACATCTGGCCTTCCACATCTCCTTCTGTCCTTGTTAGAGCCAGTTGTCTTTGAAGACTGTAGTGTACACCTTTGTATGAAATCTTCAGTTTTTTGGCAATTTCAAGCATTGTATAGCCTTCATTCCTCAAAACAATGATTGACTGACGAGTTTCTAGAGAAAGCTGTTTCTTTTTTGCCATTTTTTACCTAATATTGTCCTTAAGACACATCAGTCTATTGCATACTGTGGCAACTCAAAAACAAACACAATGATAAGCTTCATTTAACGAACCAAATAGCTTTAAACTGTGTTTTATGGCAAGTGATTTTCTAGTACCAAATTAGCAATTTAGCAGGATAAGGTGTTGTTGGAGTGTTGGCTGCTGAAAATGAGGCCTGTCTATATTTGATCAAAGATTACTTTTTCAAATAGTGATGGTGCTGTTTTTTTACATCAGTAATGTCCTGACTATACTTCGTGATCAGTTAAATGCCACTTTGGTGAATTAAAGTACAAATTTCCTTCCAAAACACAAAATCTGTACATTATTCCAAACTTTTGGCTGCCAGTGTATGTATTAAGTCAGATCATAGTAAAGACAATAGTATATAAAAGACTTAACAGCACCATAATGAGTGTGTTATGAGACATTACAATCAGTTCTATTCACTTACACTAATATTAGGCTAACAGTTGTGCTATCAAATGAGACATTTCTCTCTTTAGGAGACTGTGATAACTATTTGCCTTAATTCTAATTCACAGTGCGGTGTAATTGGCAATTTTTTTCAAATGTCAGATAAAAATGCATTTCATTATCACTCTTCATTCCAGCCCACATAAAAATAACATCCATTTATTTTTTACAGATTTGTCAAGAAACATTGTGAAGATTTGCCTATCAATGTATTCAAATACATTAATCCTATTAATTTAGCTAATGTTGTTTTGTGCATCCTTTCTTTGCTCTAAAACATTTAATAAACCACATTTTCTGAGTCAATAATGTTTAACTGGGTGGTTTGGAACACTGATGGCACAACATAGGCCTAAGGCAACAAAACATGTTTGAATAGCATGGGCTAAAAAAAATATAATAAAATAAAAATAACCTTGTGTAAACAGAATTGTTTTCCCAATATAATATTTTTTCCACGAGAAACAAAAATGTGTTCAGCAGTAGGTTATGACAGTGATTAATTATGTTTGAAATGAAATAAGCTGAAGACGTTTTCCGCACCGATCGCCAAGAATTGGGTAAACATGAGAATGAATCTAAAGCTTTGCCGCTTGTCTTATTTCAGCATCACACTCTCTCCATTGGCCTGTAGCTAAGTTCCTGTCTTCTGTGCGTATCTGTGAAATCACTGCTGCTTTGTGTGGATACTTGCAGGCATTCGTCAACATGCAATACAATGAGAGATTATTTCTCTACACCCTCCCCCTCTGTATTTGTGTATTAGTACATCATCTCTCTCCCCATATGTCAATGTCTCTCTCTCTCAGTGTCTGGCCCTGGTCCTGCTCCTAAATTAGCTTAGAGGTGTGTAATCATCCACTGACGCTCCTGCTGTCAGCATCACTCCCCGGCCAGACTGATCTCAGGATCTGTAAATACCCCCTGCTGAATGTACACTATTTGTCTTCGTTAAACACACGCCCGTTATCCGTGCCGCATGCCCACCGGGTCTCACTCTCCCCCCGAAACTGTTTTTTGTAAGACACCCAAACTTGCAGTTAACATCTCACTGACTCATTCACAGGTCTCACTTATGCAGTGCTTGATGAAGCACTTGTGATCGTGTGCTTGTTAGTGTGTCAACTATATATCAACTATATTCTTGCGTAGCCATACTTTTGAATAGCGGCATTACGTCTGGTCCAATTTGCGGCTTATTCTGGCCAAGAGCCACCTACTTAGACAGGAAGAGGTTGTCTGACTGACATGACGTAACGTTTAGGGGATAATGTACAGTCAGCCAGTCATTATTGCAAAATGTGATAATGAATGGCTGATTACACATTATCCCACTTATTATACCACTTAGCAACCAAAAATAATAAATGACAGGAAATATTGAGATGAGTTTAAATTCTTTGGTAACACATTACAATAAAGTGCCATTTGTAAACATTAGATAATGTATTAGGTATCATTTACTAACAATTAACAATATATTTATTACAGCATTTATTAAACTTTGTTACCGTTAGGTAATAAAATGACAATTGTTCATTATAAGTATAGGGGTGTGCAGCAAAGCATTAACTGTATCTGTATCTATTACTATGACAAAATTATCTGTAACTGCATCTGTATTCGGATAGAAACAGATGTGGGCATGATTTAAAGTGCACCTAAACACATTTTAAAATGTATCCCTCTTACATATAGGATTAACCATATAATTACCTTAATGTGAATATAAATTTGGTAAACTTTCAACTTCCAAGCACCACTACGAAATCCTCACTTCTTTGGTCATGAATTAAACATGCTCAGGTTGGTTTATAAATCCTTACGTGTGAATTGTGTGAAACCTTTGCCATTATGTGATCAGACATTTCAAACAGACATTTCCAGAAGTGGAAAATGTGTATGATGTAGTTTATACTCTTTACAAGTTTATATTTCTAAGGGTGTGGTTAGATTAAAATGAACTCCGAACTCCGAACCTTGGTGCACTCCGAACCTTGGTGCACACCAAACAAGCGGGCCAAGGCCGCCTGAATAGTGGGTCTCGGTCCGCTTCCAAACGAACTCTGGTGCGTTTCGATTGATATATGAATACAACATGTACCAAAGACATCTAAACGGACCAAAAACATAAAGTAATTTGCCTAATACAGACCTCAAGCATACCTGGTTCTTCTCATCATAATAGCTATGTTGCCCATTATAGTTCAGTACATGCGTCGGAACCGCCGGCAACCATGCTTGCAACGTATCTTCGTTTGTGTGTACAACGGAGGCCTTCTTGGTTCTGTTTTGACTCCTTTACTCATTTCTTCATTTGTTTTCAGCTGGTAAAATTACTACCATATATACATAAATCCAGTGAGCGCATTAGCCCAGGAGCCTGCATTATTTTGGATGTTCGGCAAGTTCCGTCGCAAAATATACGTCATAAAAAATGCTAGTGTGAACGCTAAGTGGACCAGGACTAAATGTATCATTTTCTTTTTTGGTCCGGACCAAGAGGACAGAGACAACCGAACTACAAGTGTGAACACACCCTAAGACGCACACAATTAACGGAGACTGCAAACAGAGTCGAGAATACGGCCATCCGATCAGAACTTAAAATCACCATGCACATTTTCATTCAAAATATTAGCTTCAGAGGCTCATCATTTCTTTGTAATCAGTACTGCCACTACCTATAAGCAGACTACGCAGTCTGCGTAGGGCACCACCTCCCTAGGGGTGGGGGTGCCATCTTACCCTAGGAGGGCACCAGAAATTCCTCCGGCTGCCCTTACTCACACATAGAATGGTGGTGGCGTAGTGGGCTAAAGCACATAACTGGAAATTAGAAGGTCGCTGGTTCGATCCCCACAGCCACCACCATTGTGTCCTTGAGCAAGGCAGGTTAACTCCAGGTTCCCTTAACTCCAGGGGGCATTGTCCCTGTAATAAGTGCACTGTAAGTCGCTTTGGATAAAAGCATCTTCCAAATGCATAAATGTAAATGTAAAAACATTATACGTTATTCAAGGACCAGCTGCGGCCCTGTTTGTAATTTTCTATATGTTTATTTATAATATCACATTATGCCTGTGCTTATTGGATGATCAGTCGTCCGAATAGTTCTTCTGTTATTCAGATGAATTCGTCATTCATTTTGAAGTAAATAGTTGTGCCTTTCCGAATAAGCTATTCATCTTTGTGCATATCCCTTATGTTAGTTCATATTGCATTCCCTATCTGTCACTCACTTGACATTGTGTTGATGAAGTGACATTGGTGGTCACTCTTGGGAGCCCGATACCCCTCTGATCTTTGATAAAAGGCAAATGGGAATTGGCGAGCGGTATTTGCATGCCACTCCACCGAACATACAGGTATAAAGGAGTTGGCGTGCAAACCGCTCATTCAGATTTTCTCTTCGGAGCCAAACGGTCGATGTTCATTGAGCTGAATTCCAACAGCTTCCAATTCACCTCTGCTGGATTCCTGATGGCGCATTACAGCAGCTTTGTCCCACCTCTGCACTGGTGCACTGCAGAGATTGCCCCTGGACGCTTCAGCAGAACAAACTGAAAGAGTATATTCTAAAAGAGTATTTTCCTAAAAGAGTATATTCTAAAAGAGTGGCAGACACGGAAACATCTTATTAAAGATGCATCTTTTTAAAGATGCCTTTCCGTTTGTGTGTCATTCCTGGTTGAGTTCATTATCTCTCACTTTCCGATGGCCACGTTCGCTGTCTTTCATGTCTGGGCGCTGCTCACGCAGAGACATCGTTCGTGGATGGATCGTGTCCTCACTGCGAGAACATGACCATGGCAACGTTGCGGTCACTGCTTGCCTTCATAAGAAAGCAAGCCACCGCAGAGGCTCTCCGCCTCGGTCCATCTACCTACGGGTATGAGAACAGCGTGGCTTGGTCTGGGGGTGATTTGGGGACCTCAATGGGACAAACTCCGCCAGGTAAATCCACACGGACCTCCCATTCCCAGCACGCTCGTTTGCCCTGATCAGGCTTCTGGATGAGTGCTCTGGCTCATCTCAGGGCAAGTTTGCTCTTTTCCCAGTTGACCCGAATCCCTAGACACAATCATTCAGGCTAGGGCTGCCTCTACAAGGCGCCTCTATGTCTTGAAGTGGCGTCTGTTCGCTAAGTGGTGTTCTTCCCGACGTGAAGACCCCAAGAGATGCGCAGTCGAATCGGTGCTTTCCTTCCTGCAGGACATTTACATTTACAGTTATGCATTTGGCAGACCCTTTATCCAAAGTGACTTACAGTGCACTTAGTACAGACACAATCCCCCTGGAGCAACCTGGAGTTAAGTGCCTTGCTCAAGGACACAATGGTGGTAGCTGTGGGGATCTAACCAGCAACCTTCTGATTACCAGTTATGTGCTTTAGCCCACTATGCACTACGTTGGAGGGATGGCTGTTCCCTTCCACCTTGAAGGTGTATGTACACAGTGGACGGTAAGTCCTTATTGAAGCACAACCTGATCATCAGGTTCCTGAGAGGCACCAGGAGGTTGAATCACTCCAGACCACACCTCGTTCCCTCATGGGACCTCTCCGTAGTCCTTCAGGATCTACAGGGAACCCCCTTTGAGCCTTTGGAGTCAGCTGAGCTTAAGGCACTCACTTTAAAGACTGCCCTCCTGACTGCGCTCACTTCCATCAAGAGGATAGTTGACCTGCAAGCGTTCTCTGTCAGCGAAACGTGCCTGGAGTTTGGTCCGGGCTACTCTCACATGATCTTTAGACCCCGACCGGGCTCTGTGCCCAAGGTTCCCACAACCCCAATCAGAGAACAGGGAGTGAACCCCCTCAAAGTCGAGTGAGTGACAGATAGAGAACGTCCTGGTTATTTCTGTAACCTCCATTCCCTGATGGAGGGAACAAGACGTTGTGTCCCTCCTGCCACAACACAGGACTACCCGCTGAAATGGTCGGGACCTTCTCTCTCGGCTCCTCAGCACAAAACCTGAATGAGCGGTTTGCACACCAGCTCCTTTATACCCGTATGTTCGGGGAGTGGCATGCAAATACCACTCGCCAATTCCCATTGGCCTTTTATGAAAGATCAGAGGTGTCTCGGGCTCCCAAGAGTGACCCCTAGTGTCACTTCATCGACACAATGTCTCGTTCCCTCCATCAGTGAATGGAGGTTACGGAAGTAACCAGGATGTTATTAACTAATGTTAACATCTACAACTTTAGATTTAAAACATTTGTTAATGTCGTAATTAACATTAACAATTATTAATAAATGCTGTAAAAGTGTTGTTCATTGTTAGTTCTTGTTAACTAATATTGTTAACTAATGTTAACAAATTGCACTTTATTTTAAAGTGTTACCATTAAAGTTATTATAAAATGTAACCCAATTTTCCAGCAACAATCTTCCTCAGAAATGCTCACTGTAGCAACTTTGTTTCCTGACAGACTGTTAAACATTTTTGAGTACCTTGGTAGTCCTTGAAATTGTGCACTGTAAAGACAGCTAGATCAGATTGAAGCTTTCTTTTTGAGAAAGCTCTTAGCGTTTTTATGTGTAATATGCATTAGAGGATCCTTGGGCATGTTGTCAGATGCTGAGAAGGCTCCTCAACACTTGACATTACTTAATGCTGTCATTTTGCGATATAAACGTACAAAAAGGGCACTGATACTCTTATTCACAGTTTCCACTTAAAACCCGCCTTTAGAACTGTGAAAACACACATTTTCCATATCGATAGAGAAGAGAGATCATTTCAAAAGCAAGCCTTTCATTTGACTGCACCAAATAACTACTCAGGTAAAAAAAACAAAAATCCATGAATAGACATTACAGAGCGAAAGTGCCGTTGTCCTTGAAAGACACTTCAAAGGAGCCAATCAGATCCCAATCCATTCAATTCCAGCGTGAGATTGCTTCGCTTCCCAGCTGTCATCGTCAAAAATGTGACAACAGGAATGGAAAGCCTAGAACGTCAAGAAAGACATTTCCGGACTTCTTGGTAGCACCTTAAAGATATTAACATAAAACGAAAGATCCCTAGAAGAAACCCCACATTTCCCATTAAGATGAAAATAACGCTGGTGATTTTGAATTAAGGAGCATTTGGTCTTCAGCTATCAATCAACTATCTGTGTAATCCATCAAACCTGCAAGCTTTATCTTTTACTGTGAGTTTTAAGATGGCAATTTTGTAACAACATACATCTGTAGAATGGCTTCTAAAATAAAAATTATGTCATTACTTAACCTCATGCTATTCAAAACATGTATGACTTTATTTCTTCTGTTGAACACAAAGAGAGATTTTAAGCAGAATGCCTGCTTCAGGTACCATTTGCTTTCATTTAAAGATGCAATGAAATTGAATGGTGACTGAGACATTATTATATATATTCTGCATCACATTTGACACACAAACAAGTCATATATTTTTGAAAAACACAAGGGTAAGTAAATGAAAAAATTTCTGGAAGAACCATCCCTTTAAGAAAAATGTAAGCCTCAGCTACCATTCAGTTTAATTGCATCGTTTTTCCATTCAATGAAAGTAATTGATTATTGAGGCTGTCAGTTCCAACATGCTCCTTTTGAATTCCACTGTGGAAAGAAAGTCCTACAGATTTGGACCAACATGAGAGTAAGTAAATTATGTCAGAAATTTCATTTTTAAGTGAACTGTTCCTTTAAGGGCAAATCCTTGAGCTGATCTTCAGAAAGATAAATGTGTGAATCATCATCCTAGGTCAATCCTGAGTGATATTCTTGGAGCGCATTAGGGTTGCCATCTCCCATGGTGATAGAAACAGAATCGCACATTCTAACACACACCCAAACACATGTACACAAACAACTACAGACTCACAGACCCACACTGGAGCATTTCATACTTGTTACAATGCACTTAACTCTGACCTTGTCATTAGCTCTGAGATAATGGGGCAAAGGGCAAGGCTTATGATGTTGAAAAATGGTTAGGTAATGATTAGGCTATCAAGTGGGGAAGTGAAGTACTTGTGAATGCATGCACACAGGCAGACAGACACAAACACAAATAGAGAGAGACGCACACTCTTTAAAGGAATAGTTTGTCATCATTAACTCATGCTCTTCCCTCTCTCTATTTCAGTTTTCTTCTATCCCTCTATCTCTCTTCCTCACTTCTCCCTTGCTCTTTCTCTCTCTCTCTCTCTCTCTTTTCCTGCCCCTCCTCTTCCTCATCCTCTTCTTGATCTGCTTCTCAAGGGTCCCATTCCAATTCAGCCCTTTCCCTTCAACCTACTTTATGTGTTCTAATCACTCTCTTCAGCAGAACTGTGAAATGTTCAGGCCACCTCTCCTGTCCTCTCATCTTGTCTTTACCCATCTCCCTTGATCTCCTCTTTGCTCCCCTCTGTTGATCTCCACTCATATCCATTGTCCCCCCCACCCCCAACTCTGCTCCTCTAAGAGGATCTCTTCTTGCCATGTCTCATCTTCCTTGATCTCCTCTCCGCTGTGTTGTGACATACTTCAGAGAGAGTGGATTCTTCACAGAATTATGCAAACACAATCTGATCCACCTTCTAAGTCTCTCTGCCTGAGTCTAAATTTGCATACTGTCAGAGTATGTATACTGCATTTGATGAAGAACATACTTTTCTGCTGTTCATAAAGTATGGTCTTAAAGGAAGGCGGGTGAGAAGTATGAATGCATTCCCCGACATATATCACGTAGGAGTGTGGGTGTTGCCCCATGACTGGAATAAATGACGTTGTAACATCAACTTTGAAAAAGAAATCTCCTTTGGTTTTGTTAAACAAGCTAAATTAAATTGAGCTTTGGAAGACATGAGGGTGAGTAAATAATGGTAGAATTATTTTTTTTTTTTTGGTAAACTATCCCTTTAAGTAATTAGGAACTGTACAGTACTTGCGTGACTGGAAGTAGCGGCCTGACCCTTGCAAAAAATCTAGAATTGCCAAAAACTTGCTGCAAATTCACCACTCTTTAATTTTCACATGAAATGAGCTTTGTGGCAAACTCTTCATTGTCGGCAAAGGTTTGCTGCAGGTTGATCCTACCGATTTGCGTTGAATAGCAGTTTGCTGTGAGTGGCGAATTTGCTGCAAATTTGTATAATGCAAGTAAATGAATCGTATGGATTACTTTTATGCTGCCTAAATGTGACTTTTGGATCATCAAAGTGCTTGTACCGTTTACTTGCATTATAAGGACATGACAGAGCTCTGTCTTCTTCTAAAAATCTTAATTTGTGTTCTGCTGAAGAAAGACAGTCATACACATCTGGTATGGCAACAGGGTAAGAGAATAATGAGAAATATAAATGTTTGGGTGAACTAATCCTTTAACTGAATAGGCAGCTGCCTACGTTTTCTAATGCATCCAAAATTCGAATAAAACTGCCTTAACAAAAGTATAGCTCCGAACCCGGCGTCCTCTGTCTGTGTTGTTGATTTTGCTGTTTTTGCTGCTGAAACATGCATGCAAATAATGTCACAAGGTAAATGGTCAATACTAAGGTGATAATTTGGGAATGCAAATGCAAGCGGGAAAAAGTCCCCTCGGGTGTGCCATTCCTCTTAAGGGTTCTCATCTAGAAAGTTTCAAAGAGAAAGTACCAGGACTGTAGGTGGGAAAGGACCTAATGTATAAGGGCCTGTATAGCTGAAAACAACTCACCTCACAACTCACTTTTGGCACCCCTCCAAGGGCTAAATGGAATATGGCCCCCTTTTGGCCTCGATGCGGCCATTTGAGAAGCACACTTTGGTGTGGACTTCACAACAAGCTACTAACCAACCCTTTATGCTGCGTTACATCACGGAAGTGTAGACTCAGAGGATGATTTAGGACAGGACCTTTCAAACATACTCATACATACACAAAAAACACCAGTGATGTAGATCAGCACTTATTTGCTTCATTCTTCACAACAGGACAGCTGTGTGGTGTGGCATCCTGCATTATGTGTGTATGTGTCTCTACCTCACTGCTATGTGTTGGTCACCTGAGGCAGTTTATAAACAAACACACACATGCACCACATTAGCCTCCCTTCTCCTTGGTGCCCTTGGATCTGAGACTGGCAGACATGAAAGCAAAGGTGAGAGTGTGTGTGTGTGTGTATATACAGAGAAATTATGTAGTGATGAAAGTGTGAATGGAAGATTAGCAGCTCTCATTGATGTGTGTGTGAGACTTGTGATGTGGTGTGTGTGTGTGCGCGTATGTCTCTGCTCCAGTCAGCAGCCGGCGGGCCATACCTCCGCTCCACACGAGTGGCTGCCGAGATGGGCCAGGTCTCCCTGGAGACAAGAGGTGTTTAAAACAGGGGGCATTGTGGCTGGAGCCTTGCACATCATGAAGTCCCCATGGGGGCCAAAAGCACAACAGTAGTTCGTCCAACAGTTCTACTATAAGTCTGATGAAACACAAGCCATACCACAGCACAACAGCACACAAACAGAGCAATGAGGGGAAAACCAGAGGGATGCGAGTAGAGGCTGAAGAGGCGGTTTGACGATGGTGCTGGGACTCAAAAGTTATTTTCTTCCTACGGTACTCAAGTGGCAGTGAATCAAGCCAGTGTATTTTAATAGGGTGTGCATGCCTCTGAGATTCCAGTACAAAATGAGGTGACAATCTGTAGGTCAGTGTGTGTGATTGTGTGTGTGTGCAATGTCAGCAAAAATTAATTTCGTACTTGGTGTAAATGGTTTGAATGCAAATGTTCGCTGCAGTGACATAAACAGATCTTAGCAGGAGCGAAAGGACATGGACAGAGTGTGAAGAGAAATCTGCTGTCAATAGTTGGTGAGTGGGGGGTCATGCAGCAATAATTGTAGCCACTGTTTTGTGCACGTCAGTGGTTCGCTGCCATTTGTCATTAGCAACTTTTTGTTGTGTAGCTCTGTAAATTTTAGATATTAACAGCTTGAAATCTGCCTGGACTGCCCTTTCCAGACACAAAACAAAATCACAGCCAAAAGAATGTAGCCATGTGGAGAAATTTCATGACTTTTAACTCTAGTCATAAATTTGTTGTGGCCCCTTTAAGAGTTTTGCATCACATGTTTTTTGGCACTCTCTTCTATTAGAGATGTGAGAACATACATTGTGCTAGAGAGCTCCCGGTTTTGTTCATGGTTTGAGATTAATTTGTGTAAATATACAATTTCAAACAAAATTTTTGCCCACGTTTTGCATACATGCGAGGACAGGGTATGCAAATTTAGGATTAATAATATCTTATTTAATGATTTATAGCCCAGAGTTTCCTTGCTATATATATATATATATATATATATATATATATATATATATATATATATATATATATACATACAAACATACATAGACCTTTTTTTTTTCTTCTTTTTTTAACAGCCGTCAGAATAAAAATCCCCCAAAAATAGTTTTGTTTACTACTCAGCGGCTACAATAACTTCAAATTGAGCTGTATTGCAGGGTGATTTTTATATAGTGATTTTATTTTGCTTTACTTTTAGAATTTTGATGCAGCTTTTGGGAAATTTGTCTTACAATATCAACAACTTGACATCTATGTCCTCGGATAATAAATAACATTATCATTTAAAAAATATTTATTTTATGTTTACTCAGATTGTCTTTTATTATGTTAGATATTGTTTGAATTTTGAAACAATTTAGTATGAGATATACAATAAAACTGAGGAAATCAGGATGGGGCAAGTACCTTTTCACAGCTCTGTACAGATATCTGGAATGCCATTTAAGGCCACATGACTCAAAAACCTAGATTTTAATTGGTCTGTGATTTAAAAAAAAAAAAAAAAAACATTGCTTCGTGACTGTCATTCTCATGTTTTCCCCCAAGAACTCTTATTTTGTAGTTTTGTATATTCCTCTTATGTCTGTCTTCCTGTGTGTGTATATATATAAGAAATATATATATATATATACACACACACACACACACACACACACACACATACATATATCCTCTTCTTTGTTTCTGTGTCGGTTCTCGTTTGTATGTAGTGAGTTAGTTGCCAGCATACTGCTGTAGAGTTTTGTTACCTTCTTTTTCATATTATTCTTTATCGTTGTATTCCCTTCTTTTGTGTATAATTAAAGTTCTACATTTGGATCCTTACTCTCTCATCTTGTCCCTTCCCTTCACAAAACCCTGACAGTAACAAGGCACACCCAGTGTGAAGGGGTTCATACAACCACAATTCCAAAAATGTTGGGACAGGATGAAAGATGCTAATAAAAACAAAAAGGGGTGATTTGTCAATTATATTCACACTTTGCCATATTGAAAGCACAACTAAACATTGTATGATATTTTACCTTGTGAATTTCTTTTTATTTATTTATTTTATGTACAGTAATTTCAAATCAGATGATTGAAAAATGCTCCAAAAAAATTGAGACAGGGGCTATTTAAGACTAATATCAATTTACGAGTTAAAATAACAAGGCAATGTAAACAGAAGATGTTAAACAGTTGAGGCAATCCTGTCATAGTACATTTCAGGAGCCTCCAAAAACAGCCTAGTCCTTCAAGAGCAAGGATCATTAAAGACTTGTCAATTTGCCAACATATGCTTCATCAAATAATTCAGCACTTTAGAATAATTTTCCCCAAAGACAAATTGGAAGGATTTTGGGCATTTCACCCTCTACAGTGAGCAAAATATTTAAAAGATTCAAGGAATATGGTAAAATCTTGGTGCATAAAGGGCAATACAAAAACAATTTCTGAATGCATTTGATCGCTCAGACATCAATTTCTTAAAAAACATCATTCATCTGTAATGGATATCATGAACATGGGCTTGGGATTACTTTAGTAAACTTTTGTTAGTCAACACCATTTGCCGCTGCATCCACAGATGCAAGTTAATACTTTACTATACAAAGCAGAAGCCCTACATCAACACTGTCCAGAAGCACCGATGAATTCTCTGGTCGCAACAGGGCTCGCTCTGCGGAGAGTGAAGGCTCCACCCCCAGGTGGTCCAGCTGATTTGGGGTCGCTACGACACGGCACAGATAGATGTCTTTGCCTCCCAAGACAACTCCCACTGTCCACTCTGGTACTTCCTAACGGAGGCCCCTCTCTGTACAGACCCGCTGTCACACAGTTGGTCCTGGGGGCTGCACAAGTATGTATTTCCCCCAGTGAGCCTTCCTGCACTGGCGCTGTGCAAGGTCAGGGAGGACGAGGAACAGGTCACCTTGTTGGCTCCTTATTGGCCCACCCAGACCTGGTTCTAGGATATCACACTCCTCGCAACAGCACCTCCCTGGCAAATCCCCCTGAGGAAGGACTTTCTTTCTCAGGGATGGGGCACCCTCTGGCACCCGTACCCAGACCTCTGGAATCTCCACGTTTGGCCCCTGGACGGGGAAGACATAAGCAGTCCACCACCTGCCGTCATAGACACAATAAGCTTTATGCCCTCAAGTGGCATCTTTTGGTGTTCTTCCAAGTCTGAAGACCCACAGAGATGCGCAGTTCGGTCAGTGCTTTCATTCCGGCAGGAGAGGCTGGAGGGTAGGCTGTCCCCCACCACCTTGAAGGTGTGTGTCGCTGCTATCGCAGCCCACCACGACGCAGTAGACGGCAAGTCCCTTGGTAAGTATCAGGTTCCTTAGAGGCACCCGGAGGTTGAACCCTTCCCGGCCAAGCCTGTTCTCCTCCTGGGATCTCTCAGTGGTCCTCTCAGGCCTTCAGAGACCCCCCTTCGAGTCACTTGATTCAGTCGAGCTCAAAGCCCTCTCCTTGAAGACGGCCCTCCTGATCGCGCTCGCTTCCAAGAGGGTTGGGGACCTGCAAGCATTCTGTCAGCGACACTTGCCTGGATTTCGGACCGGCAGATGCTCACGTCATCCTAAGACCATGACCGGGCAACGTGCCGAGGTTCCTACAACCCCTTCTGGGACCAGGTCGTGAACCTGCAAGCGTTGCCCCGGGAGGAGGCAGACCCAGCTTCTTTGTTGCTTTGCGTAACTATATAGACCGCACGCAGGGCTTTAGATTTGGCGGATGGCGGAAAGGGAACGGCATCTCCAAACAGATGTTAGCTAATCTGGTTGTTGATGCTATTTCCTAGCCTATCACACCCATGCCATGCCCTCCCCCCCTTGCGGGTTTGAGCACACTCTACGAGAAGTGTGGCATCCTCGTGGGCACTGGCCCACGGCACCTCCTTAGCAGACATCTGCAGAGTGGTGGGCTGGGCAACACCCAATACCTTTGCTAGATTCTACAACCTCAGGCAGGATCTACCACCGCACCATGTCCACGGGTGGCTTGACACCCCCTGTGTATTGGCCAAGAGTTACCTCCCCCAGTCTGGGCAGGTTGTGGCCTCTGCAGTGCCTTTTCCCCCTGAAAAAATAGGAATGGGAAAGGACGCATCTATAGCGGAGCAATATTGGCCTAAATGTACATGGTATTGGATCGGAAAAAAATAAAATAAGTAGTATCGCCTATCCCTAGTACCTAGGAGAATTGTGACTGTTTTAAAGGTAAAGGTGGCCACACCAAATATTGATTTCACTTTTTTATGTTTATTGAACTTTGTATGATGTTAATTGATAAATGAAAACAATTTATGGATTTATTTTTGAAGACATTTTTAGCCTAAAACTTTTGCATAAATATATATGTTCAAATACAAATCTGTTACATACAGATAGTGCAAGGGAATGTAATGGCAGAAGAGGTAGGATTTGTTGGATATATATAAATAGTCTAAGCTGTGTATTGCACATAATTATTGCTCAATGGGGCAGTTTTAACTGTTCATGAGATGGATAGCCTGAGGGAAAAAACTGTTCTTGTGCTTGATGGTTCTGGTGCTTAGCGCTCTGTAGCACCCTCCAGAAGGCAACACTTCAAAAAGGTAGTGGGCTGGGTGAATGTGGTCCAGAGGGATTGTTCCAGCCCTTTTTTTCACTCTGGAAGAATACAGTTCTTGAAGGGAGGGCAGGGGGCAACCAATAATCTGCTTAGCAGTCCGAACTGTCCTTTTTAGTCTTTTGATGTCCGATTTCGTAGCTGAACCAAACTACACTGTTATTGAAGTGCCGAGGACAGACTCAGTGACTGCTGAGTTGAACTGTATCAGCAGCACCTGTGGCAGGTTGAGGTTCCTCAACTAGTGAAGGAAGTACAACCTATGTTGGGCCTTTTTCACAGTGGAGTCAATGCGAGTCTCCCACTTCAGGTCCTGTGAGAATGTAGAGTCCAGGAACCTGAATGACTCTACTGCTGCCACACAGTGCTGTTCAGAATGGTGAGCAAGTTCAGTGTTGGGGTGTTCCTCCTAAAGTTATCTCCACAGTTTTGAGCGTGTTCAGCTCCAGGTTGTTTGGACAGCACCAGAAAGCCAGCTGTTCAACCTCCTTTCTTTATGCAGACTTATCATCATACTGGATGAGGCCGATGACAGAAGTGTTGTCTGCAAGCTTGACAGAGGGGTACTTGGTGGTGCAGTCATTTGTGTACAGGGATTACAGTAGTCGGAAGAGCACACATCCCTGGGGGGCACCAGTGTGGTTGTATAGGTGCTGGAAGTGAATTTATCCAGTTTCACTATCTGCAAAGAAAGCTGGCGATCAACTGACAGATAGAGGTGGGAACAGAGTGTTGGTTCATTTTAGTCCAGAGAATAGCTGGGATGATTGTGTTGATGGCTGTTCTCAAGTCCACAAAAAGGATCTTTGCATATCTCCATGGTATTTCCAGATGTTTCAGGATATGATGCAATCCCATGTTGACTGCATCATCCACAGACCTGTTTTCTCAATAACCAAGTTGAAGGGCATCCAGAAAAGATCCAGTGATGTCCTTCAGGTAGGCTAACACAAGTCTCTCAAATTACTTCATGACTACAGACAGCAGGTTCAGTAGCAGGAGGAGGGTGGTCGCAGGAGGTGTTGATGTTTGTGTGAAGTAAAGGTCATAGCCGGTGTGGGGTGTGAGACTCACACTGGGGTGAAGGCTTTTCAAATCTACTGTAAAATACATTCAGGTCGTCAGCCAGTTGTTGATTCACTACAGTGTTGGGGGATGGTGTCTTGTAGTTAGTAATGTCTTTTAGGCCTCTCCAGACTGATGCAGGGTTGTTAGCAGAAAAATTGTTTTTCAACTTCTCAAAGTAGCTTCTTTTAGCCACTTTTTTGTCAGTGTGTTTCTGGCCTGATTTGTACAAGATTGTATCACCACTTCTGTAAGCGTTTTGCTGTAAACCATGGTTTATCATTGTTTAAAATTAAATAATTCCTAGTAGGAATAAACATATCCTCACAGAAAATGATTTATGATGTCACATTATCAGTAAGCTCAATTAGATTGGTGTCTGCAGCTTTACAAACATTCCAGTCAGTGCAATCAAAGCAGGCTTGTAGTTCCAGCTCTGCTTCATTGGACCATCTTTTTACAGTCTTTACTACAGGTTTAGATGATTTAAGTTTCTGCCTGTAGGTTGGAAGAATATGAACCAGACAGTGATCAGAGAGCCTTAAAGCTTTAGGGACAGAGAGCGATATATCATGTTGCAGTAATCCAGTATATTTCTGTCTCTGGTGGGGCATGTAATGTGCTGTCTGTATTTTGGCAGTTCATGGGTGAGGTTGGCTTTGTTAAAATCGCCGAGAATAATAATAAGTGAGTCTGAGTATTGTTGTTCTGTGTCTTTGATCTGATCTGCTGTTGCAGCGCAACAAGGTTTCAAATGTGCAAGAAGGCGGCAGGACTAACCAGACAAAGCATAAAAGTAATAATTTAATGAAAACTTAAACAAAAAGGCACAAAACATAAACATACACGGCAGCTGCATGTGGCTCTTTTTCTCTCTAACTGCCACGTCCGACTCAGCCTTATCTCTCTCCTCAGCTGATTAGCCTGATTGGGGGCCGGACGTGCGCACTCACGGCCCGTCTTCGCCCTCCTCCTCGTCACAAGCATGTTCAGTTAAAAGCCCAG
This sequence comes from Xyrauchen texanus, assembly GCF_025860055.1. Taxonomy (NCBI): domain Eukaryota; kingdom Metazoa; phylum Chordata; class Actinopteri; order Cypriniformes; family Catostomidae; genus Xyrauchen; species Xyrauchen texanus. The sequence continues at coordinate 8,234,047 of NC_068279.1, read as the reverse complement.
GAGATATGATGTGCTGTCCGGAATGGCTTCACTCAGCCAGGTTTCTGTCAAGCACAAGGCAGCAGAGTTTGAAAAGTCCTTGTTTTTACGGGTGGGGAGATGTAGTTTGTCCGTTTTGTTAGGAAGAGAGAGAGATTCGCTAGATGAATACTCGGCAGTGCTGTTCAGAGCTTGACCAGCGCACCAGCTTGCTTCCCTCACTTCCATCTCATAGCACACTTGAACAACTGAATAAAATGTCTAACAAAATGTCAGAATAGTCAAAAACTGGGAAAAGATTGTCTGGTATGTGCTGCCGAATGTTCAACAGTTAGACCCTGGTAAAACTGATCGGAAAAAAATGACTAAACACAGGACAACAAACAAAAACAACAAAATAATTGGGGAGCTCCACACCGAGGCTGTCATTTGCGGTGCCATCATGTTAAATCACATGTCACATGACCCAAAAGCTTATCTTAATTGGTCAAAGAGTATTTTTGTGGCTGAGAAAACAACAAAATTAACTTACACAGCAAAAATACATTGCTCCGTCACAGGCCGAATTTTCGACCTTCACAGTGATGCATTGTTTTCATTTAAAGGCTTGTTGCTGCAAAAATTTGTGTCTTAAATTTGTTGTCGGTGTGAAAATAGGCCTTTCATCAGGAGTGTGAGAAACAGGGAGGGAAACAGGACAACAGCTTTTACAGAACATTCACTCATTCACCCGGTATTCCACCACTGAGACTGCGGGGGCACAGGAAGTCATGTCAGATTAGCATCCACATCAGTTTGGCCTCACTCTCCATAAACGTCTGTCCATTAATTTGTGCAATATTGTGAGTAGATGCAGCTGATGTTAATGGAGGGTGTTTGGGGTAGAAAAGAGGGGGGTTTATTGGGCCGTTGGTGGGCACAGTGGACAGCTGGCCCTTGTCTGTCCACACGAGGCTTTGTCTGGACAATGAACGAGGGGAGGGGGGACAACACTTTTGTCTGAGACAGACAGAAAGGAAGCAAAACTGTGGGGAACAAGAAAATCAGAAAGACAGAGAGAGAGGAGTGGATGGTACCAGTGTCTACTGAGGAATTAAACGGGGATTGACAGGATGGATGCGTTCCCCCCCAACCCCACGCTATGCCTTCGCCATGAGACTGCCGTGCACTTGATGTACGTGACATGAACATTCGTTTTGGACATAGGCTGAATAGGAAATTTGAAAATGTGGTATTTTGAATAATATTAATAATTTCTGGTAAAGCGAATACAAATATCAAATTAACCGAATGCACTTCGAATGCACACAGTCAAATATATATATATATATATATATATATATATATATATATATATATATATTCAAAAATTTGAAATGTTATATATTCAAAAATTATTCTGAATAGACTAAAAGTCAAAATTCTTCAATGATCACAGAATTATTCTTAATATGGCTCAAACCTTAAAAGTCAGTGCGGAGGTTTCACCCCTATTTTATGTAGGACAGCGATGCAGCTATAAGCCCATTAAATATTTACATCCCTCTCCCCATTGTGTCTGATTTGTTGTCACGCTCTCTCTCTCTCAGTGTTCCATTTTCGGAGTCTCTTTTCCCTCTTTCTTCACGTTAGGGTTTATTATTTAAAAAAAAAAAAAAAAGTCTGGGCAGGCTGCCCTCCTGAGTGGAACATTTTATCTGTTAAACTGTGAGGCACATCACCGTCTGAGGGCTGGATGTAGTCCTATCAGACAGAGCGGAGAGCAGCAGAGATGAGAAGGTGAGGCTCTAGCCATTTTAAGGGAAACTTAAGCTCTCTCTACACATACACCTCCTGAGAATTAATCTGTGTTCAGCTGTCCTATCAGACTTGGCACGGAACAGGCATAATAGTTGTTAGAGTTATCTTAACACCTCTCCCCCTGGCTCCTATTTCATGTCAGCTCTTCAGATCTCTTCTTTTAGACAGCAGAAGATATGTTTCAGCTGGGGTTTTACCGCTATTGTGTATCAGGAATTGTTTTAAATCCTACAAATACGAATTACATCTGAGTCATGGCCTAGCGGTTATCCCACATTACTAACACAAAGACGACGAGAGTGTTGTTGGATTCAGAATGGAATATTAGTGTATTTCTCACTGTATACTACACAGTAGTGTTGTCAAAAGTACCAGTACTTCGGTACCAAGTCGATACTAAAATAAAAAATACGTAATGATACCAGTGTTTCTGCAGTACCAGTGGTATCGAGCATCTGGTACCAACGGCAGAGCACAGTTTGACTGACACATGACAGTTTTGAAAGGCTTTGAATGTGTGCTCCGTGTACACTGAAATGGACACTTAATCAAATTAAAATCATGACATGTCCTAATGTGATTTATTAAATGGCTAAAATCTGCAATCAAACACTAGAAAGTCCACAGAAACTTTAAGAATCATTCACAAACAAGCTTGTGAACTTTTTCAAAGCAGTGGTGTGTCAGTCATACTGCGTGCTGGTACCGGATAGAGTTGGTGCTCGGCACTACTGGTACTGCAGAAGCACTGGTCATAAAAAAAAAAAACACACGTCATAATAAAAGCACGATCCAAAATAAAATCTAGATGCCTGAAATTTAAGAAATTGAATACAAATATACTACAACAGTAAAATGTAAAATTCACTATATTAATAATAATTAATCAAAATATCACAAGACAGCTGTTGAATAAAAGTTGGGCAAAAGCAAAAATGCAAGGACATGTTGAAAAGTTCTCTTTTTACTTGTTAAAAGTTTTAAGAATGTATTGATTAAACACCAATTTGTTGATGAAAATAAATAAAAATGTAAAAAATGTTCTGGAAAATAATAATAATTACTAAACTGTCATTATATAATTAAAAGTAACTAAACTTGTGTGTTCAATTGCACATTATAATATTAGCATATTTTTGCTGTGGTATCGAAATTGGTATTGAAAACCGTGAAATTTCACTGGTATCTGTACCGACTACTGAAATAAATTTGGCACCATGATAACACTAATGACAGCAGTGATGAGGCACAATACACGTTTGATGGGTCTACATGTTAGCATGTGAAACAATACATACCCTTACAAAAAATCTACCATACACTGTAAATAAAAAAAATGTAAAAAGTCTGCCAGTAAAGTTTCCAGATGGATACAATCAATTTACAGTAAATAACCATAACACAAAATTACATACAATAAACTGTACAAATACAGAGCAGATTTTATCGTCAAAATTAAATTGCAGTATATTATTGTTGATAACTGTTCATTAAACTGGGAAAAAACAGACATATTGTGTCAAATTACTTAAACAACTACCTTTAGGTTAATCTCTGTAAATGTAGGGCTTTTATTGGTAACTTTATGAAACTACCCAATCTATCTACAGTAAATATCTATTGAAATATAGTTTTTTATTTACAATAACTAAGAAATAATAACTAAGACGTAACCCTCCCCAACGCCCCACTAAGACATCATATTGTTTTTATTAGGTTCCCTGCATCCGACCAAGGATTCCCTTGAGGGGTGGGAACAAGCGACGTGGTGAGCATAGGAGAAAGCCACGCCAGCCGGCGCCTTTTCTACTCTATGTTTCTCCTCACAGAGTGTTAGATGCGACTGGGGCCATCTAGCTATAATAAGCATCGGGGAAGGCGTTCTTTTCCAGTCCTATTCTTTCAGGGGGGAAAGACCCCGTGGAGACCACATCCTGCCCAGGCTGGGGGAGGTGAAACATGGGTTTTCAGGCAACATGTGGAAGAGCCGCGGTGGTAGATCCTATCTAGCTAGGGAGAACGACCGGGGGGCAGCAAACACGGCGACCAGGGGGCAGAGGGAACTGCCCAAGGGAGACGCGGGTCCACCGGTGGGGGAACCATACCACGGAAAATACACACGTTGTGGCTTCGGAGCGGTGGGGAGCAGGTAGTGTTGAGTCGGGAGGCAAAGTTGCGTCCTGAGGCATGTGTGCTGAGAGAGAGTTCAAGGCACTTACCTTGCTCCGCGTACCCGGCAGGGGGCGGGTTAGCGACTGGGGAGGAGATCCTAGTGAGGCGACCTCTGGACTCATCAGAACCGGCCGGCAACGGCTTTGTCCACCTGGGGGACCGTCGTATAGCCGTGGACCACCCCGCCGTCGAGGGTAGTGAGAGCGGACGAGTAAGGAGGTCAGCTCCGGGCAGTAAAATGTGCCCTCCACGACCTCGTTAGCTCCGGAAGAAAGCGGGGGCGGCGTGGCTTCGAGCAGCGCCCTGACCCCAGGAACCAATCGTCTAGCCATGAGGGTTGAGGGTAGGTCAGAGGTTTCCAGTCCAGCCCCACACTCCTCCACATCAGACACCGCAACGTCTCCGATGCAGCAGTGACTTCATCATCCTGCTACATGGCCCCAACAGAGACATCAGACTGGCCGTGAGAAGAGCCGGACTTACGTTGAGCCCGGACAGAAGCAATCGAGCGTGCTGGGGGCGGGTGGTTCGTGGGTATTTACCCGGCGAAACCGCACCCGCGTGCAGAGGAGGGAGAAAGCCACTGGCAATGCCCCGTAGATCCAACAGGAAAGCTCTCTTTTAGAGGTGAGTGGAACAGAGTGAGGTTTCAGCTCGCTGAACACTCACAAACGATCAGCTCCGAAGAAGAATCTGATTGAACTGAGGCACATCCTGCCTTTTATACCCGTATGTCCGGGGGCGGGACATGCAATTCTGTTCGCCAATTGGGCATTGGCCTTTTTCATATTCAGAGGTATTCGAGGCTCCCGAAAGAAGTCCCTTGTGTCACTACAATCGACACAACTTTGAGCATGGTGTCTTGCAAAACAACATTTATCATTGTTTTCAAAGATGCATATGCCCATGCAGTAGAGTAGGAGGGTACTTCTAGGCTTTACTGGACGGACGGAGCATGGAATTAGCGAAGTTCTGGTTTCTACTAATGGTGATCATGCCTGAAAACATGTAATTTGGGCTCAGAGTTCAAAATACCAAACTATTCCTTTAATAAGTAGCATTTATTCAAAGACAAATTTCTGTATATTTACACAATCAAACATTTTAGGGATTTAACCAGTTTTTAAGCATTAGTTGTTGAAATATAGAATTGTAGATGTACAAATGTCATTAATTATTGCAAAACACATCCAAGTAATTCATACTGACTGCAAATCTCTATTTACACTATTCAGCTTTCATTGTGACAAATGTCAAGAACTCAAAGTACAATACAAGTTGCTTTTGAAAGCAAACATTTACAGTACAGTGTTCAGCTAACTTTTAAGCTTTTACACATTAAAATGCAATTATACAAGTTTTACAAGTGTATAAAAATTAAATTGTAAAATTATAGTACAGTTTACTACATTAATCAATTTATGTATTATTTTAGTACATGTTTAACCACACATCACATATGTCAGAGGGTTTAAACTCAGGGGTGTTATTTTAATTTATTTCATGGCATAATGGTGAGGCACTTAAAAGGATGAGGCCATTGTACAAACCCCATTTCCAGAAAAGTTGGGTTATTATATAAAATGCAATAAAAACAAGAATCTGTTATTTGTTAATTCCTTTGAACCTTTATTTTACTGACAAAAGTACAAAGAAATGACTTTTAATGTCTTGGCTGACTAACTTGATTGTATTTTGTAAATATAAACACATTTTCAATTTGATGCCTGCAACACTCTCAAAAAAAAGTTGGGACAGGGGCAAAATAAGAGTGAAAAGTTTAGAGAATATTCAAGTTACACCATTTTGAATCATTCCACAACAAGCAGGTGAATTGGTAACAGGTGAGGGTATCATTATTCGGTTTAAACGGAGTCTCCACCAAAGGCTCAGTCTTTGCAAGATGGGTTGTGGCTTACCATTTTGTGCCAAACTTCATGAGAGAATTGTCAAACAGTTAAAAAATAACATTTCTCAATGCAAGATTACAAAGAATATAGGTCTTTTACCATCTACATACAGTACATAATATTCAGGGAATCCAGAGAAAGTCAGTTTAGGGCAAGGCCAGAAACCACTATTGAATGTGTGTGACCTTTGAGCCCTCAGACAGCATTACATGAGAAACCGTCATGTGTTAACTGTGTTAAATAGCCACTTGGGCTCGGGAGTACTTCGGAAAATAATTGTCACTCCACCGCTGTATCAAGAAATTCAGCTTGAAACTATTACGCAAGGAGAAATCAATACATACATTTTATGCAGAAAGGCAGCCTAGTTCTCCGGGCCCAAGCTCATCTCAGATGGTCCGAAAGATAGTGGAAATGTGTGCTGTGGTCAGATGAGTCCACGTTTCAGCTAGTTTTAGGGAAAAACGGACATCATGCTCTCCGTACCAAAGATGAAAGGGACCAACCTGACTTTTAACAGTGACAGGTGCAAAAGCCAAAATCTGTCATGGTATGGGAGTGCATCAGTGCCAACAGCATGGGTAACTTGTATATGTGTGAAGGTACCATTGACATGGAGGCGTATATTGGGATTTTAGAGAGACATATGCTGCCATCAAGATGACATCTTTTCCCAGGCAGTCAATGGTTATTACAGCAAGACAATGCCAGGCCTCATTCTGCATGTGCTACAACAGCGTGGCTTCGTAGACACAGAGTGCGTGTGCTTGACTGGCCTGTCTGCAGTCCAGATCTGTCTCCTATTGAAAATGTATGGCCCATCATTAAGAGGAGAATAAGACAACGACAACCACGGACTATCGAGTAGCTGAAGTCTTGTAACAAGCAAGGAATGGTAAAAATTCCACTTGCAAAACTGCAACAATTAGTATCCTCAGTTCCCAAATGATTGAAAAGTGTAATTAAAAAGGAAATGTGATGTAACAGTTGTAAACATGATTCTGTCCCATCGATTTTTGAGTGTGTTGCAGGCATCAAATTCAAAATGCATTTATATATACAAAATACAATTAAGTTGGTTAGTGAAAACATTGGAAATCTTTTCTTTGTACTTTTGTCAGTTAAATAAAGGTTCAAGAGCATGAACAAATCATGCTTCCTGTACTGCAACTCTGTAACGTTACTCCACTCTTCCCCAGACGGCTCTCTCTAACGGTCACTCACATTTACACTGTCTTCCTGCAACAACTCACCTCCTGTGAGACTTCTTCTTGAGCGAGACTTGTTACATGTTAGACACACGTCAATCTCTGTAGGAATTCTTTCCATAATGTTGTCAGACATTTATAATAACAATCTGAGCACATCAGTGAAGCACTTTTAGTGGACTTACTTTGAGTATATGTACAAATGCTCTGCTTGATTACATTGCATCCATTTCACAGTCGTGGTTATAGCGTTCTCCAAAAAATGTTGTCCCAATTAATCATTTCGAACCAAAAATGTGGGAAAATAGGGCTCAGGTTTAAAAATACAGGAATCTATGGCTGAATTATCCTTAAAGGAAAGTAGTTAGGAATTAGGTTGGCAAGCTAGCTAGCTAGTTAGTATCGCAAGGACACACAAAATAATCTTGCTCTGTGTCCCTCGGTTCAGATGTGACCGGGGCAAAGTAATGAAAAGACATGTATTTACATTTTTTTTTCCTTCTGAGAATCTCTTCGTTATACCAGTACTGTTGTTGTGACAAAGGATTGGACTTCTCGGTGACGTTGATAAAGGTCTATATTTACAATATGGTTCCTAATTGTCTATAAGTTATCCAGGCTTCCTCAGAGTTAGATTTTACAACAGATCGAGGGTACAGCAGTAAACAGCTTTTCAACTTAGTACTGATAATAGGGCAAATGCAACAAATGTGAAAATTATCTTGGGATATATTCAGTGTGGGCAATACATATTGTGTGTGAGAAACTGTTGTCAGATGACTTTAAACTGCCTGTTTGTTTCGAAAATCCACGCAAACTTTTTGGACATTTTCAGACAAACATTCATGAGACAGAAATGTTCAATTCTAATTTAAAGTTGTTTTTCTTATCACACACTACAGAAAGGACCTAGGCCACCCTAAATTGGAAAACAATATAAATCTATGGGAATCTTTAATTAAAACAAGCTTACACGTCCACCGTCCAAACTTGAATTTCGGCCACTAATGTATTACATTAGCTTAACTGTAGTGTCTAAAATTTTACATTAGCTACAAAGCAAAAATCAGTGAGAACAAGGCTGTTTTTCCATGATAATGTTATGATGCACTTAACATTAGCTATATTACAGCACTGCATTTATGATCAGTTAGCTTTAGCCATTTAGCTTTTCTTTAATTAGGCTTGGTTGTCCATCAGCTATAAAGTTGCAGCAGGATGGTATCAATAGGATTTTATCGATACTCTTACTCTTTTCGATACTCCTTATTGGTTTGGTTCTTTATCAATTGTAACGATTCCCTGGTTGTCTGCCCTGTGTTTCACTAGTCTTTGTCAAAAACATCCATGGGCAGGCGAAACATGAAGACACAACCATAACTTTCACATTCAACGAGCAGGGAACAAGCAGGGTTTAAATACACAGACACAGGATGATCACAAACGACAATCAGCTGCGAACAATGACAGAGTGCTGGCAGTGATGAGGGTCGGGAATTGTGGGAAGTGGAGTTTTTGACAAAGACTAGTGAAACACAGGGCAGACAACCAGGGAATCGTGACATTAATACTCTTATCGGTTATTTTTAATTACTAAATAATTGCTTTTAAAAAAACAGTACATTTAAAAAAATACATTCAGAACAGGATTAGAATTTGTTTATATATTTTTAAATATAACTAAATGTTGTTTCTAGAGCAGCAACAGTCATATTTACAACAGCAGAGTCACTATATAAACTCAATATCTCTGGAAACAAATCTAAAATGTCAATAAAATTATATTCCTGACATCAAAATACTGAGTTAAGTTTAGAAAGAATGAAGAACACAGACATCAGTCAGTATCAGCTATTCCTCCTGTACTCCTCCCTCTGATGCTGATGCGTTTCACTGCCTGCAGGTACCACTGGTAGGGAGGAGAGGCTAGTTTGTCTCAGCCAGTACCTAAGTTTACAAGAATGTCAAAATTTAAGATACACAGCAAACTAAGCTAAACAATTAGATTACCAGGGATGGGGAGTAACGGAATACATGTTACACGATTATGTATTTAAAATACAAAATATAAGTAACTGTATTCCACTACAGTTACAATTTAAATAATTGGCAATTAGAATACAGTTACATTCAAAAAGTATTTTGATTACTGAAGAGCATACTTTGCATTTTATTGTAATTTTTTTTTTTTCATTTAATATTTAGTCCTTTCAGATGGAAAACATTTATACATATAAATGATGCGATCCAAAGTGTATTTGAACAGCGGTGAAACTTTCTTATGATGTGTTACATTCATACCAGCAGACAGAGACGAAAGTTTGAAGTAAGTTTGGAGCAGAAGAAATAGAAATAAACCTTGTGGAAATTGTTAGCTTTATGCTAAGCTAAAATGCTATTTCTAGCCATTTTACATGCACATGTTACCAGACACGATCATATTTTTTTATCAAGAACATTCACGTTGGATCATAACTCTTTTTTTCTAGTAAGACCTTTGATCTTAGGGCAAATAGTATTCTTAATAATAATTACTGTAATGTTTTCCTGTAAAAATATTTAAAAATCCTTAAAACAAGATCAATTTGATTTATCTAGTTTTAGAAACAACACTGCATAAGATATTTAGGTTTTTCAGAGAATGTATTTTTAACATGTGTATTTTGTCTTACTGTACTGGCAGAATTTTTATAGTCAAAACAAGTGAAACATTCTACCAGTGCTGAAGAAGTAATCCAAAGTACTTAGAATATGTTGCTGACCTTGAGTAATCTAACGGAATACTTTACAAATAAAAATGTACTGCATGTATTCTGTAATCTGTAGTGGAATACATTTCAAAATAACCCTCCCAACCTTGTAGACTACACAGACAGTTTTCATTTTAGCTTGTTTGTAACAATTCTCTATCAGCCAAGCTAGCGTGCTGTGCTTGTGTAAAACAAACTCTGCTCTCCTCGACACAGATGGGGTTGGGAAAGCAGAGGAGTCTGTGTCAGGGGGGAGACTGCAGTCTGATAATAAATTACACCAAAATGCTAAAAAGTATCGATAAAAGAACCGGTAGCATTGGAGCTTTTTATTACTACTGTCTTTAATATTTAATCCACGTGCCCATTTAATACTGAATTTCAGTACATCCCTAAATCAATCATACAAATTGGACCCTCTCCCACAGCAACCCACATAACATTAGCGTTAACTTGCAGAACAAGAGCAATTTGAAAATTAAGATAAATGGCTTAACTGGGTTTCAGACATTTGTCTTATTAGACTTGCCAATAATGTTAAGGTTAAATAGCTTTTTTTTACAAGCTAACGATAGCTAACATTACAGTAGCAATGTTTTAGAAGAATGCGTACATTAGCTTCAAGACTGTAAATTTGACAACACAAAAGTGCAGCCACATGGTATGACACATTGAAAATATCATTTGCATGTTTTATCTGAGACACTTACCTCAACCGGTTGTCAATTGACGTGTCTGCTGTGGCTTTAATAAATGTTGTTATGTTTGTGCTGTAGGCGCTTGCGCAGGAGGCTCGCTGAAAGGGCATGTTAATTTTTCACACACAGTTCCAATTGGATTGGAAGGACACCCTTACACTAACCCCAACTGTCACAGCTGTTGAGTAGAGATGGCTCTGCCAACCATTTGTCTTCCGTCAAACTTGTCAAACATGTGACCAATCATTGCTCTTTCAGCAATCATGACACAAAGCAAACTGGAAATTGGCAGCAAATTTTAATTTGTGTCATCTGATTGCATGATGGACATGATGGCACGCACACAGACACACACACACACACACACACACACACACACACACAAATATATGCCTCTGAGCAAAGTGCGTTGTTGATTAAAAGTTTGAATGTTAAATTATAACATGAGTTGAAATTATAATAATGTTGTTTCAATAATGCTTTAGAAATATTCTGATCAATGTCAAAATGCACAATCTTTGACTATATAAATAGTCAGGACATTAGTAACATGAAAAATTACTACTTCAAAGTGTTCCCATCAAAAAAACTCCACGTGCAGCAATGACAGCTTTGCAGATCTTTGGCATTCTAGTTGTCAGTTTGTCCAGATACTCAGGTGACATTTCACCCCACGCTTCCTGTAGCACTTGCCATAAATGTGTCTGTCTTGTCGGGCACTTCTCAAGCACCTTACAGTCTAGCTGATCCCACAAAAGCTCAATGGGGTTAAGATCCATAACACTCTTTTCCAATTATCTGTTGTCCAATGTCTGTGTTTCTTTGTCCACTCTAAACTTTCCTTTTTGTTTTCTTTATCAAAATTGGCTTTATTTTTGCAATTCTTCCCATAAGGCCTGCACCCCTGAGCCTTCTCTTTACTGTTGTGCATGAAACTGGTGTTGAGCAGGTAGAATTCAATGAAGCTGTCAGCTGAGGACATGTGAGTCATATATTTCTCAAACTAGAGACTCTGATGTTTTGATTCTCTTGTTTAGTTGTTCATCTGGCCTTCCACATCTCTTTCTGTCCTTGTTAGAGCCAGTTGTCATTTGTCTTTGAAGACTGTAGTGTACACCATTGTATGAAATCTAAATTTTTTTGACAATTTCAAGCATTGTATTCCTCAAAACAATGATTGACTGATGAGTTTTTTTTGTGCAATTTTTTACCTAATAATGACCTTAAGACATGCCAGTCTATTGCATACTGTGGCAAATCAAAAACGAACACATTGACAATGATAAGCTTCATTTAACAAACCAAATACTTTCAGCTGTGTTTGATATAATGGCAAGTCATTTTCTAGTACCAAATTAGCAATTTAGCATGATTCCTCAAGGATATCAAGGATAAGGTGTTGGTGTGATGGCTGCTGGTGTAACCGGTCCTGCTCGCCCCACTACGAACGGGACTCGAAGGCGTGGGAGGCGGGTGCACTAACAAGGAGGCTAAAGGCTACAGCCTCTAGCATCAGTTGCTAGTGCACCTCTTGAGGTCAGGAGAGTGAGGTTTACACACTGCACAGCTATCTACTAGCTGGCTCCCGTTACACTGGAAATGGGGCCTGTCTAGATTTGATCAAAAATTTCTTTTTTCAAATAGTGATGGTGCTGTTTTTTACATCAGTAATGTCCTGACTATACATTGTGATCAGTTGAATGCCACTATGGTGAATAAAAGGGCCAATTTCTTTCCATAAGAGCAAAATCTGTACATTATTCCAAACTTTTGTCCACCTGTGTGTGTGTGTGTGTGTGTGTGTGTGTGTGTGTGTGTGTGTGTGTGTGTGTGTGTGTGTGTGTGTGTGTGTGTGTGTGTGTGTGTGTGCTTTTCTCCTAGTATTGTGTATTTATTTTTAATTTAAAACATCTTTGTGCACAGAAATGATATGTTTTATGTTTTATGAGCTAATTCCATGACTACCGTCTATATTTTTGAATGGTGTGGAATAGTTCTTTAATAAATAAACGGATGGATACTGCGATTAAATCGCAAACAGTGGCCATTAATTTGTTCATTGTGCACGAGATATATAGCTGGATGGATGGATGGATGGATGGATAGAGTGTGTACGATCACCTATTGCCACACCCAAGCAGAGATGCTGTCAGCTTTCTCAGTGGAAAATAGACGTCCAAGCGGGGGTATTCCTCTCTATTTCAGAGTGATACACAAACAGTAGCCTAGTTTCCATCCACCTTTCGTGCTATTTTGTTATCGACAAAGTCCATTTTTATTGATAAAAATGGTGTATGAGATAATTTCATGCCTAATAAAATACTTTATCGCATAGGTTTTGGTTTAGCCGTTTCCATTCAGAAATGTGTGTTTATCGCGAATTCGCCTCCCAGATGTCCCTAATTTTTTACATTTTGGGTAAAATGGGGAGATTATTGAGACAGTTCATTGAAATTAGTCAGCTTATTGTCATTTTAATTAACAAATAAAAGCAATCAGAAGAGGAATTGCAATCAAAAGGGAGCAGCTGCCCTTCTGATAGGACTGTAATATTGGTCCTGATGTTGCACATATCTCAGGTTGGCACCGGTACCGACCCAAAAGCGCATCGTCATGGCCCTGTTCAAGCTGCAATCTTTCAGTCTCAGTATAAGGACCAATAGATGTGTATATTATTAAAGAAAAAAAACGATGCAGTGTTACATAAGGTTTACATACATTCCTGATATTCAATATTTTGAACAATCATCTAATCTAAAGCATCACAACTGCATTATGTCTCACATATTTCTCCAGCAACTTTTAACGACCAACTGAACTTGATTATCATCTAAAATTTATTTTAGCTTCATAATGCAATTTACATTTTCTGAAGAAGCAGTAAATGTGATCTGAGGTAAAGATGGTTGGATTTAAATTATTTAACCATTTTTAAAAAATGTTAATCTAAACAATCATTTAATAGAATTGGGCAGTTAGGTGTTCCAAAAAAACACCTAGTATTGTGTATTTATTTTGTGCACAGAAATTATATGTTTTATGTTTTGTGGGCTAATTCCATGACTACTGTCTATTTCTTTGAACGGTGTGGAATAGCAACTTTAATAAATAATTGGATGGATACTGCGATTAAATTCATCTCAAACAGTGGCCATTCATTTGTTCAATGTGCATGAAATATATATATATATATATATATATATATATATATATATATATATATATATATATATATATATATATATGGATGGATGGATGGATAGATAGATATGTGGGTGATTGCTAATCAACCATGCTGATGGATGCCAATTCAAAATATATGCAGCACATCAAATGAAATGACCTTAATTAATATTTCATCAGTCTGTGGCCTTTACTCATCATGTGGCCTTTACTTTACTTATCTCAAATTATGGTTAATTACCTGTATTTTAAATGGTACAACTTTAAATGATGGCAAATATCTGTAAACAACAGGCATTTCATTGTTTTATGGGAAAAAGGGAAATCCTGTAAAAAAATAAATAAAATGTAACCTTGTAGAGATGCCAAAAATTGCTGCAAACTTGTCGCAAATTTGGCACTCATTATTTTCACATGTAAATAGAACATTTTGGCACTGTGTGAGTGCACCTAAATGGAATGCTGTAATTGACACTTTTCATGATATTGTGATGGCTGCAATTGTAATCTCAATTATTCTTTCGATTAATTATGCAGCCCTAAGCAAAGCTTTGGCGACAATGAAGAGTTTGCCACAAAGCTACCGGTAATTTGCATGTTTAAATTAATATGTGGTGAATTTGCAGCAAGTTTGTGGCAACTTTTTTGTAAGAGATGTATGCAATGTTATACATTTCAAACAATAGTATATAGAATGCTACATTGTTGTCAGATGACCTCATTTTGTTGCATGTTTGTTTTTGCATTACATTCAGCTCACAAGTTCGAGATTGCCAATTTCTTACTTGGAAAATGCAACAGAACAGCACTTGGAACAAGTTGGAAACTTGTTAGAAAATCAAGCAAACATAGTGGGACCCTGGGAGATATGAGAAATGTTCACTTTTATGCAAATAAAATGTATGGATGCATGATGATAAAATCTGTTTGCAGACATGCAGCTTTTTTGTTTTTCTATGGCGACATATTGACTTTGCGCCTTGTCTCGCTGTTGTTTCACCCAGGAGCTCTGTGTTTTTAAGACAAAACATATTTTAAGTGTCATGTTCAAACAACTATGCCTATCGAGACTCCTGAATTCAGCTCTATTCATTGTACTACATCTAGCTTTTTTAACGTGAAAATGTGTTCAGTCTGAACTCCCTCATAGGCTGGTTTAAGCTGCTTTTTTCAGCAAGGTATTCACAATATAACATGACCTCATGTACTTTACTCCTTAATTTTGGCAAATATTGTAGTAGTCTTTGCATACAGAAAATTCTGCAGACAGTATACCTACTGCACACTGCAGATATAGTAGCCCATGTGTCTGGCTCACATATATATCAGTTCCCTATCTGTCACTCACTCCACGTTGTGTCAATGTAGTGACACTAGGGGTTGCCCTTGAGAGCCCGAGACACCTCTGATCTTTGATAAAAGGCCAATGGAAATTGGCGAGTGGTATTTGCATGCCACTCCCCTGGACAGATGGGTATAAAGGAAGGGACATGCATACCGCTCATTCAGATTTTCTTTTCGGAGACGAGTGGTGGATGGTTCAGCGAGAGCTGCACGAGGGAAGTTCCACCCCAGAATTGATGCAGGAACAGCGCTCTGCGACCGACCTCGGCGACCACTGAATAGACAACATGGCGTAGGTAGCATATATCAACTGCCAAGGCGGTTTATGCTCCCCTCACGTGTCACAACTCTCCTCCTCTGGAGTCAGCAACACCTCAAGTTGCTGCGAGCATCTCACATCCCGGGTGACTTCAACACCACAGCAGACGCACTGTCACAGCAGCTCACCCGCAAGGGAGAGTGGAGACTCCACCCTCAGGTGGTCCAGCTGATCTGAAGTTGATATGGGCAGGCACAGGTAGACCTGTTCGCCTCCCCAGAAACCTGCCCGCTCTGGTACGCCCTGTCCAAGGCACCCCTCGGTATAGATGCAGTGGCACACAGCTGGCTGCCTGAACTACACAAGTATGCTTTCCCCCCAGTGAGCCTGATTGCACAGACCCTGTGCAAGGTCAGGGAGGATGAGGAGCAGTTCGTCCTTGTAGCACCCTATTGGCCCACCCAGAATTGTTTCGCTGACCTCACGCTCCTCGTATTAGCCCCTCCCTGGCGAATTCGCCTGAGGAGGGGCCTTCTTTTTCAGGGACAGGGCACCACCTGGCACCAGTGACCAGACCTCATGAACCTCCATGTCTGGCCCCTGGACAGGATGTGGAAGACCTCAGTGGCCTACCAGCTGCCATGGTAGACACCATCACTCAGGTCATGGCCCCCTCTACGAGGCACCTGTATGCCTTAAAATGGCATCTGTTCACTAAGTGGTGTACCGAGGCGAATACCCCCAGAGATGCGCAGTCAGCTCAGTGCTTTCCTTTCTGCTGGAGAGGTTGGAGGGACGGCTGGAGGACTCCCTCCACCTTGAAGGTGTATATAGCTGCTATAGAGGCACACCACAACATAGTGGACAGTAAGTCCTTAGGGAAGCACAACCTGATCATCAGGTTCCTGAGAGGCGCCAGGAGGTTGAATCCCTCCAGAATGTGCCTCGTTCCATCGTGGGACCTCTCTGTAGTCCTGCAAAACCAACGAGGGGCTCCCTTCGAGCCCTTAGAGTCAGCAGAGTTTAAGTCACTCTCCTTAAAAACAGCACTCCTGCACGAGACGCTGAATAAACAAAAATAAAGGGAAATTAAAACATTCATTAAGCGCGCATTTACATAGAAAAACTAATTGATGGTTGCAAAAGCGTCAGCCCCTTACAGTTGGTGGAGGTCTTTGGCCATTGCGTCTTGCTCTCTTATAAGCATTTCTCATATTAAGCTGAGAATGTGTGTCTCGAGATCCTCACATTCTGTTCAAGTCTGTTGTGTTCCATCTGTTTGAACAGCCCCTGACCTGGGCTCATAGTATGAGCCGCTTCACCACCGAGTTCAGCCGAATACCACTGCTATCTGTGAATATTTCTACTCTACATACAACTGTACTGAATAAAAACAATGTGTTATTTTGCTGTTATTTTTAAGCTTGAGTCTGGAGTAGTAGGAATCAGTGCAAGTGTAACACATGAACACATGTTCACATTGAAAAATTAATTTGAATGTTCTATGCAATAATATAACGGTTCTAAATGGTTTATGTATTTATGGCACCCTCTTGTGGACTAAGGAAACAACATCAATTTAAAAAAAAATAATTTTAATATTAGTTCATATGTATTAATATTTATATATTTATTTCATTTAAAAAAGTACAATACGTTTTCATAGTTCAGTCAGTACCATTTATGTTTGTAATAAAGTTCAGCACTATTTTACTTTGAGTGTTATTTTTTCATTCAGTATCAGTTTTAAAAACTATTGGTTGATTAATCGGTTATCGGCAGGTCCTACCCAACATAGTTATCGGTATCGGTAAAATCCACTATCGGTCGACCTCTTCCCTTTTCATCATAATTTTCTCTCCCCTCCATATACTATCACTATCAAAACAAATTGGCTGGGGGAAACTGCTATTTATGAAAGGTTTACCATAGATAGCAAACAGATAGAAAACATCTCTCTTCATATACAGACAAAGACACGCTCATCCAGGACACAAACTTCCAATGAGCAGTCATACGAGTTTTCACATGATCTTCAGAACAACAACAACCTTATTAAGAAAGCAGGAATGTTTGAGGGGGAAGATAACAGAATAAATGCATAAAACCCAAATCATCCAAGAGTCATTTAGAAGCTATTAGATAACAGAACCTGGTGTTACTCATCATTTCTGTTTTTGTTGGAGATGAACAGAGCTAATATGAGATGTTTCAGAAAGCTGCCAGGCACAGATGTGTTCAGTCTAAACAAAAACACAGTTAAGCCTCAGTCGCAGGTCTGGCGCTGCAGGATGGCAACAATTAGCCTAGTGTTTCTTCCTCTGCAGTGCCTGCAGACCAGAAACCAGCACAGCAGTTCAATCTCTTGCTTTCGCTCTCTCCCCCACTCTCTCTTTTCGCCTCACTGTTTCTCAAAATTTGTGCCTTTGGCTCCAGTGTTGGGGAAGCTACTTTGAAACTGTAGCTTATCAAGTTGCAAGATATATATAAATTAATTAAAGTAGTTCGGTCAAATTATATATATATATATATATATATATATATATATATATATATATATATATATATATATAGATAGATAGATAGATAGATAGATAGATAGATAGATAGATAGATAGATAGATAGATAGATAGATAGAAAAAAAGTCCCCATGAGGCATTTTCTGTTGAGACATAATAATATTATAATATTTAATACAATAAATGTAATATAATATGATATTTAGTTACATACTGCTGTTCATCCATCTGTTTTAACTGAGTTATATAAATGAATGTGTTTTCTAGTTTTATTGATAATACTGCTTTCATAACAACCTGGTCTCTTAGTGAAAACATGACTCTAGAATTTTTTTTACAAAACTTGTTATGCCTGTCTCCAGGTACAGTTCTCTGCAGTTTCCAGGTGAAATGAACACTAGAGGCGCTAGAACAGCTGTGTGTTTTATTCACTCTCACTCAAATCATGACTTAATGACTGATTATGACTTTAGTAATACTTATATTTCTCTCTATTACTCAGAACCTGATATTTTATAATATCTACACACTTTTACTTGTTTTAGGTTTAGGCATTCATTTGGTATGGATGTCTTTTTTAAATGTCACATTTATATTTTAAAACACTATTGGTTAGGTTCAGGCAAAATTTTTATGTTAGGGAGGTATGTTTTAAAAGCATCAATCTAAAATTCACCTTAAAACCTCATCTAAATACTGCACCAGTTTACTCACTTTTGGCACCCCAGCTGGACATTTCACTGGAAACCTGCAGCCAAACGTGTTACACACTACATACATTTTTATGTCATGCTCAGGTAAATTTCATGAGATAAGGGTGTTTCATAAACACTTGACCCTACACCTTTAAATGAAAAAAGAAAATCCTTGTTGCACTCTAATCTCTGTATTGGCTAGTATTTTCCTGATACAATTGAAACTTTGTAATGTAGCACTTGCCGTGTTACAGTCTCCTTAAGATAATAAACAGCATTTGATTTCAATAATTAAAATCAATTAGTCATTTATCAATAAATGGAAGCGCAGCATAGTTCTAGTGGGAAGACTAGCAGCTGTACATCATCACATCATTAGCTGGGTAATTCCTAGCCAATCGCATGTAAGCCATTGCTTTATAAGTCTGCTCACAATCTATTACATTGCTGTTTCAGTGTGATAAAACACAAGCAGCCTCCACCACCCCACCACCACCAGTTGAGCCCTGTCCCACGGGGGTAGGCTCCTCGCCCCTGCCTCCTATCTCCGGCAGGACGGGACGTTTCCGGGCACAACTCCCTCAGACCGCCGGACGGGGCCTACACCAAAGAGAGAGACATTGCTTTCTGTTAAACATTTATCAAATAAATGGCATCTTAAACTTCACTCAAGCTGCGTGTCTTCCCGATTGAACTTAAATAAAGTATATAAAGGAACCGCACAAAAAACAAATTATCAGACCAGGGCCTTTTCAGACCATTCTGTTGCCCTAGGCGAGATCTCTATTGGCGTCCTGTGGGGGTGAGGGGGTGTTTGGGGAGCCTGGCTGTGACCTCCTCTTTGGTTCCAGATTGAGCACTCTTTATCTCAGAGACACCTGTTCACACATTTATCTTCACACATTTTTTTGTTTTGTCTGTTCCCTGTGAAATATAGAGCATGATTCTTTGATGGAACAGAACTGGTTTGTGGCTATAACGTGGGGTGCCTGAAAATCTGATTGATCCTCGTTTTCTCTCATACTGCATTAGGGAAAAGAAAGGAACTGTGGGTATGCTCTACACTGAATTCTCCACATAGGGTATAGATTAGATAACACTCTTCCCTCTCTTCCCTCAGAGACTGTGGATCAAAACATTTAATTTTGCTGCATGTGTTTGTGAAATATGAGCCTAAATGGGGGTCTGAGCCCGGAACTAAAGGGACAAGAGAGAGGCCTTGCACGTGTCTTCATTATTAAACTTATTTTATTGTTCATTATCACTATTATTAGCATATTAAGTCTTTCATCTTTAGTCTTTTCATCTTTAGTTCACCCAAAACGACAATTCTGTCATTATTTACTCACCTCCATGTCTTTCCAAATCCTTATGGTGTTATTTTCTCTGTGAAGCACATTTTATTAAAAATGTTTCTGTATTATTTTTGAGTCATTTCTTCTTCTTTTTCATTTATTTATTTATTTATTTGTTGTTGTTGTTTTGGTTCATTTTGGTTTGTTTTGGTACATTTTAGTTACATTTATTTATTTTGCCATTTGTTTTTTATTGTTTTGTTTTTAGTTTTAGTTTGTTTTAGTTTTTTTTTTTTTTTGCTTAATTTTGGTTAGTTTCTGTTCAAATCAGTTTCTTTTGGTTTGTTCCTCTGTGGTGGAATGAACTCCCAACCTCCACCTGATCTAATGAAACCATCTCAACATTCAAAAAACAGCTGAAAACACATCTCTTCCATGAGCACTGAACGAGTCCACACTAATGGCACGTGCTATTTAATTATTAAATAATGAAAAATAAAAACTTTCCTTTTCTGTCTATTTATTTTACTGCACTAGCTTCTCTACTGCTCTAGCTACTCTTGTAACTTAACAGTGTAATACTGCAGATTTGTTGACTTTTTTATAACAAATTGGTTATGTACCTCATTGGTTATATAAAAACACAGACTAAATGACTAAATGTAAATATAAAATGTAGTTGTTTTGGTTAGTTTTGTTCAACTATTATTGTTTTGCTTTTGTTTTGGTTCATTTTTTGCTTTTTGTTTTGGTTCGTTTTGTTTTGTTTTTTGTTTTTGTTCATTTTAGTGTGTTTTGGTTTGTTTTATTTTAGTACATTTGTTTGTTTCATTTTGTTAATATTGCTTGTTTACTCTATTTACATTATACTGTTATTTTAGTTAATTTAATCTTTCATCATATGCATAGCTACAAACTGCAAATACGGCAATGCAAATGTACAGATTTTTGTCATCCCAATAAACCATGCAAAATTTAAATCGAGAGATGCAGTAAGAGAACAACAGGTGTGCAAGCGAAAGAGAATCATGTTGTTAAGTCTCTAGGAAGCACCTGGGAGCTGAGATCTCCTGTCACGGGAAATATAGCAGAGGCCCCATTCACTTGACACATAGGGGGTCGTGCCAGTTCAAACACATCTGGAGTGATGTTAACTTCTTCATGACAGCCCAGCTGCAGTGAATACATCCAGAACAGTCCCCTCACCTCTGTAGCCAGGGCCTGGTTTAAGGCAGGTTTAGTGTGGTAATTAATACAGAGCAGTGTCCGGCCCCCCGGGGACCGGCGATGGGAGTGTTTGAGCAGTCATGTTTTCTTTGTGTGGCGGAGGTCTGCTATCACATTACTGCACACATGCTGATGCAGCAGTGCCACATAACCCCACCCCCGACCCTTCCTTCCCCCCTCTTCCTTTATGACCCTGACTTTTAGACAGGCACAAAACACCCGCTACCTTGTTACGGTTCGGTTTCCAAAACTGAACTTTTGTTCTAATTCACTTTGACCCGGCTTTCCTTTCTCTCTGGTTCTCTTTTGGTAGAATTTGCATTTTCTTTTTTCAACCGTTGTTTATAAAATTCAGAACAGGCTGACATTTGCCACAGATGAAACTTTCTGGGTGCAACTCACTTGCACTGTGACGAATGTTTGATTAGTAGGCATAACCTGTGTGAAGCCTTTTTAACCAGCCTAGGCAAAAACAGAAAATATTCCTGTGAGGTCTTGCAGGCTTCTTTTATTTCCCTCCCGGTAGAAAGACGCTCATTGATACTTTAGGAAATTGTTCCTCTGAGGTTAGAGAAACTAAGCTAGGAGGATTTCATTAGACTCTATGGGGGAGCCTGTACTGTAAAGTCAACAGCTATTACAGTTGTACATTATGATTTTTGTAATAACCATGCTTTTATTAGTTGGAGCAGTTATGGGGGTGCAGGCTCTGGAGTTAGAAATGCACAATTCATGTTCACACAAAAGCTGAACTGTACTGAATGATACTGTACCATCTGTTTCACAGACTGCCAGACACACACACATTCTGGAAAAGTGGTTGTGGTCATGTAATGTATACAGCACAAGGCATGTGAGAGAGCATATGTGTGTGTGCATGTTTGTATTTTCCAGGCAGCAGAATGGTACATGTTAATATATGAGTAGGGGGTCTTTGTGACCTGCTAGTGTTTGAATAACTTATTCTCAGCTAATGTGGAGTTGACTTTTCTGATTTTCCACAAACTGAAAATAACTCTCACACAAAGTGTAATGTGATATAGCGAAGTATAGAATTTGTTCTTTGATCAACATACTTGTTCCTTAATTAATATCCTCCAATCAGATTTTAGAGTCAGGTTTAGGGGTTAGGTTTAGGGCTTGGGTTAGGGATTGAACAACATTTTATCAACATCTAATTTTCCTCTAATTTTTGGGGAAAGTAAAAAAAGAAATATTGCGTCTATGTTGATAATCAAACCACATTGGTTCTCATCACGTCTTGTGGCCAAACGTCATGTTGCATGAACCAGTGAGGTTTGATGTTATCAATGTAGTTGGCATATTTATTTTCTGTAAAATGAATAAATGTGATTTCGTCAATTTATTAATGATTTCTTTTGAGAGTGAATAACAACTTGCATTTTGCGAGATCCATTTATGTTTAACGTTATTGATGTAACCGCCATATTTGATTTCAGCACTACATTAGTGTAATGATTTGATTTGAGAGTGAATAACAACTTCAATTTAATTCTGTTCATCACACAAAGTGATAGAATGTCTTAAAAAGTCTTGGAATATAGTGCATGAGTATTATCGATTACTTTTACTGTGCTATTATGTTTATTTAGTTTTTGGTTTCTTTTTCAAGCTCAACAGACTGGAGTTACTATTCAGTAAACATTATGAAGACTTTTAAAAAACTCACCTTTTCTGTTCTATGATAGAAAGGACATCAGACAGGTTTGGAACAACATGAAGATGAGTGATCATACATTTTGCTCTTATGGAAATTTATTTGTACTTTTATTCACCAAAGTGTCATTCAACTGATCACAATGTATTGTCAGGACATTAATAGTGTTTACTGTTACTATTACTATTAAAAAAAATACTTTTTTAATCAAAAACAAATGTTTAGAACTTCTTAAACTAATTCAAAGAGTTCCCATCCAAAAATCCTTGACATGCAGCAATGATAACTTTGCAGATCTTTGGCATTCATGCAGTTAGATTGTCCAGATACTCAGGTGACATTTCACCCCACACTTCCTGTAGCACTTGCAATAGATGTGTCTGTCTTGTCGGGCACTTCTTATGCACCTTACAGTCTAGCTGATCCCACAAAAGCTCAATGGGGTTAAGATCCATAACACTCTTTTCCAATTATCTGTTGTCCAATGTCTGTGTTTCTTTGCCCACTCTAACCTTTTCTTTTTGTTTTCTGTTTCAAAAGTGGCTTTTTCTTTTCAATTCTTCCCATAAGTCCTGCACCCCTGAGTCTTCTCTTTACTGTTGTGCATGAAACTGGTGTTGAGCGGGTAGAGTTCAATGAAGCTGTCAGCGGAGGACATGTGAAGTGTCTATTTCTCAAACTAGAGACTCTGATGTTTTTATCCTCTTGTTTAGTTGTACTTCTGTCCTTCCACATCTCTTTCTGTCCTTGTTAGAGCCAGTTTTCTTTTGTCTTCGAAGACTGTAGTGTAAACTTTTATATTAAATATTTAGTTTTTTGGCAATTTCAAGCATTGTATGGCCTTCATTCCTCAAAACAATGATCGACTGATGAGTTTCTAGAGAAAGCTGTTTCTTTTTTGCCATTTTTGACCTAAAATTGACCTTAAGACACGCCAATCTATTGCATACTGTGGCAACTCAAAAACAAACACATTGACAATGTTAAGCTTCATTTAATTACCAAATACTTTCAGCTGTGTTTGACATAATGGCAAGTGATTTCTTGTACCAAATTAGCAATTTAGCATGATTACTCAAGGATAAGGTGTTGGAGTGATGGCTGCTGGAAATGGGGCTTGTCTAGGTTTGATCAAAAATTGCTTTTTTCATATAGTGGTGGTGTTGTTTTGTACATCAGTAATGTCCTGACTATACTTTGTGATCAGTTGAATGCCACTTTGGTGAATTAAAGTACCAATTCCCTTCAGACACAGCTAAATCTGTACATGATTCCAAACATTTGTCTGCCAGTGTATGTAAAAAGCCAAAAGCCTACACTTCTAATCCAACTAGAGTTTTATTGTGACCTATTGTCTGGTCATTTTTGCTGGTCTTTGAAGTCTGAGTTACATGCCACTATATGAATACTAATTACGCTTTTAACAGGTCAGTAGAGAATTATCTGACCTGCCGAGGTGGACGCATCAAGAAAATCTAAAGTGAGAAAGCACACTCAGAAGGATTCATAAAAAGAAAATTAATCTTTAAAAATAACAGCACATTATGAAATTAAAATAAGTGTTTGCATCTCATCTATAACTAATAAGAGAGCCCACAGAACCCATGAGTTCACTGAAAGACAATTTGGGACACTAGATGCCTGAAATGTCTCTCAGACATTAAAAGGAAATACAAGAATACTGGCTGAACTTTCCACAGATGACTAATTTACCCTTTAGGATTGTGTGCATGCCGATGACTGGTATTAGATGACTGGTAGCGAAACCGACTGGTATTGATATAAAAGGGCAATGGTGGGCATTGTAAAGGGTGCGGTGGGGTTATCAAAGTCCAAAGTGTTTATAAGAATAAGAAATGCTTTTTTGTGCATGGGCATGGATGTTTTGAACAGCTGATGCCTATGAATGTAGAATGACATCTGTTGGCATCCTTGAAGCACATTTGCTTGCATTTTCTTCCTCTGAGCACATGAGATCAGATGTCTTAAAGGGTTAGTTCATCTAGAAAGGAAAATTGTGTCATAATTTACTCACCATCATGTTAATCCAAACCTGTATGACCTACTTAACCTACTTTCTTGCATTGAAAACAAAACAAAATGTTTAGTTGAATGTTGGCCTCAGCCACCATACTCTTTCACTGCATCTTTTTTACAATGACAGTAAATGGTGTCAGAGGCTAACATGTTTGGAACAGCATGTTTGTGAACTATCCCATGTTTTATATACTGTAAGTTAAGCTGAATTGACAGCATTTGTGTCAATGTTTATTATCTCAAAAAATCATTTTGACTACTCGGTTACAGTAATGGAAGCACAGCGTAGTTCTAGCGGGAAGACGAGCAGCTGTACATCATCACATCATTAGCTGGGTAATTCCTAGCCAATCACATGTAAGCCATTGCTTTATAAGTCTGCTCACAATCTATTACATTGCTGTTTCAGTGTGCTAAACACAGGCAACCTCCACCACCCCACCACCACCAGTTGAGCCCTGTCCCGCACGGGGGTAGGCTCCTCGCCCCTGCCTCTTATCTCCGACGGTTCAGGGCACAACTCCCTCAGACCGCCGGACAGGGCCTACGCTAAAGAGAGAGACATTGCTTTCTGTTTTAAATGTATCAAATAAATGGCATCTTAAACTTCACTCAAGCCTGCGTGTCTTCCCGATAGAACTGAACTTTCAGTATAATGAAAGTTAATAGGGAAATATTGTGAACGTTAAAATTGCATGCTACCTTTTTCTGTGTAAAGTCATAGCCAATTTTACAGATTTGTTGCCATGATGACATAACACAGTAAACCATAAAAATAACCATAAAACAATTATTTAAACAACTTTACACTTCAAATAATGCACAAGTTTTAACAGAAGAATTAATGTAAGTACTTTATAACATTATAAGCTTTTCTGCCTTTAAATCTTCCAGAAATTGTCCCTGTTTACTTCCATTGAAGTACCTCACTGTAACCTACATTTTTCATTAAGTAAGTTAATTAGAAAGACAAATGTTGTTGGTGAATTGCATAGCTATGCAGGTCCATCAGCTAGACTAGCACCAATCTGGTATTAACCAGCACAAACCATCTTGAACCAGCATGAAAATGTAAAATCTTTTAAAGTTGATCTTTTCGGCTGGGCTGGCACAATTCCAACAAGAAAGCTTAGAATTACTTGGCTCAAAGTGGAAAGCATGTGTTTAGAATTAATTTGAACAATTACAAATTGATGAACACATGTTAATTCTATCTGATAATGTTCCCAATCCTGTAAAATTAGCCTAAAACGCCTAATCAAGGCATACCCAAAGTAAATTTAAAGCTGTTCTTGAACCCTTTGGAGTACATGCATGGTTTTGGTCACATTTGAAAGGGGACACTCTGAAGTTTTTTCCCCAGCAGTCAGAATTACTGTAAGTGCTACTGATTTTGAGTAATAGAAGTTTGAACACAATGAAATAGAAGTTTGTTTTTCCGCCTGAAATTTTTTTTTGCATACAGATGCTTGCAGATGACTATAACTTGTAGCTATTAGCTTGAGAACACAATGGGATCACAGCATGAAGCCTTACCTAGTCCAAGTTCAAATGTTATAACAATACCATAAAAAATTAATATTTTACACATGTTTTTCTAAGGGTACACCCAGGCGTTTTACAAAAGTGCCTTTTGGATACTCCAAAAGGACCCTTTGGTAACCTAAGACAAAAAGGCTCCTACTTTTGAATGCTTCAACGTACAGTCATAATTTTGGGCTCTAATGAAATATGACACTTAGAGCTATCATATTCCATATCCAGATCCACTATTAGTTTTGCTGACACAGAGTAACTGATGCATAAACACATTAGAGTGCCTTTTCCCTTCTTGAAACTAAATGATGTGCATATAAAAGAGTCAAAACTAGTGCTATGGTGGACAATTTGTTTATATAAAAAATACACAACAAACTATTTACATGAATTTTTACACAAAGTATTTACAAACCATTATAAAATTGTACATGTTTCTAGCAACATGCCAGTCATTGTAGCAGTCACATTTGGATACAAAGCACAGAGGCACATCACAGGAAGAGTACTTCACTGGTGTCTTTGCATGACACTGCAAGCACTTCAGACGACCAGCGGTGCAAGATTTGGTGATGTGCAACGGCCTGTGATGTGCTCTTCGTGGAGCAGGAGATACGGGTCTGGCTGTGGAGTGAGACCCCAACTCTGCCAGCTCCTCAGCAAGGGTCTCTCTGAAAGCCCTCCTCTCTTGATGAGGTGCTGTCCTGCTGATCTACTTTATGTGGCCGCTTGCTGAGTGGGGGAGAATAAATAAATGTAATTTACAAAGCTAGACACAACTTTTCCATCTTTTCTGTATTCTATATATATATATATATATATATATATATATATATATATATATATATATATATTCTTTTCGAGTGTGTAAATATGTATTATTGTATGTATATTTACTGTAAATACTGTATACTTTGCCAATGTACTATGGAACAAATAGATGGGCCTACACCTCCCCCATGAATTCAGCATTGTAACAAATAGATGGGCCTACACCTCCCCCATGAATTCAGCATTGTAACAAATAGACTCTCAAACACAACATATATTCTTATTTTCAACTTATATTTATATATATATATATATATATATATATATATATATATATATATATATATATATATTAAGTCCATTTATATATAAATATATATTTACAGTAAATATACAAAACATCTATATAGAATGTCAATAGATCTGAAACAAACAATGAACTAAAACACACGCACAAACGGTTCAAACACTCAATGAACTCACACACACACAAACGGTTCAAACACTCACTGAGGAAACACACGACAAAGGGTAATTACAAAATGTGTATTCATTATTCAAACTAAAGCTTATTTATGCGGAATATACAGTAATATATGTTATAAAACACAAGAAAACACTTACTTGTCCAGAGCAATGTCTCATCTCTCCATAAACATTTACTCTGCCTCCGAATCATCCGTATTGTTTTCAGAAATGTCATCTCCAAACTCAGAATTTTCACATTGAATGCCTTCTTAAATCACATCCTGGGGTGAAAATCCTGTTTTTCGCGTCCGTTTCACCATATTTAAATCGCCAAATGTGTAAACAGTTCCAAAACAGCTCTCCAATGGTTTTACGTACGACGCATCGAAACACTGGGTAATGGCAAGGCAACATTGCGCACACACATTTCAGAACCGTGCTGTAATCATCCCACTAAAGCCGCATATCACTGTTTTCAGAATTTCATTGGCTATACGATGCGTCAGTCATTTCCACTCTTCGATGTAATTGGTTTGATCAGTAAACAAAGGAAAGTGGGTATGCCCTTACATTCGACACAGACTGTGGTTGGCTATTGAAGGCTTTGGACAGGACATGGAAGCTCCTATTGGGTCAAATGAGGTGTCAATCGAAAGGTCAGAGTGTGTGCTTCCATTTTGATACTGGATATAGGAAATGTTTACATCTGAACTGAAGTTATTACCGATAATATGTGAAAGTTTAGGTACAGCTGCCAGGTGCTTTGAAATGATGCAACAAGAGTCTGTGGATATTTATTGATGTAATAATGTGATTTGGACTAAACATTTTACTTGATTTGATCATTTGGACATTTGACAATGAAACAACACCGTTTTTGTCAGGAAGATATGGCTCAGTGGAGTACTATGAGGCGTCATAGGTGAGTTGCCTAAATTTTGTTATTGGTTGTTTATATGTTGGTGGTCTGACAAAGATATAGATTGTACCTGCTGTTGTGATTGTATCTTAAAATGGTTTATATCAATAGAAAATCAAGAAATGTAGCTTTCCAAAGATATGTGGCATGTGTACCAATGTAACACACAGCAGTTTTGTTTATCGCATACTTTTATTTTGTACATTTAAGGGCCCGTCCGCGGGCTGTGAAGTCTATGAGGTTACTTTTGAATATGCAGGGAGGTTTTTAAATATTGTACAATGGAGCAGTCAGTCATTCACAGATAAAAAAAACAGAAATCCTCAGCATGTGTTATTTTTTAATTCTTCAGAACAGCTCTGATAAGTTCTCACGGGATGAATCATTCACTTATCATGGAGTATGATGAGACCGTAACAAAGTTCATGATGGGGTGCAAGGAGGAAACGGGAGATGGTAAAATTCAACTCAAACAGGTCATTTATTTTACACCAACTCAAACAACTTGCTTTTCAGCATAAACTCAGCACACGCTCTTTCAATGTGTGTGTGTGGGGGGTATCTCTCTCCTCACTGGAATCCAGCTCGCTCTTAAAACCTGTCTCCACTCTCACTGCAATGACAAACAGCTGTTAGAGACAATCGATTGCCAGGTGATGATCCTTACCATTCCCATCTCCTGATCTCACTCTCCATTCACAAGCCTGCACTCAACCACACCCTTACCACCACGTACCCCCATCACCTGACTCAGGCCAGGGAGCCATCTGGCCTGCCCAGTACAAATTATCCTGTGATGGTAGCCCCAATGTGTGGAGTTATGCTCTCATGTCAAGAACGTATTGTATTTCATTTTTTGCTGTTTGAAGGTCTCTCCTCCCAATTTTCCCTCATGACATCTAAGACACCATGAGGCTTACACCCATACAATAATTAAAATGGGGAGAACCCAGAGGAGGCTTGCGGGACCTCTCGAACTGCAAATAAAAGGAGTTCAAGCCACTTATCCTAACTCCGAGGATCTTCGTGCACAAACTTGTGAATCATGTTTTTCAGGGTTTTATTAAACTGTTCAACCAAGCCGTCCATTTGCGGGTGGTACACGCTTGTCCGCATCAATTTAATACCAAATAATTTGTATAGCTTGCGTATTGTACGTGACATAAAAGTAGTGCCTAGATCACTGAGG
The DNA here is from genome assembly GCF_025860055.1 of Xyrauchen texanus. NCBI lineage: Eukaryota > Metazoa > Chordata > Actinopteri > Cypriniformes > Catostomidae > Xyrauchen > Xyrauchen texanus. The sequence goes on along the minus strand of NC_068279.1, from coordinate 8,204,409 downwards.
ATTTCTTTCAGAATCCCCACTAGGGAGATAATTCTGAAGAGTGTCTCCGCAACACTATGTGCTGAAATGTTGCGCAAAGGCACTGCTTCCGGATATCACGTTGCATAGTCCACCAGAACCAACACACAGTGATGCCCGAATTCCGTCCGATCTAATGGCCCGACGAGGTCCACACAAATTCTTTTGAAAGGGACCTCGATCAAAGGAAGTGAGCGCAAACAAGCTTTTGGATTGGATGGTGGATTTACCAGCTGACATTCATGGCATGCCGCACACCATCTGCGACCATCCCCACTAATCCCTGGCCAATAGAAACAGGCCATTAGATGGTTCATTTTCTTTTCCTGTCTTAAGTGACCTGCCATCGGTTTATAATGAGCCGTCTGGAATAACATTTACTGACAGTTCCTCTGTATCAATAACTGGGTTGTATCTTCCTTTGTCTGAGCGCCCTGCATCACTCGATACAACCAATCATTTATAATAGAAAAGTATGGATATGCGAGTGCAATGTCTGGCTGGAGACACTGACCATCAATCACTCTCACTTGATAGAAGGCATGCCAAAGAGTCTCGTCTCGCTCTTCTCCAAAGGGAAATCCCTGGCGGGGAGTCCAGGAGGATAAAAAAGTGATGGAGAAGCCGAGACTTCCCACTACCATACGTCATTCTGATGCGGAGCTGACGTAGATGGCCCCGGCTCTGCCTCCCCAGCCAGCACATCACAAACCCACACTGAGGCACTCTGTTACAGGACCCATCTGCACAATTTCCCTTAATAAAGTGGAAAACGCTGTCCAATACACTCCAAAAATTAGCGGATGGGTGAGGCAGGGACTAACAGCCACCTCGACACTATGCTTTTGTCCCCGGTATAGAATTGTCACAATCACTACAGGATAATCATGGATATCCCCATGCACACACCTTACCATCACCTTGTGACTAGCACCCAAAGCCTCATCTTGAACCAGGCATTGATGGATGGAAGTTTGGCTTCCACCATCTTCCTCCTTAATACTCCCTTGTTTCAGGCACCAGTGTAACAAAGTTTGTGACGAGGTAGAAGGAGGAAGTGGGAGACGGCAAACTTCAACTCAAACAGGTAATTTATTTTACTCAAACTTGCTTTTCAGTGTGTGGGCATCTCTCTCCTCAGTGGCGTCTGGCTCGCTCTTAAAACCTGTCTCCACTCTCACTGCAATGACAAACAGCTGTTAGAGACAATTACTGCCAGGTGATGAACCTTACCATTCTCATCTCCTGATCTCACTCTCCATTCACAAGCCGACGCTCGACCACGCCCCCACCGCCACAGAGACATATCACAGATATGTAACTGAGAATTCATGTTTACGAAACACAACCAAGGCTGTACCTTGCTGAATCCACATCATCAAGAGGTGCCATTTTGCTAATGTCTTGTGGGACATAACTAGGAAAGTCGTGAGCACAGTTGGACTATGTTTGAGAGTTACTGGGTTGAATCCCCTCTGGCTGCTCCATTGTGCGGCACAGCAAAAAGTGCTGAGGGAGGCATGTTGGGTAGACTCAGGGGACTATACCAGCCTCTCTGTTCCTCCCTATCCAGCCTGTCTCTGACTGTCTACTCACTTTAATGAGCACACACACTTACAGTTGCCTCACATCACAGAACACTCTGATGATAACACATTCCATTAGAATTCAGCTAAGACCTTAAGTTCTATAAGAACTTCAATAAAAGTTCAAAGAAAATATTTTATTTTTCCAGAACTCTCCCCATGTTCCGAGATAGAGAGGAACATTGATGTGGGGGACAGAGATGGAATTTCACCTGTGAAGCTGGGGTGGTAATGTTAATATAAATGTTTTTTTCTCTCTCATGATATCAAAAGGTCACCCTGGTCAGACATCTAAATTATGCCAAAGCTCATATTTTTCCTATGGTCCCCACTGCAAAATATATGAGAGGTCTGGCTTCATTGATCAGCTCTAATTTACCAAGCTGATATGAACCAAGTACTCTCAGCTCTCAAGTTAGATCTGTGAAATGCATATAATGTATAGGTGCAAAATATGGAGTCCTTAATGAAGACAAAACAAACACTCTTTATCAACAGAAATCAACTGATCAGTAAAGGTTAATCACGGTGCTCCATGATTAGCGCAATAAATGGTCAAAATATAGCGATGTAATACAAGTTGATTATATTGTTTCTGAGTCATATCATTGACTTACATATTTGGTCATTTAACCCCCCTGTGATCTCTGGTAACTGAGTTATGTATTACAGTTAGGTGTAATTTGAATGTAATATGTGTCTTAATTGAATGTAGTGCATCAGACAATAGACTCAGCAGTATTCACATTAAGGATATATGTATTAATGAAAATGTTTTATCTTGTTTCAATGCTTATATGTACATTCTGGAAATGTGGGAGCCTGTGGGATAATGTGCTGAACGATTGTAAAATGCATATGTGTTATTCATTCATAGTAAAGACGATGAGAAGCCATCACAGCAGCATTCTTTATTTAATTTCATTATACTTCTTTTCAAGAGTACTAAACTGTCAGTTCCTAACATTCAGCCAAACTATCTTTTTGTGTTCCACAAAAGAAAGAAAGTAATACAAGCTTGGAAAAACATCAGGGTACATTAATGACAACAGAACATATATGTTGGGGGAAAATTATGCTAGCAACGGCAAGGTTATCTGTTTGATTCCCAAAAACATGCATACTGGTAACAAGGACTGTAAAGCATGAATGCACTATAAGTCACTTTGGATAAAAACTGCAAAATGCAAAAATTTAAATAAAAATAGATTTCCTGAAGAAAATGTGAGTGGTGCTTGCCATGGCAAAACTAGTCATGAAGTGCCTCAGTACACAGCGCCTAGTGACTGTAAGCCCTCCCCTAAGACTGTAAGATGTTTAGGAGCAGAGATATGTGTGTTGTTCTAGGATTTCTAGGGTGACCCCATATGGTTGCTATGTGGTTGCCAGGGTGATATTAACAAGGTCCCTTGCTAACCTGAGGCAAATGAGCCAACCCAGAAGTCTCTCAAATATTCTGGTGCAGAGACATGTTTTTTGCTACTCAGTTGCTAGGGTGACCCCATCTGGTTGCTAGGCTGTCTCCAGGGTGATACTAACCAGGCTCTTTGCTAGCCTGATTCAAATGAGCCAACCTGGAAATCTATCAGAGTGGTGGTGGCATAGTGGCTAAAGCACAGGGCTGTTAATCAGAAGGTCACTGGTTCTAACCCCACGGCCACCAATGTGTCCTTGAGCAAGGCACTTAACTCCAGGTTGCTCTGGGGGGATTGTCCCTGTAATAATTGCACTGTAAGTCGCTTTGGATAAAAGTGTCTGCCAAATGTTAAGAAAACAAAAACAAAAACAAACAAAAAAGTGTTTGCCAAATAAATGTAAATGTAAATATATGATTTTCTGGTGCAGAGATATGTGTTTTGCTACTTTGATGCTAGGCAGTTGCCAGGGTGATACTAACAAGGCTCATTGCTAGCATGAGTCAAAAAAGCCAACCCAAAAGTCTCTACAATGTTCTGGCGCAGAGATATGTTTTGCTACTCAGTTGCTAGGGTGACCCATCTGGTTTACTAAGTAGTTGCCAGGGTGATACTCAAAAGGTTCCTTGCTAGCCTGAGTCAAATTAGCCATCCCGGAAGTCTCTACAATGTTGTGGTCAGAGATATGTGTTTTGCTACTTGGTTGCTAGGCTGAGCTCATTTCATTGCTAGGCAGTTGCCAGGGTGATACTAAAAAGGCTGTTTGCTTGCCTGAGGCATACAAGCCAACAATAAAGTCTCTACAACATTCTGATCCTAAGATATCCATCTTAGACATTTTGAATGGAGGTCAATGGGCTTTGGTTGCTAGGGTGCTCTAAATGATTGCTAAGGCATGGATAAGTAGTTTACAAGGGGATACATGAAGTCTGATTGCTCAGCCAAGCAAAACAAGCCAATTTTTATGCCTCTATGACATTCTGATCTGAAGATAACTCTCAAAGCCATTTTGAATGGAAGTCAATGGGGTTTGTAGCTAGGGTGCTCTAAATGGCTGCTAGGTTATGACTAAATAGTTTCCAATGTGACATTCAAAAGCTGCTTCCTAACCAGAGTAAAACAAGCCAACCCTAAAGTCTCTACGACCTTCTGACTCAGAGATATGATTCAACAAATTTCTTGTCAATGTTAAGTCAATGGGATTTTTGGGTCAGTTTTTTGCCCCCACCCCCAGATGTACATTCTACCCCCGATTGCTTATAAAAGACATAGCATGCCGGAAATAAGCCAGTCACTTTGACACCTTATTCATGGGTGTATAACAAACGGTGTGGAAGAAATAGTTAAACTTCAGCATTCATACTCTTGAGTTTCTTTTGCATTTAAAGCTTGATATGAATTGAATCTGCTCATTTGATCCATAAAAAGTAAATAGAAAAATGATGATTTTTTCTTAACTAAAGTATATCCACTGATTTAATGGTATGTACATAGTATATACCTGTAAAGATTTGTCAAATTAAATCTATTTGCAAAACAAATATAATATTTTAACATGTACATATTTAAATAAATATATGATGACTAACCATGTCCTTTGAGACATAATATAAAGTAAATAAATGTATGATTATTTTAATTTAATGTTTGTTGTGTCATGTACCATGATTAATCATAATTAATCACAAAAAACTGTAATATTAATTTGTTTACATTTTTTTATCAATTCACAGTCCTAGAAATAACCCTTTGAGGAGCCTCGTAGGTTCACCGCCACACGGCAGCATCCAAAACACAACATAAGCCAGCCTTTCCGACAGGGAATCCAGCCACCCAGCTGTGTATTTGCAAGTGTATTTAAAATTCTCAGCAGTGAAAGTGGCTTTACATTGAATAGCTATTTTTACCATCAACTGGACATGCTGTTCACGTGAAATCTTGTAGTGCCAGCTTTTAATTTCCTGCTGCATTCACAGAGAAATGTGTAACTCATCTCCTTTCAACATGTTTTAATGCTTTCCTCTGATGTTAATGAGTTTCTGTACTTTCTGCCGATGTTGAAAAATATCACCCGTGTCTCAAATACATCAGCCCCCTTCCTGCGTATCCACATGAAAAAAATCAGTACACGTCAACTAGTTATGTAACGGCAAGTGACAGCTCGTCATTTTAAGAGACCTGGCTTCCTGTCAGACAGCCAATGTAATAATAAAAATTCACACACACAAGTGAGGAGATATATTTGTACACAACTTCACTTCACTGCTCATGACTTCTTATATGGTTCGTTGACAGTGATATAACTGTTAATTGTAAATTCTAAATGTAGATAGAATATTTATCTTGAGCTTTATTAATTACAAATTCTGATGGGCTGATGGAGTGTGAGTCGAGTGTTTTGGTGCATAAATGAGTGATAGACTAATCCAAAATGACACTTCAAAATGTTGCAGCAAAAACAGTGAGTAAATTGGACACCTGTGAAACATTACGGGGCCATTCATCAAGCTGTTTCGCAGGGTTAATGAGGAAGGAACTAAATAAATAAATAAATTAGCGTTTTATTTATCTTCTTGTTACATCTCTTCAAAGATTCTCCCTGTGTGACTCATGTGGTAGCTGACCTATTCACAGGTGCTCTATGTCAAGATGACAGGAGAGAATTCTGAGTCACAGATCTATTACACAAAACCATCACAAAGCCAGTTGGGGTGTAGTACCATAACAGTACAAGAAACAGATATGTTCCCTCACAGTAAAACAAAGTAAAAAGAATTAGGCATTTCCTGTTGATCTGAGATTACTTTTAAAGGACAGAATCTAAGCCATTCATTGGTTGATTTCCCCATAACGTATAGACAATGTGACCCTGTGGCACTAACAAAACATTGCTCTGTTTGTTTGAACAGCCCAACCACCATAACGATATTGGCATTAGTTTGGGGTGCGACTGTTCTGTTTGTCTGACTAGGGGCAGATGGACAAAATGTACGGGAAACCTTTTTGGAAACAGTAATTATTTTTGCAATTGCATTTGTTTATGCTAGTGCCGCAGAAACAACACACTTCACATTTAAACATACTTCAAACATTTGTTCTCAGACATTGTTTCTTAACTGGTGGGTCCCAATCCAAAAGCGGGTGACTGGTCTATTCGAATAGGGTGGAGCCTTCCATGGTCTTACCTGTGCTTTTATGTCATTGTACTGAAAATACACTCACCGACTACTTTATTAAGTACACCTGTATACCTGCTTATTCATCCGATGTTCTAATCAGCCAATGGTGTGGTGGTAATGCAATGCCTAAACTCATGCAGATACGGGTGTAGAGTCTGTTAATGTTCAAATGAAATATCAGCATGGGAAAAAATTTTTATCTCAGTTATTTTGACTGTGGCATGATTTTTGGTGCCAGTTAGGCTTGTTTGAGTATTTCTGTAACTGCTGATCTATGGGATTTTCACACACAACAGTCTCTAGAGTGTATAGAAAATGGTGCGAAAAACTAAAAACATCCAGCAAGCAGCAGTTTTGTGGGCGAAAACAGCCTGTTAATGACAGAGGTCAGAGGAGAATTGCCAATAAATTCATTGAAATTCAATGATTTTACCATCTAAAATCAGTAAATAGACAAGATCTCTTTCTCTTGCATGCATGCACACACTGCTAGTGTTTGGTCCATTTTCAGTCCCTGGTCCTTAATATTCAGACTAACATTTATTTGGTGTTCCATGGATGAAATAAAGTCATTTAGATGCTATACAAATTGCCTTTTTGGGTGAACTTTCCCTATTAGTCCTAACTTTGTCACAATGGCCAAATAAATCTATAGTGACTTGGGCATTTCCGTTGTAGACTGACTCCCAGAGTGATGTGGATAGGTTAGCCGTGCCTGTTGTCTAACTCCATTCACCTGCAGATGAAAGAGAAACGCTGCCAGGTTCAGCCACAGATCAGGGAGAGAGACAGTATGCTCAGTTCTTGATGACAGGCCTGGTATTTACTTGCACAAGCACACAACAGGAAGATGATAGGAGAAGAATGGCGAGCGTTGCTACAAGCTTATCTAGAGCAATTAAAAGGAAAACAACAAGAAAATAAGATTGAAATATAGTTGGGGTAAAATATTTCTCCAGAATAAGGAGAAACACAATCACAATGGTGACTGAGGCTATATTCTACCCAACTCCTTTTGTGTTCTACGGACGAAAGAATGTCATGCAGGTTTGGAACAACATGAGGGTGAATAATTGAAGGGCATTAATGAAACATGGGTAAACTATCTCTTTAATATGATACTGAAGGGTTACTGCCGACTTCTGGTACTATACTGATGCATAAACACACTTTCAAAGAGAATGAATGTGGATGAGAACTCATTTTAGTCATCAGGTTTAGGTAAACAGACATTATTTGGCACATCATGTAGCAGCCTAATTAAGCCCTGCTTATTCACACAACTATTTGGCTAATGCGGAAATCATCAAGCTACTCCGGTTGAACGCAAAGCATGTAAGAATGAAGATGTTGCAAAGAGAATTTAGCTATTAATAACACCTTGTGCAAAAGCTGAGAGTTTTCACAGGAGACTGGAATGGCTTTAGACAGCTGTGGTAATTCCTCCTGCTTGGCACCAACTTGCTTCCAAAGTGGTGATGAATTCACTGAATGCTTGAATAAGTTAAGTGGCACCATTTTATTCATAATCTCAGAACAGAGAGTGCTGTGAGGGCTTCCAAGAAAGTAAAAATTGGCAGTGGTTCTATCCATAGCCCAGATAAACCAGAAAGGCTAAAAAACTTTTAGCCTTATTTACAGGGAAATTCAACAACATTAAGCAAGGCTTATGCTTAAAACAAGAAAAAAATATTTTGCCAATGAGGTGATAAAAATAAACTTCATTTAAAGAAAAAAAACAAGTTAAATTTTCTTGTTAGCTTGCCGTAAGGTAAGAAAAATATTTTTCCCAGTGCATTCAGACAGACAATAAAGCTCAAATACCAAATGAGGGCCAACAATGAAAATAGAAGGGAAAGGTGCTGGGAAAAGGGGAGGGTTTAATTCCTATTCACAACAGCACCTTGCTCTCATTTGGCTTAACACCTTTTAAACACATGAAAGAAGCAGATGCCTTTTTCACTGAATTCTGAAACTAAGGACCAATTGGATAGAATATTCCAAAATGGCATTATTATCTTTTTCCATGAGTTAAGTGTGCTTGACAATGTTGGGAGCACCACAAAAAGAACTTGATTGATGGCAATCCCAATACAGTTGCGAGAGCGCAGTATTTTAACATGTCAAAAATCTGCAAACCTTAATAAGGTTGTTACATCTCTTAAATCAACCTTGAATATTGTGAATAAGGAAAACTACTCCTACAATCTTGGGTCTTAAAAGTGAAGAGTGTAATTTCTGCGACAATAGCATCACTGAAAAGAAATTCAAAAAAATATTGACTGTTTTCAAACATATTTCCCAAACTGTCCCCTATCTGCCATTGGTTACAATCTGCTGGTTTTCGCCCATCGGCTGGGTTTCTCCAGCAAACAGAGTAACTTTTTCATCATGCCACAGAGTCACAGTGTTTAAACATTTTGAGGAAATCAAACTACAAATGGCTTACTCATAGTAGTCTCTGCCTATTAAGACAGGATAGAAGAAAGATTACATATTATTTTTAAGTTGACAACACAGTAATAACATCAGAGGTGTCTTAGACCAGTGGTTCTCAACAGATTTTTCTTCGGGACACAGATTTTACTTTGGACGTTAAGTGGTGACCCACGTTAAAAATGTAAACTGTATTTAATGAAGCCTGGGATGATTTTCTTGTATCTTGCATAGTTTTGTTCTGGGTTTTCAAGTATAATGGCATGTATCAAGTTACATTATTTTGTTGTTCATGTCATAAGTCTTAGAGGTTCAGACTTCAAATTCCTTCATATACTTGCCCCCCCCCCCCAGAATGGCCTGAATTCTTCATGGCATGGATTTAACAAGGTGCTAGAAACATTCCTTAGAGATTCTTCTCCACACTGACATGAAATCATCACACAGTTGCTGCAGATTTGTTGGCTGCACTTTCATGCTATGAATGTCCCATTCCACCACATCCCAACGTGTTCTATTGGATTGAGATCTGGTGACCTTGGAGGCCATTGGAGTATACTGAACACATTGTCATGTTCCTGGAACCAGTTTGAAATGACGTGTGCTTTGTGGCATGATGTGTTTTCCTGCTTGAAGAATCCATAAGAAGATGGGTAGACCATAGTCATAAAGGGATGCACATGGTCAGCAACAATACTCAGGTATGTTGTGGCATTTAAACGATGCACAATTGGTATTAATAAGAAGCCATTTGGTGACACATTATATATACATTTTTGCATATATACAGTGAAATGTATTTGTTTTCACATATCCCAGCTAAGCTGGGGTCAGAGTGCAAGGTCAGCCATGATACGGTGGCCCTGGAGCAAATAGGGTCAAGGGCCTTGCTCAAGGGCCCAACAGTGGCATCTTGGCAGTGCTGGAGCTTAAACCCCCGACCTATTGTTCATTGACAAATATAAGTAAGCTATTTGTGGGTTTACCTCCCCAAAAAAGTGTAAACACTGAGCCTCCCAGGCACTATCAAAACATTGATGTTATATTTTGAGCAACTCGCTAAGCTCCACCCCTTTCTATTTAAACCTATCTACAATATTCTTAGCGAGTCCACCGTATTTCGCAAGGTGGGCGGAATATTCCGGTTGACTAGCGGAAGTGCGATTGGATGGCATTTTGTGTGTAGCCGGTCACTGCTTGCTTGCGTGTCATGTGGTTAGATTCTAGCTTTTTAAATGTTGTAAAATGTCTAAAATGTTTCCCGGAAAATGTGTGCAGTTAATGGTTATCCTAATATTCAAGGGAAACTAAAGTTTTGTCTAAAACAGCAATGTTATGATCAACCACTTGCAAAGCACCATATTCCTGTCCCAGATGCTGCTTCTTCCATCGACTGCCTACAGAAGGATTGACTTAGGAACATCTGTTTGAAAAATCTTGGAATAATTTGTTTGTGTGCTCTTTTAACTTTATTGGCAAGAAGTCAACAGCGGGGATTACTTATATTATCAGTGCTTTTAATAATACATACTGTTTTATAGTTGCTTTATAGAGAACATTGAACTTTTGTGTACAATGTGTATAATGTATGTTCAAATAAATATGTTTATTAGTACTGCATGTAGTTATTTTGTACAGTACAGTTTATTGTGTGGCTGCTAATACATCGTTATTTTCTACACAAGAACATTATTACACAGTCATCTCCCACAAAATAATTGCATTTTATCCAAAAAACGGTAGCAACACAGTATCATCGCCTGTAATTCATGAGCATCCTGCTAACTAGACCTCCCCTATATGTGCAGTAAAGTACATAATCTCGGTACAACAAAATCTTCGGGTTCTGACTAGACTCAATATATGCTTTAAAATAAAAATAATGATCTACTATTCTCAAAACATATCCAACTTTACAGCTATGAAGGTGCTAATAGGCTACCTAGCTTTTCAGGTTAGTCTGCTCAGGTTCTTTCATTGATGGATAACGACTGTAGAGCGGAGCAGGGCAGGAACAACGCCTGATGGGGGCGCGTGAGGGATAAAGGCGGTTCAAGAGAGAGAATTACAGGCAGCTGCTCTGTGTGTTTATGTTTGTGTGTTTTTGGTTCAGTTTATCATTAAACTATTATTTATATTGCCAAGCCGGTTCTCGCCTCCTACTTTTCCTTAACCTCCTTACATTGGTGCCGAAACCGGGAAGGAGGAGGGATGCCCGTCGTGTCCTCGACACTGCCATCTACCCAGAGGAGCACTGCTGCCATCCACCGAGGGACGGAGTAGCCCGACCACCCTGACGCGGGGAACGGTCGCCATCCGAGAGGCGAGTGGGGATTGAACCCCGACTGCCTGGAGCGATGGAGCCGTTGCCAGGGGCGGATGAGTGCCCTGCCATCCCCCAGAGGCCATTATTACACATCAGCAACACCTAGGCTCCTTCTTCATAATGCAAAACACAGATCTGACAATATCAAAGCATACAGCACTCTTTATTTCTCAAACGCACATCAGCGCAAGCTGGCTCAATGATGAATAGTAATGATTGACAATTGTTGTCATTCAATGACAGGGATGGAGTGTTATCATTTAGGCTACAGTTCTCAAAAAAGAGATGATTCAAGCTGTGAAATTAACCTATTTTGAAGGAATGACATACATATTGTTGTGAAATGTATTGTGTGTGAAGATGAATGCATGTAAACACAAAATACAATGTGAAAAATATAAAGTGGCCTTGGTTCCGGAAGTATTTTTCACCTTTAATTTTCTCAATAGGGATTTCAAGAGATTCTTTCAAATATAAACCATAAAGCTCCAACCAACTTTGGAGCCAGGGGGCAGAGGAGTGTCCCTACGAGTTTGCCGGGAACGTGTAGGGGTGTTCTGTCTGCCGGAAGTCGTAGATTTGGCCACTGCTGCCCACCTGAGAGGGTGGAGGACGGCCAGTCCCCAATCAGCCTGATAGGGGCGCACGAGGGATAAAGGCGGCCAGTGACAACGGTTCGAGAGAGAGAGAATTAAAGGCAGCTGCTCTATGTGTTTATGTTTGTGTGTGTTTTGGTTCAGTTTATCATTAAACTATTATTTATATTGCCAAGCCGGTTCTCGCCTCCTCCTTTCCCATAACCCCCTTACAACGACTCAACAAAATAACTAAAATGCTTCTATTTACAATATTTGGCCATCATCCTGAAATCCATAATCATTAACAGATAGAGTAGGTGAGGAAGAACAATATCGTCTCGCTATAATTCTTTGATCATTTGTTATCAAATTTCTGCCATTTTTAATGCTGCGTTAGTACGTAACATAACAATTGTTTGCGCTTAACCGGAATATCCCCCCACATCGCCCACAAAGCATCATTGGACTCTTGAGGAATATTGTGGATAACGTGCGTTTGGGGTATGGCTACTTGTAGTAAACTGTTCAAGAGGGAGAATGTGAACGTCCACAGCAGATGTGTTACAGAGGAAATGAAACAGCTTTGCCAAAATTTGAAGGCTTGTGTGGAGCGAAGGGGGGCGGGCCAATCGGCCTGATGGGGCACGTGAGGGATAATGACGGCCGGTGACGACGGTTCGAGAGAGAGAGAATTACGGGCATGTCCTTCATGTGTGTGTGTTTATGTTTGTGCTTTTGTTTTGAGATTAATTAAATTATTATTTATATTGACAAGCTGGTTCTCGCCTCCTCCTTACCCATCTTAACCCCATTACAGCTTGCTAAAACACAAAGCGACAGAGAACAGAGTAAAACCAGAGTGAACAATTACAAGATGGAGGACTTTGAAGGAATTTTTACGGTTTGATTCTTGCCGTGTTGGCAATGTGCCTCCCTGCAAGCCTGTGTACAAAATACCGTTCACGCCTCTGGAGTGAATCACTAAAGCAACGTTTCCATTGTGAGATACGACTACACAAATTACAGCACAGACTCTGCATATGCACATTTTTAAAGGGGATTTATTTTAATTTTTTTAAATACTTTCTCCTATTCCATCTGAATGTGCAGAGACAACTATAAGTAAGCAATTTTTAGATTGATTTCCCCAAAAATTGGAAGCACTGTGGCTCTGTGGTGCTATCAGAATATTGCTCTGTTTGTTTGAGCAGCCCGACATGGATATATTGGCTTGACCAATGGCATGAGTTTGGGGCAGGGCTATTTGTTTTTACAACCAATGGCAGATGGGTGGAATGTTTGGGGGAACCTGTTTGAAAACAATCATTATTTTTGTATTCAGTCTGGTGTAGCCAGATTAAACATTTCACCTTTAAACATTAACCAAAATAATGAGAAAATATAAACTTGATTTGTTAAAGAAATTTCCCTATTCATGACTGTGCACTCTTTTTAGCACTGCTTTAGACCTAAATTAGAGCATGTCTGCAGTAGTAATACTGTGTATCTAGAGCTATTGCTTTTGGGATTGGACCCCATCCTAATGAGTGTACACCTTACTTCTCTGTCCTGGCCTAGTTTCCACATTTGTCGGCTTCCTGTGCCATATTCCACCCTGCTCTTGTTCCACATGACTAATACAACCTTGCTGAAGCAGGAACTGCGACCAGTGGTAAAGTTAGATCTCACAAAAAATTGATTCTGCATTTTAAAGTCCTGAAAGGGGTTTTTCACTCAAAGTTCAGCTTGCATGAATAAGACTTACCTCGTCTTTATGTGTATCTTAATTAAGTATAACCCCTGGAAGCGTAGAACCTTCAGATGAATAAAAACCTGGCCAGGCTTACCAGTGAATACTTTATAGTGAGCAGGTGTTTTTACATAATGTAATGTTTCTAAAGCTACGTCCACAGCCACAGAACACAGTGGTAAGTTCTGATATAGAGAGCTAAATGTGCTGTCAAACCATTCAAAAAATTACTCCGTTACTTCAGCAATTCTGTTTTTCATCTCGCATTTGCTTTTTATGACACTATCAGTTAGGGTTAGGTTTAGGGTAGGGAGGTATGTGATTTAAAACTCGATAAATCATTACCCTTTAAAACCTCATCTGTCTGGGAGTAAATTGAACTCTCTTTTAGCGCCACTCAGTGGACAATTCACCTCGGAACTGCTGTAATATGTAGAATGAGTACCGTAATATAATTTTGCAAAAATGTCACCACAGTCATGTAATTTTCATAATATCGATCTCTGTTTAATTGATAAAGGCATGTCTATTGTGATATGACTTTCCGATTTTAGGAAAGTTGCCATATTTTATAATTACTTCTGTCACAATGGCTATTGTTACAGGCATCATTCTATTCTATTCAGTTCAGAGAATTGTAAAGAATAGAAAAGCAGTTTGGCTATGGTTATTCGTTCATCCATACAGAATTTGAAATGTACCTGTGAGCTGTTTTATGAGCAATACAATTCAATAGTTACACCTGTTAGCAAATATGATTGTCAGTCACAAGCAGTGTGTGAAGGTTGCCTATTGAATTTAAAGCTGCAACATTGCACTCTAACAATTCAATGCTAATCCTGCTTTAGCTGTTTATTTTTAGAAGGTAATTGCAAGAGTACATACATTTTCTGTTTATTAATCGTGTCTGTGAAGTGGCATTAATTGTAGTCAGAGGAGCAAATGCCTCGTCATAACAGCAGTGTTTAGTGCTATTAAATATGTGATCACCACAACAACAACAAAAACGGTATTCCCTGCACATAATATATTAATCCATCTTGTGGTGAAGAAAATCAAACTGAAACATTCTTGTCAAATTAACATTTAAATATGCTCCATATGCAGAGACAATGACATATTTCCCTTTTCCGCTCACTTTCATGGACAGAGGTTTTAGAGATGCTTTTCGGTGTGGTCTCCTGGGCCCTTCCATGGACTGTTGTCCATTATCCATTCGCTTCGCCTCCCAGAGTAAACAGATTTTAAATGATATCTTTGCTTCCTCGATTCCAACGGCAGCACTCAAGGCTTTTATGCCTGAATCAGAGGGGCCTTTGGGGCAGTAGGCTTTTATTTAAGGAGCCTGTGCCACTCACAAATATAATGAAGATTTCCATTATGATTACACAGAGGAAGCACTACACTTAATTGATTGTCACAACAACAATTGTACATGTTTAATTTGAGAAGTATGAAAGGTTCTGTCTACACAGCTACTGTAAACTCATTATCAAGTACGGTTCTAAAAAGGCCCCTCCTTACACAGATATACAGGTGAAACTCGAAAAATTAGAATATCGTGCAAAAGTTCATTAATTTCAGTAATTCAACTTAAAAGGTGAAACTAATATATTATATAGACTCATTACAAGCAAAGTAAGATATTTCAAGCCTTTATTTGATATAATTTTGATGATTATGGCTTACAGCTTATGAAACCCCCAAATTCAGAATCTCAGAAAATTAGAATATTACATGAAATCAATAAAAAAAAGGATTTTAAATACAGAAATGTCGGCCCTCTGAAAAGTATAATCATGCATATGTACTCAGTACTTGGTTTGGGCCCCTTTTGCATTAATTACTGCCTCAATGTGGCGTGGCGTGGATGCTATCAGCCTGCGGCACTGCTGAGGTGTTATGGAAGACCAAGATGCTTCAATAGCGGCCTTCAGCTCTTCTGCATTGTTTGGTCTCATGTCTCTCATCTTTCTCTTGGCAATGCCCCATAGATTCTCTATGGGGTTCAGGTCAGGCGAGTTTGCTGGCCAATCAAGCACAGTAATACCATGATCATTGAACCAGGTTTTGGTACTTTTGGCAGTGTGGGCAGGTGCCAAGTCCTGCTGGAAAATGAAGTTAGCATCTCCATAATGCTTGTCTGCTGAAGGAAGCATGAAGTGCTCTAAAATGTCCCGGTAGACGGCTGCGTTGACTCTGGACTTAATAAAGCACAGTGGACCAACACCAGCCGATGACATGGCTCCCCAAACCAACACAGACTGTGGAAACTTCACACTGGACTTCAAGCATCTTGGATTGTGTGCCTCTCCATTCTTCCTCCAGACTCTGGGACCTTGGTTTCCAAATGAGATGCAAAATTTGCTCTCATCAGAAAAGAGGACTTTGGACCACTGAGCAACAGACCAGTTCTTTTTTTCTTTAACCCAGGTAAGACGTTTGACATTTGAAGCCCATATCCAGGAACCGTCTGTGTGTGGTGGCTCTTGATGCAGTAACTCCAGCCTCAGTCCACTCCTTGTTGAGCTCCCCCACACATTTGAATGGCCTTTTCCTGACAATCCTCTCCAGGCTACGGTCATCCCTGCTGCTTGTGCACCTTTTTCTTCCACACTTTTCCCTTCCACTTAACTTTCTATTAATGTGCTTTGATACAGCACTTTAAGAACATCCAACTTCTTTTGCAATTACCTTTTGAGGCTTTCCCTCCTTGTGGAGGGTGTCAATGATGGTTTTCTGCACAACTGTCAGGTCAGCAGTCTTCCCCATGATTGTGAATTCAACTGAACCAGACTGAGAGACCATTTAAAGGCTCAGGAACCCTTTGCAGGTGTTTAGCTGATTAGAGTGTGACACTTTGAGCCTACAATACTGAACCTTTTCACAATATTCTAATTTTCTGAGATTCTGAATTTGGGGTTTTCATAAGCTGTAAGCCATAATCATCAAAATTATATCAAATAAAGGCTTGAAATATCTTACTTTGCTTGTCATGAGTCTATATAATATATTCGTTTCACCTTTTAAGTTGAATTACTGAAATTAATGAACTTTTGCACGATATTCTAATTTTTCGAGTTTCACCTGTATATACATACTGCAGTCCCTCTGAAATCTCTGGCGATTCAGCTTTCAGGATCTTTCAGTACTAGTTACGTATGTTTCCATCCAAGTTGCATATATTGCAAATAAAGCATCATTTCCACCACATGTGTCTGGGGAAATTGGTGCAAAATAGGCATGAAAATTATAGTTAAAGCCACTGTAGCTCTTTTATTAAATGTAATAAATTACTTGCAGTTTAGATTGTGCTGACAATCCTTTTTATGTTTTTTTTTTTTTTTTGCTAACGTTCAGCAGCAGATGTCTTATATCTGGATGTAAAAGCATGTTAGGCAGTTCTAGGAGGTTATAGAAGTCAACATTTTTGACCACAATCTTTGGCTCTGGCATTCCAGAACAATCGGAGCAATATTTTATATGCCATGCAATTATATTGATGATATTCTCTGAGCATATTATGTATTTACATTGCTTATTGAGGCAAAGTCACAGAAAGTTTCTATATTCCTGTATAAATTAAATAGGACTAAATTGGGTAAATGTGTTTCCATTATAGTTGGTGTGCTTGTATTTTTATCAAATAAAAAATGTATCCTCATCAAGCAAACGTTTACATTTTTATGCGCATTTGGGGAAACTTTAGTCACATCTGGCTGTTTTTTATGCAATATCCCAATATTTGCATAAAATAAATGGATCGGAACCATTTTTTCAGTTCATCTTTTATTGGTTATGTGCTTTTTCAGCTACAACACTGGACAAATAATCTCATATCATAAATCTAAATCATTTTTTGAATTTAACATGTAAAAAATCAGTATTTCTGACATTTCTTTCATTTTGTTTTGGTGTTTGTTTTTTTTTAATCTTACAACATAGGTTAACCCTTTTAAGACTGTGAATTATTTTCTTTGGGATAGGCAATGACAAGATCTACCTCCAAGAACAATATATATTGCATGGTACAGTAGAGTGTTTTGTGCTGGGGTTGCAGACAGACAGATTAATTCAAGTGTGAGAATGTAAAGACCAGCCGTAATCCATTTGAATCCACTAAAATGAGACTATACGGGATTATCTGAGGGTTGTTGTTTGGTTTCCTGCTGCTTCAGACCCACTGTAATCTTTCAATCACATCCCCAGACTGAAATTAAAAGCCATAGTACAGGAATTCCACCCAAAATCATCATCAACATGAAATAAATCTATCTATCTATCTATCTATCTATCTATCTATCTATCTATCTATCTATCTATCTATCTATCTATCTATCTATCTATCTATCTATCTATCTATCTATCTATCTATCTATCTATCTATCCAGGCTTTACACTGGAGTGCTCAAGTTACAGTAGAAATAATGCTTGTATGCACTTACATAATTATTTGTGTCGCTGTTTGTAATTACTCATTAATATTAATATTTGCATTGTGAAATAAGTGCAATATGGATAGTATTAAGTGTTACATAAAAAGATAATTTATTGTAGTACAGTAGGCTACTACAGCAAAGAAGCACTTGAGAGAATGACAAATGTTCTACTTCCATCTAAAAGTATGGTTTAATTCCGGCCTCGTTCCCGGTACAGGACAGGGGATGTTGGGGCGGAGACCTGTTTGTACAGCGTTTGTGAGCCACCGGTCCGCCTCATCACTTACTGATACCCATCAGGAGGCAGTATATCCTCCAATGCAGTGTATGTGTGTGGCGTATACTGGAGTTGCGCTTCCCATCCGTTAGAGCGCTTCAGTAAACCACCTTTGTCTCTGGCTGAAGAATCAGAGGACTTCCTTTTAACAAGGGCGGCGGGTTCAAGTTAGTGAAACGGAGGGGAACTGCTTTGAAGAAGTGAATCGGGACTGGTTTAATATAGCCTCCCTCTTCAGAACTACTACAAAGGGAGTGAACGGAGAGTGTTCCGCTGCGTAAACCGACACCGACCATCGCACCGCTCGCTCTTCCAGCCGTCTACGAAAGAAAGCATGTGGGGGGGGAGAAGGAACTGAGAGTCTTTCTCTGGGAAATTTTGGGATTTCTTGTTCACGTTTTGAGATGCTGCCGTTATAAGAAGAAGCGCAGTGTGTTTCCATGCGTTTTGGACGCGCTGACAGCCCGTGTGTGTTACGCACTGACTCACCAAAGGTAAGTTTGCCGCCTCCAATATAAACACAGCTGGATTATTGACACGTTCTATCATCGCCACATTCCGTTCCATTTTAAATTGACGTCACAATGCCATGGAACGAATTTGGCGTTTTTAAAAATGCCGTTTATTGTGAAAGCGATGGGGGAGGAAAGGATATTTGATACCATTATTAAGTCAGTCCGTCAGTCGGCTGAGCTCCAACTGTTGCCTTGAACTGTTACGGTAAATTGAAGTTTAAAACGCAAACTGAAGAATATTTCGATCAATTAGATACGTTCCCAGCGGCAATTTGTTTTAATTTAGCGAAGATAAATTGCTAAAAAAAAAAACACGGTGTGGTTTAAATAATCGGACACTAATCTCTCTGTTCACCGTGCAAGAAAATAAGGGGCCATTCACACCGAAAGCGTCCCGTTCTTCCATCAGTCCGCTCTGATTTCTATTGTTCTTCTACGTAAACATGCGCTAGACTGGTGCGCCGTGGTGTGTTTTCAGCGTCTCGCGCAGGAGCGCAACGTTTTTTAAGGCATTGACCAGTTAAGTTGCGCTACATCTAGTTTATTTAGGCGCAACGACACGTTCTGTGTGAACAGCCCCTATAAGGCGCTTAAATCTTAATGTATGAATTTGGCGTGGTTGATCAAACACAGCAATTTTTTTTATCGTGTGTGATTTATGTGATGATACGCATTTAAAGCTCAGTATCAGCACTTTTCCCCTACATTTTCGCTTTTCGCTCCTGCCATGTTAACAAAGCAATAAAAGCTCTCCGTTCTGAGGGGACGTTCATTTCAAGTCTGTTCAACGTTATTCAATGACGCCAGTACTGAGAGAGAAACACATCTCTAAAACTTAAATGCAGAAGTAATGTTCGAAATCACAAAATCATCCTTTGTCAGCTGTAGACTTGCCACTAGCAGATTTGTTGGACTTTATGAAACGAACAGAGAGCATTTTCTTTCTTTTCTCTCTTTCTTTTCTTGTGACTGGTTGCCTGTAATGAAATAAGTGGACAGTATATGCGAGATTACTATAATTACAGCGTGACCGGGCACTCATTGAGTGGACATTGGTGTTTTCACTGCTGGGTGCTCATTCAGGCGGAGGAATTTTTAACATACAGGGTTTTAAAGTGATGTATGTGTGTCAGCTGGTTTGCTGCATTTATGGAGGAACATTCTAGCACATATATTCTGTCATCATTTACTCACCCTCATGCCGTTCCAGTGTGTGACTGTGCTTTTTCTATGGAACACAAATAGGAGATGATAGAATGAATGATTGACAGCCTCAGTCACCATTCACTGTGGTTCAATCCATGTCTTCTGAAGCAACATGATAGGTGTGGGTGAAAAACAGATCAATATTTAAGTCCTTTATACTATAAATTGTCCCTACCCAGTAGGTTGCAATATGCATGAAGAGTGTGAATCGCCAAAAACAAAAGAAGAATGTGTAAGTGGATTTTAAAAAACAATTGTAAAAAAAATTAACTTATATATTGATCTGCTTCTCACCCACACCTATCATATCGCTTCAGAAGACATGGATTTAAAGGAGTTGAATGGATGACATTTATGCTGCCTTTATATGCTTTGTGGAGTCAAAGTTCTGGACACCATTCACTTGCATTGTATATGGACCTACAGCGCTGAGATATTCTTCTAAAAATCTGTCTTTGTGTTCTGCAGAAAAAAATACATTCATACATATCTAGGATGGCATGACGGTGAGTAAATGGAAAGAGAATTACAATTTTAGGGTGAACTATCCCTTTAAATTGAGCACAGCTTATTTGACTGTGTGTGTGTGTGTGTGTGTGTGCGTGTGTGCGTGCGTGTGTGTGTGCGTATGAGTGTGCGTGTGTGTGTGTGTGTCTGCGCGCATCTGTGTATGATGTCACACGATAGAATGGTGAGGTGGGCACGTGATGTCATGGTATACAAGAACATTCGATTGTCCATTATAACATAGTGATTCATACAGTTTCTGTAAGCATAGAAGAGACTGGAAGCCTCTAACAATGCTCTTTATAATTGTGATGTGGGGCCATCATTCGCTCTCATCATTGTCTGTTAATGAAGAGAGAAGAGAGCTGTAAGCTGCATTTGTATTTGTTTCCAACCAGCTTTTGGAAAGTGTTCCAGCATTAAATGCAACTGGCAGGGAATAGCTTGCTGGGGGCCCACATACTGTCACTCCTTCAGCCCAGATGTTCCTCAAACCCTTTGAGAGTCAAATTGAGCTCCTGGATAAAAGATCTTCTTTTTGTTGAGCCACATTGGGCTTGCATCCGTACACAGCCAAATACACTGCCTGGCCAAAAAATAAATTGCCATTTGGATTTAAATAAGCAGATACTTAAGAGCCTATGATTGGATCATTATTGCAGTGATTAATATGTTTTAGCTGGCAGCAATTCTTTTAAACCTATTTGATGCAGTGTGTAGCTTCTCATTTCTTAAACAACCATGTTGGAAAGCGTATCCCGTGGTCGTGGAAGAAATGTTACTGTGTTTCAGAAGTGGCAAATTACTGGCACGCTTAAAGCAAAGAAAACAACTGAGGAGATTGATGAAATCACTGAACTTGGGTTTAGAACTGTCCAACTGTACATTATTACAACCTGGAAGGATAGTGGTGAACCGTCAGCTTCGTGGAAGAAATGTGGTCGGAAAAAAATTCATAAAGATCGTGCTCGGAGATCACTAAAACGCTTGGTGAAGTCACATAGTAAAATAATCGACTGTAGAACTTACGGCTGTGTTTAATAGTGAAATTAAGCGCATTTCCACACGTACAATGTGACGAGAACTTACAGGATTAGGACTATACATCTGTGAGGCTGCATTCAGTTTGCTAGGGAGCATAAAGATTGGACTGTGGAGCAATGGAAAAAGGTCATGTGGTCAGATGAGTCCAGATTTATCCTATACCAATGCAATAGGTCTGTCAGGGTCAGGACAGAAACGCATGAAACGATGCAACCATCATACATAGTGCCCTCTGTACAAGCCTCTGGAGGCAGTGTCAAGATCTGGGGTTGCTTCAGTTGGTCAGGTCTAGGCTCAGCAACATCATGCGGCAATAAAATGAAGACAGCTGACAACCTGAATGTACTGAATGACCAGGTTATCCCATCAATTGATTTTTTCTTCCCTGATGGCACAGGTATATTCCAGGTATTCTAGGTTTAAAACTAATGAACTATCTCTTTAAGTGCTATTCTTGAGCTTATAAAGCTGTCTAATTAAGATCAAAACCAGAATATGACTTTTTGGTAAACAAACCATAAAACAACTTTTGTAGATTCCTTCACGGTAATGTCAAGTGCCAAGAATAAAACATGCATCTGTATATACAGGTGAATCATCACACCCATTTCAATTCACCATTCAAGTGCATCACAAATGTGGTTCAATGTCAAAAACATGTGGATTGCACAGAGGTACCTGCATAGACTGCATAGAAAGACTCTTTTCTAAGCTGTTCTGAGGACCAGAGGACTCACCATCTGCCTCTTCAGGAACCCATATAACATCAAGGAATTCCCTGCATCACGAAGCACATGTTCTGGCCTTGGGTTTTGTTATGATCAGCATCTTGTCATTTATTTCATAGACGTGTTGCGCACGGTCACACAATTAACACACAGCTAACGTGACGTGTCCCTGAACAGTTTTTACTCCGAATTAATGGAAATCAATTGGCAACCGCAATCTCTCGCTTAGCCTAACACCTTCCTCATCCTCGGACTTATTGTAAAGTGTGTTCGCTATTCAAGGCATACAAGAGTAATTTGTCCTCTCGCTACTGGGAGTTGATGTGTTTTGTTGCAGTGCGTATTTAGGGCGACCCCTTCAACAAGAACTCTCATTATTTTCTATTAGTGTGCGCTCCTATTTGCCATTTCCTCTCTGTCTCTTGTTTGTTTCTCGGTTTCCCTGCTTCCACCTGTATTTTTAATGAGCCGAATGGTGCTATAGAAGTGTGGGGTTGAGAGATGTGTCAAAGTGGAGGGAGGTCACACAGTCGGGCTGAGCACATGGTCTGAAGTGGACACAGGCGGATGGCTCATCTGGTGGGATGGTTGAGTGAAAGCAGCAGGGGTTTGGAGATGGACATGGGTGATGTTTAGATAAGGGAATGGGGAAGAGTGCTTTAAGAGCAGCACTGCAAATATAGGGGAGATGTGTGTGTGTGTGTGTGTGTGTGTGTGTGTGTGTGTGTGTGTGTGTGTGTGTGTGTGTGGAAGTGCAGCTTGTGTGCATTGAAGCTAAGGGAAGTACTTTTTTCCACCATCCCCCAGTGTGTTTACACATGCTGAAAAGTGTGTGTGTTGGTTCATGTGTGTGTGTGTGTGCAGCTGTGGGCCAGAGGTGGATAAACACATCCGCACAGAGCTGTGAAAGTGAGACAGGGTTGACTGTTGTGGATTTACACAAACATGCACAAATCAAGTTCACATAGCATGAACATTCAAAGCACATACAATGCACCTCATAAGAAAGCATCTTACAGAGCTCAAAATGGCCAGTTTGCCAGTGTGAGAGTGTTTGGGACCAGTTGAAGGAACTTGCACTTGCACTGACTGGAGGTGTGTTGCCACTAAATCAAATGTTCATTGCTAACTGGTTCATTTGGTTTTCTGTGATGTAATAAACATTGTTGTTTATAAACATTGATGAATGTAGATATGTCACCAATGTTAGAATTGAAAATGAAAATGGTTAAAAATCTGAAGTTTTCCAGAAAAAAGCATATTTATGAGTTGTTTTTGTGTGTGTGTGTGTGTGTGTGTGTGTGTGTGTGTGTGTGTGTGTGTGTGTGTGTGTGTGTGTGTGTGTGTGTTTTGTAGCTGTCATAGATGTGATGTTACATTTTAGGGTAACTCCGTGTCAACTCAACCAGAAGTCCCCGGCTCAAAAAATTTTTTTCCATCTGAAAGAAAAACGATAAATAAATGATGATGAATGCCAAAATGTTAAATGGCATGGATCAATGTTTACTGAGAAATCCATTATTTTGTAGAGGGGGTCAGAATGAATTTTCGCCTATGATTTTAAAGCAAACATACATGGGGGGGGGGGGGGGGAAATTAACTTAAAAAGATGGTAGCATCATCATTACATTTTACACAGAGATGCTGTAGTCAGGTGTATTACTAAAACCAGTTGACTTTAACACCCCTCGTTACATTATATGCCAATGGTGTGAGTGCAAAAATTGGACAAAACACTTTTTGTGTGTTGTTTTTCTAAAGTTAGAGTGCCTGTAATTCCAGAAGTATTAGAGATATTTTAACATCCTTTTAGTTTCTGGTTCAAAACAACTTTCCTTTTTTATCTTCATTTTAAAGGCCCTATGTGGTTAAATTACAGCGATATGGGGCTGAGAGAAATTGTTAAACTGTATCTATTTTCAATTTTCAATAGAAAATCAAATGTGGGTCACCTGATATGAAGCTAGTTGTTCTTGTCCAACAAAACAAAGCTCTGAAGCACAAATAATATTGAAACTAGAAATGTAGTAATGTCATACAGATAATACCCTATACACAAGGGGTACTCAATTACATTTCCAAGAGTTATTCATCCTTGATTAAGTCATCAAATGGTCTGAATTGCATCTGAAGCAGTACTTGGTAGTGTGTCTTCTCCTTATTCTGCTGTTTTTGCTTCCTTCATTTGGGGGCTCATTCTCATGAGATAGATCCATCAGGCCAGTTTTGCACATGGAGTGGCGTTTCTTTTACGATCTGCAATATGTCCAGCCACGCAGAGGGGAAAGGTGGAGAGCGTAGGCCTTCTCGTTTGCTAGCAAATGACCAGTATCGACCATCTGCTATTTTAGTGTCCGTCCCTGCAGGGCCGTTGTACTGATTTTTTCAAGCTGTACATTTGTTGTTTATGTATGAGAGTGTCACATGACTTTGCCCATGTTCATATGGACGTCTTTTTGTTTTGTTCAGTTGATCTTTATGACGTCTGTCTTCAGAATTAGGGTCAGATTTTTGTGTTTTATATAAAGCTTGGCATCCACGGGTAGGAGCTGGACAGCATTAAAACGGCTTGTCAACAATTTCCCTTTGTGCAAACGGTTTTTAAATGTCCTTTTGGAAATTGTGTTAAAAGAAACATTGTTTAGAAGATCACTCACATGTGTGCTCTTTTGCTTTGAGCATGTCAGCTTTTCTCCTTCATCGCTGCTCTTTTTTGTCTTGCTTTTTCCTTCTTTCCGTGAGTTTCTAACAGATGTTTGCACTAATGCATCTCAGGCTCAGGTTGTTTACTAAGCTTACATCAGGTTTGGGTGCTTCATACCTCCTTTTTCCACCTTTCCAAACGGCCTCTGGAATTTCTATTTACTTAAGTGTGTTGTTACACATGACTGATTTGAATGGTGCAATTTCAGCTGTATTGCAGGGAGCATTTGGTACTGATTTTATCTCATAATGTGACATTGCAGTGTTTTAGGCCCATCTGTGCAGGTAAGCATCTGGGGGGTGTTCAATTTTTCCCCTTGCTTTCTAAGGCAAGATTTTGAGTATTTTAACTCCTCAAATCATTGAGTCCAAAGCTCGTCCATTACTATTTGTGCTACACAAATGGTACCTCAAATTATGTGGTTTTGTTGAGGAGAGGTGTACTGTTACTTTTCTGAGCATTTGGATTTATGATTTTCAGCAGGTAAACATTTCCATAGGCTTACATTTAAGAAGGGACCTGAGCCACATCTAAAGGCCAAAATGTGACTTGTTGGTGGGCTCTTTTGTCTTGGGGTAGCAGGCAACGCCCTAGCAACCACTCAGAACATCCAACCATCATAGCGGCGAGATTTGCCCCGGAAAGCACCACTCATATTTTCTTCAGAAGATGTAACAAACTAGTTCAATTTGCTATTGTTTTGCCCTTTAACATTTCCAAGTCACATTTTCATGTGGCTTCAAGACTCAACCATTAGCAGTAGGAAACTGCAGTACACATTCATGCACACTTGCTTTCACCAACACACACTCACTTTAAGAAACAAAACACAAAAAAAGTGGTTGTGTTTTGCCGCAGGGACAGAAACACAGCCAGGGAAAGAGCTCCACAGCTGGGCTCCTTCCCTTGCCCTCCCCCTCACTCAGGAGATCAGTCCACAAAAACCTCCACGCAATTCCTCTCACGGGCAGGGACCACCCTGAGACCGCTGCCTCCTGGTTTAAGGTGGGTTATTCTGCCCATTTCTGGAGCTCTCAGGAGCTGCCAAAGTTGATCCCCCAGATGTGCAGGACCCACAGGATGAAGTAACAATAGTGAGGCTGTTGGAGCATTAGCCTCTGGAGAGAGGGTGTGTGTGAGAGCTTAGCCCCGCACTCTCCCCCATCTTCTGCCAGACGACCTTTAACCTTGGCTCGATACATGCTGCACACCTCCTACTGCGCGTCTCACATGTCACCATGGTTAATTTATGGATTAAGCTATTGTGAGGGAACGTATCTTTTTGTGTGAGAACGCAAAACTATTTCAGAAAATAAATTCCCTCCCTATCCTCTAGAGGGCTCCATAAAAGGTAGCTGTGAATGCTGAAGAAATACATATTATTTCAAGCAATATGAGCATAACATTTCATTATATTTTAGTAGATATTATTAGATATTATTTTTGTATGTCACAGTTCAGGATAGTTGCTAGTGATGGGTTTGAAACTGTGCAAATTTTTTAATGTACCATCAGCTCATCATTATTGTCCGGATATACAGTAATTTTCACGTGGCTTCAGAGTGATCAGTCACATGTAATTTACGACTCAAGTGATTGGCTCCAAAAACTGTGCCCATAACTGATTGCCAATAAGAAAATTTGGCAGCATTCAGGTTGCGTAATTCCAGGGCTTGATGCAGCAGCCAAGCAACTGCCATTGAGATGAATGGGAATGCTAACGGATATTTCTCTCCAGGTATTATTATTAAAAAATGAAAACTGAAACTGAAAAATACTTTTTGTTTCACGTACAATCAGGTTCGGGGAGTAATGAAATACATGTAACAGGATTACATATTTAAATTACAGAATATAAGTAACTGTATTCCACTACAGTTACAATTTAAATAATTGGCAATTAGAATACAGTTACATTCAAAAAGTATTTTGATCACTGAAGAGGTTACTTTTCAATTTATTGTCATTTGTTTCATTTAATATTAAGTCTTTTTTTACTCTAAATCTTCAAATTCACTTTTACTGTTTCATCTGAAAGTCCCTTGGGTGCCTGTTTATTTTCACCGTCTTATCTGAAAGTTAAAGTGTAAATTTAGAGTAAAAAGGGACTTAAATATTGTTCTCTTTCCCACCCATACCTTTTCTTTTGAAAATATGGATTCAAACAGTGGAGTCATATGGATTACTTCTATGTTTCCTTTATGTGATTTTTGGAGCTACAAAGGTCTGATCGCCATCACTTGCATTGTATGGACCTACAGAGCTGAGATATTATATATGATAGATATTGTATATTATCTGCTGAAGAAAAAGTGACATCTGGGATGGCATGAGGGTGAGTAAATGATGAGAGAATTAGTACATATAGAAATATATAGAATATAGGATATATAAACAGTAAGAGAAAGAAGAAGGGGTTTTGTCTAGAAGTGGCAATATAAAGAGAGAGAAAGAGAGAGAGGGGATGGAAGATAGAGGAGCAAAGCATAGAAGCACCCGTAACCACTGGACCTGAGAAACAGAGATAACAGCAAAGCAACAGACGGCAAATACAGCATCAATCTCCACAGTCACTCGCTCACTTTCTGTTTCTCTCTCCATCTCTTTCTCCCTCCAGTGAGTCTTTTTCCCCTCGGTTCTTGTGCCGAGTGCTCCTGTGTGTTGTAATAGACCTCATCCACGTGCTGCCTGCTCTTTCTCTCTATTCCTTTTCCCCGCTCTCTCTCCCTTTATTTCACCTCTCCAGCACACATGGAACAGTTTATCTAGGTGCTTATTTTTTGCACCTATTAAGCAAAGTTCCTTCACAAAAAACGGCAGCCAGAGGGAGAAAAACTTTTATTATGATTGTCCAGCACCACTGCAAAATAGACGGTGAGAAAAAGAGAGTGAAAGAAACCCCCGGTAAGCCTTGGCCCCAACACACATGAGAAAATCAATAAAGAATCTCTTTAAAAGAAGCTGACGGATAATGGAGAAAGATGGGTTGGAGAAACAGATCTGGTCCCATGGTTACCTTTTTGCCCTTTCGCTCTGTTTTCCCCCATACCGTGAGGCAAACACCCTGGGGTGCACCACTTTAGAGTGTGGTATTTCACCTCAAAACACTGCATCTTAAGGCTTGGGTAAACTTTAATTTTCCACATGCCAGTACGTCTCGTGTGTGGTTGAGCATATACCTTTTTTGACCGTGATCCCATATGGACGTGCTCTATACACGCTCACAACGACTGCTTTGTGATACTCTTAGTACAGTCAATAGCAGGCGCATGCACTGACAAGACGAAAAGATGAGGTCTATCCACCTTTTTCCTGAATGCGTACGTGTTCCACGATTCGACTGTTTCCGATTTCCGGTCTCCGGTGATTTCGCTCACATCTGCACATATTCTAAAGACCCAGGTATAATTCATTTTTGCGGGTTCCGGATTGGCTCACGCCTGGTTGACCACGTTGCCTTTCTGAGTATACTTTTCTGACCGTGAATTAACAGGAACATGTTCAATGCATATGCACTACAATTTTGTCAGTTTGCAGTTAATTTTTCATGTCCCAAGAAACTTTAAAATGACTGTTAACACACTGCTTATTAAGAAGGAACAGCTTGATCCTAGAGAAATGGCTTATTACAGATCGATTTCAAATCTCCCATTTATGTCGAAAATATTAGAAAAGGCAATGTCCTCCAAACAATGTTCATTTCTAAAGAGAAAAAATTTCATTCAGGATTTAGGCCCACCATAATATAGAGACTGCACTTATCAGAGTTACAAAAGACTTGCTCTTATCATCTGATCTCGGCTGCATTTCTCTTCTAGTGCTTTTAGATCTTAGTGCTGCCTTTGACAGGATATACCATGACATTCTCTTGAATAGGCTAGAGAATTATGTTGTCATTAGTGGACTTGCATTAGCATGGCTTAGGGTCTATTTATCTGCTACCAGATATGTTTGTATGTGTAAATGAGGAATTGTCAAATCAAATAAAATTTAAGTATGGAGTGCCACAGGGATCAGTTTTAGGACCTCTGCTTTTCTCCTTATACATGCTTCCTCTGGAAGATATTGTCAGGAATCATGGGATAAGTTTCCACTGTTATGCAGATGACAATACCCAAATTCACAATTCTCCAAATTAGTAACTGCTTTGTGACAATTGTTTAGTACAGTCAATGGGCAGCGCATGTACAGACAATTTGCGTCACACATACTGTGATCTTGTCATTCTAAAATGCATTCACCTGAAGGATATTTTGGCCTTTAGCAGGTAATGTGATGTTTAAAGTGTTACATGTATGAATCACTTGTTTTGTTTTTTCATTGCTTCTCGAGACCAGGAACAGAAAACAGGCAATTAGAATCATCATGGCGCCGCCCAGTGGTTGCTCAGGATATTGCAAAATTATTTGGGCTGGATATGAAGTCACGTGCAAGGGCTACTGGCCTTAATAGATAATAAATCACAAATAGCAATTACTATTATATTTAAAATGTTAAAACACACCATCTACTCACCTTTAAAAACATACAGCTTTAAATATGTATTCTTTCTGGGACGTTTTGATCTTCTTTTGGTCACACGTCTTCCCTTCATATGATCTTAAACTTTTTTACTGGTCTTCTGTGTTCGGATGCGTATGAATGGGAGTGAATGTGGCACGAAGTGTAGTGTAACCACGGGTTTAGGCGCGCAGAGCAAAACTGATGTATACTTTGCCGTTTATTTGCTAACCATTTGCAGTCCAGTTTAACCAGGCGCTATTTGTGCTGGTATCACGTATCATTGCATTTAAATTTAGTTGTCATTCTTTTCACTGCAAACATGCTTCTTTTGTATGCAAATGCTTATTGTAGATTGCGGCGTATTCGCATAAGTCGCATAAGCATGTGGTAAAGGTTTGTGTAAATTGTGAAATTATGTCGAACAGCATTATAACTGGACAAATGTCCAGACGGGCATTGTAGTCTTTAAGCATTCTAAAGAGGCGATACAGGTACCTAGATTGCATGGGGTTTTCCTCTCCATCGCTCTCTCTCCACATCCAGCCCTATGAAAATGTTATCTATGTCTGATGAATAAAATCACACAATACAAGCTGACCCCTCAGGGAGCTTGTATTTAATTAATAACACAGGCTTACTATTACAACACTTTTATGCGTGTGTGTATGTTTAGGTGTCTGTCTGACAGAGTGAAACTCATGGCTGTCGAGGTTGTGATCATTGTGTGACACTGTGTGTGCACTTGTATTGTTGTGGTGCTGGGGTTCTCAGGTATTGTGTGTGTGGTTTTGTCATGGGTTAATCTGTGCTCAGGGCTGTCATGGGCGAGCTGCAGTACTTCACTGCATTTGTACTTGGAAATACAGGTATCACTTACACAGAGTGCTGGTTAACTATATGATCTAAATGACTATATGATTGTATTTCCAACCCATTCTCATAAAAATGTGTACATATTTTACTATTTCAAATGATTTCATATGAGTTCGTTCATATAAATTTGTTCAACGAATTCGCCGTGAGAGTGTGTAGGTGTATCATATACAGGATGTGTATTGATCGAACATATCATGTTTCTGGATTATTGATGGAATTTGGGTTGTGTTGTGGTAGCAATTATTTTAAGGGATGCACAATATATCAGTGATATATTGATACAAAAGTCTGAAATTAGAAACAGATAATATCAGGGATTCTTTTTTCAAATCACACCATTTCTTTCTCTGTGTCAGGTTTCAGAAATAGTTATCCATCTTTTGTTCTGTATGACATGTTTTGTGGCATGAATTGTCTTGACACATGTAAAAACATTTTGATTGGAGCACTAGTGTGTGGTGGCCAAAATGTTAGCATTGGCCAATAACTGTGCCAGCTTGGCTGATTAACTGAAGTGTTAGCTCTCCCTTATGCCATTTTCTACCAACAGTTTTCTACCAAAAAAAAATTAAATATTGTTTAAAATAATGTTAGGGAATTTTTATTAAAATACTGTTTAATCAATGTTTTAAAATCAGAATATATATATATATATATATATATATATATATAAATGTATAGTATGTCATCTGCTAAAGCCTTTATGTCAAATTATAGGAATAACATTGGCCATCGGCCACCCCAACTTTTAGTCATCAGATCAAATTTAGTCAAAAGATACAGTTCATTGAACACATGTTTACCTTTTGTGACAACTTCTCCCAATAGCGAGGACATGTTCCCCCGTCACATGATTACCACCAACAAAACAAAATCTATGACTCTCTTTAAATCTACAGTAAGCCTACAGTAAACAATCTAATATAGTCTTTTCAACACAATTTAAACAGTAAACATTGATGAAGCACAACAAGATTCATGAAACAAAAATGGAAAAGGTAACGTACGAAAATATAAAAAAATATGGCCAACAACTACTATTATTGATCAATTGTATTAAGTTACAACATTTAATACATATGTGACAACCTGCCCCAATAAAAATGTGACATCATGGCCAGACCCAGTGGTTTGGTGGTGATTGAAGGTGTGAGCATACTGTGCATTAATCAGACCCCCGGCATGGTGTATAGTACACAACTAAAAACCATATGGTAGCTTGAAATGTAGTATATATATATATATATATATATATATATATATATATATATATATATATATATAAATATATAATATGTATATGTATATTCAAATTTATATGCATGCTGTGTGTATTTGACTCAGGGTGTGTGTTTGTGTGTGTGTGTGTGTGTGTGTGTGTGCGCGTGCGTGCGTGTGTGTTTGGCTTCACTAGTTACTGGTGTAATCAAGGATGCTGCACAGGTGGCCTGCATTCTCTCAGGAGGAGACCTATAGCACTTTCCACATCTCTGCTGTTTTTCCCCTTTCTTTTGTTTTTCACATCATGGCACTGACCCCAGGCCAGCCCACCGGCATCCCTTTTGCCATCTCCCCACTCCGTCTAATATGTTTGTTTCTCTGTTTGTTCTTCCTGCTATTTTCTTTTCATTCCATCCTAAACAGAAAATATATTCTCATTTAAAAGAAGTGGCTTGTTGAAATGCATTGATTTAAAGATGCACACATACCAAGGCATGAGCTAGCCGCGCTGCAAGATTTCACAGTCAATGATTGGCTCTGGGTCCATAGCGGATTTTAATAGCGGCTTTTTACACTTAGCAACATTTACCAGCAGTTTATTAGGAGGCCATTGACTGAAAGCGGTTCTAAATGTATTTAAAGTGATGCAGGAGAGGGTTTGCTTGTGTCTGCGTGGGATCTGCAGAGAAGAATAGAAAAGGGGCTTTCGTTTCTTCTATCCAAGCTCTTTACCTATTAGAGATCCATTACGAGTCTGAAGAAGAGTGTACTAGCAGCCTATAGAGCAGAGAGATAGAGTTTCAATCATCATCTATTGAGAGTCTCTCAAAATGAGAGAGAGAGGGTAATACGCAGAATTTAGCTGTAGGTTAGATTGTTTTAGCTGTCAGTCTGATAACTTAGAATAGCCTGACATCATCCGAGCTTGCTAGAAATTGTATGTCCTATTATGATGGTAAAATGTTTAGTTGGTGGAAGAGTTAGACAGCAGAATGTGTGTTATACTCTGACTCTCTCTTTCACTCTCTCTGTTTCTGTTACCTTTTGACAGATGTGCCGTTAATCCATCCAAGCTTCCAGCAAGCTTCATGGCCCTGTATAACCTCAGTTTTTCTCTTGCTCTCTATCTTTCTTTCTTTCTGTTCTAGACGCAGTGTTCTCTGACAAATCAGCACTGCTGTGTTATAACATGGACCACAAAACTCTATTTTTTGTCGCATTGTATTTCGTAGACAGCTTTACAACTGAGTGAACTTCGGACACTTCATTTAAATGAACCAGTTTTTGAGAGTTTTTTTTTTATAGCAAAATATTTAATTAAATGCTGCTGTATTACATCTCAAAGGTGTTGTATTGGATTCAGATCAGCTTACTGGGAAGGCCACTGAAGAACAGTGAACTCATTGTTATGTTCATGAAACCAGTTTGAGATGACTTTTGCTTTGTGACATGGTGCATTATCATGCTGGATGGAGTCATTAGAAGATTGAGTAAATTGTGGCCATAAAGGGATACACATGGTCAGCAACAATAATCAAATAGGCTGTAGCATTCAAGCGATGACTGATTAATAGTAACGGATACTAATTGCCTACTGCAGCCTCAGCTTTCTGTTCTTGGCTGACAGAAGTGGAACCGGACATGTTCTTCTACTGTTGTAGCCTATCCAACTCAAGGTTCAATGAGTTGTGCATTCTAAAAAGCTGATCTGTTCACTGCAATTGTACAGAGTGGTTATCTGAGATATCGTAGCCTTTCTATCAGCTCAAACCAGTCTGGCCATTCTTTGTTGACCTCTCTCATCAACAAGATGTTTCCGTCTACAGAACGGATCGTAATGACGTGACAGAATATAGCGTGGTAGATCACTTAAGTACTGTGAAGCTAGACCATTCAAAGCTTTGTATATAAATTTAACAGGTAGCCAATGTAACGACGATAAAATGGGGCTAATATGATCATATTTCTTAGTTCTAGTCAGCACTCTGGCAGCTGCATTTTGAACCAATTGAAGTTTATTTATTGAACTTGCTGGACATCCTTCCTGTAATGCATTACAATAATCTAATCTTGTGGTTAGGAATGCTTGAATGAATTTTTCGGCCTCAGCAACAGAGAACATGTGTCATCATTTAGTAATATTTCTCAGGTGGAAGAACGTTGTTCTACAAACATTGGAAATTTGATTTTCAAAGGACAGACTGGTATCAAATATAACAACTAAGTTCTTTGCAGAAGTTGACAACGTACCAGTACATCCATCGAGAATCAATTATATTTTAGCTGATTATTTTTAGAGGTTTTTGGTACAATAATTTTTTGTCAGAATTGAGTAGAAGGAAATTTCTGGCCAGCCAATCTTTGATTTCTTTGATGCACCCTGCTAATTTGGAGAATTGTGAATTTGGGGATTGTCATCTGCATAACAGTGGAAACTTATTCCATGATTCCTGACAATATCTTCCAGAGGAAGCATGTATAAGGAGAAAAGCAAAGGTCCTAAAACTGATCCCTGTGGCACTCCATACTTAACTTTTATTTGATTTGACAATTCCTCATTTACACATACAAAGTGGTAGCAGATAAATAGGACCTAAGCCATGCTAATGCAAGTCCACTAATGACAACATAATTCTCCAGCCTATTCGAGAATGTCGTGATATATCCTGTCAAAGGCAGCACTAAGATCTAAATGCACTAGAAGAGAAATGCAGCCGAGATCAGATGATAAGAGCAAGTCTTTTGTAACTCTGATAAGTGCAGTCTCTGTACTGTGGTGGTCCTAAATCCTGACTGAAATATTTTCTCTTTAGAAATGAACATTGTTTGGAGGACATTGCCTTTTCTAATATTTTCGACATAAATGGGAGATTTGAAATCGATCTGTAATAAGCCAATTCTCTAGGATCAAGCTGTGCCTTCTTAATAAGCAGTTTGTTAACAGTCATTTTAAAGTTTCTTGGGACATGTCCTCAGAGAACTTCCTTTCCCTCCCCGGCTCTCCCTCTGTGGATTTAATTTGCTTGTTCCATCTTTCTTTGCTTTCAACCCCCCTTCTCTTTCTTACAATGCAATACATATTTTGCCTTCTCTTTCATATCTTTCCTCCCTCTTCAATTCTCTCTGTCTCTCACCTGCTCTTTGTGTTCTTGTTCTGTGTGTCATCCATCTGCCTTCGCTCTGGTTCTTTCTACTCTTATAGTCTGCCTCTGTCTTTCATGTCTGCTCCCTGTTATTCTCTGGCTCTCACATGTGTGTGTGTGTGTGTGTGTGTGTGTGTGTGTGTGTGTGTGTGTGTGTGTGTGTGTGTGTGTGTGTGTGTGTGTGTGTGCAACAGAACACAAAGAGATGTCCACGTCGAAATCAAAAAGAAAAAAAGTAATATCTATAATTTAATCTATTAATATATTAAAGAAGTTATTTATAAAGAGCTTATATTTTGAATAAAGGCACTTAAGGCTATTTTAAGCCTATTTAAATCTATTTTTGAGATTTTTGCATTGTGACATTATTTTCATGTTAATTAAGCACAATTTCGCATCCAAATGATCAAAAAAGTGTCTGGATTTTGTCACCTTTGAGTTTTTTAGTCATTCATACATTTTTGATGCTAAAATCAGCACCCCAGACCTTTTGATTTTTACATTTTCAGATCCTTTTAATGACTTAAAAATATATATATATATTCTTAATTGCAATCTAGATTGCATATGCTATTTCCAGGTTTTCCTTGACTGTGGGTAAAAATTAAACGGGGCAGAATGGGCCGCGATAAACTGAAATGGGCTGCCGCATTATGCAGAACGGGCCACAAATGGTGCCGTGATATGCAGAAAAGGACAGCGATACCCCGGCATGTATGTTTGTGATGATCACAATATATCGTAATGAACTGAAGTGTTTGCATAATTTATTTTAGCAATAAACAACTAACAGCTGGTTTTCTTTCATTTAACATTCAGTAAATGCATTATCTAAAGTATGTTGACAGACTGCCATCAAAGTATTTACCTGATATTTAAAAATAAATGTTGAGTAATTTTAGAAAACTAGCCATATGCGAGAATTATTGCAATTAGAACCAGTATGTGAGGCTTTTCCCAAAGGCTTTTTGCCTTCATAACATAATTAGAGTCAATGATGTTGCTTTTAGTATGTAATGTTTTATTACAGAGTGAAAAGGTGCATTAGAGAAAGTAGTAATCAGGTGTGTTAGAGATACTGTAGTATTTCTTCATTATAGTGTGTAGAAGCTCTACGTTTCCTCTGGGATGGAAGCCGAGGTAAACACATGAGCTCACCTCAACCTTACCTCACCTCTGCGTGACTGTGTGTGTGTGTGTGTGTGAGGGTGAGCCATCATATTTTGAACGGTCAATAAGGCATGTTAGTATGCACTTGTTTGAAATGGATATGCACATGCTATTATTCATACCTCATGAATAAAGCTCCTCTTAAATATTCCTCCGGTCTCCCTAGATATCAGCAACCTTCGGAAAGCCGACCCACAAGCTCTACTTTCTCACCCCGTGCGGACATTTTTAGACCTCCATTGTGCGGAAACATCGTTAACAGAATATTGTTATTGAACTGTCAAAATCAGAAAATTGTGAGAGAGATTTTCTTTATTGCAGAGTCGAACGAGTGCGGAATGCAAAAGCAGCTGATTTGTAAACAATTGAAGATAAACCAAATTATGTATTGATGTTTTTCATTCACCACACAAAGTCACCATCTGTCTCTTTCATTTTTCTCATTTAAGAGCAGAAAAAGAAGAATAAAATTCACCCTTTGTGACATGGATGCATGAGAATAATGTTGGTAATTCTGGTTGGCAAAGTTTGCCGATACAAAATGTCAACTAACGAGACAACAAATTTTACATTGTAATCTCTTTTGATTCTTCGACGACTCGCAGTATGAGAACTTCACCCTGGGCACCCTTACAGGAGAGATGGATTAGGATGATATGTACAAAAACACTTAAATCCAGGCCTTCGAGACAAACAGTGAAAGTTTTTTTGGTGGGGGCAGAGCTGAATCCAGGGCTTGTGAGCGGCTGTTTTTATCAGTGGGCGTCTCCGAACATGGTATTTGTTTGGTTTTGCTTTTTTTATGAGAAAATTTTCAGATAAATCTCACACAGCCCTGGGGTTTGTTCTGAAAAGGCTTGAAATGAAGCCAGAGCATTACTTTGTGATCCTCCCACTTATATAAACACACAGATACACTCTAAGCAAAGGAACCCAAAATCTCTCTACCCACTTTCACAAGCCACAGATCCTCTGAAACGCTTCATAATGCATCATCACCAACTTATAAACACATTAAACATACATAATAGACATAAAAGCATGCTATTTAAATATGCTTTTAAAATCAACATTACGTCAAAATTGACATTATTTATGTTCTTAATACACATTACTGTTGTTATTGTGCATAATTCATCAATGCACATTATTGTGGAATATTTTAATAGCCATCAGGGGCCTGGGTAGCACAGCGAGTAAAGATGCTGAAAACCACCCCTGGAGTCGCACGTTCGAATCCAAGGGCGTGCTGAGTGACTCCAGCCAGGTCTCCTAATCAACCAAATTGGCCCGGTTGCTAGGGAGGGTAGAGTCATGGGGTAATCTCCTTGTGGTCACTATAATGTGGTTCTCGCCCTCGGTGGGGCGTGTGGTTAGTTGTGTGTGGATGCCGCGGAGAATAGCATGAAGCCTCCACACGCGCTATGTCTCTGTGGTAATGCGCTCAACAGACGCGGAGGCAACTGAGATTCATCCTCCGCCACCCGGATTGATGCGAATCACTACGCCACCACGAGGAATTTGAGCACATTTGGAATTGGGCATTTCAAATTGGAGAGAAAAGGGGAGAAAATCAACTATCTATCTATCTATCTATATATATATATATATATATTCTTTTTTTTTTTTTTTTTTTTTTTTTTGTGTGTGTTTTTAATAGCCATCGATGTTAAAAGTACCGGAAGTACAAAGAATTGATTCAGTTAAACACGTGCTGTTTTACTACAGCTGGCTGTTTTCAAATGCCCCCATGTGTATGACATACTCCATAGAGCACTTGTGTTTATAGAGTCCTTTCTGTTATATCATTAATATTAATCAAACACGAAAAGCAGTCACTGTCCAACTTTAGTGGCTTTAAGCCAAATACATTTCAATGACAGGTCTGCTTCTCAGTGAAATACTGACTTCATTGAATCAGTACTAAAATAATATTCTGGGTTCAATACAAGTTAAGCTTAATCAGTGGCATTTGTGACATCATATTGATTACCGCAAAAAATTATTTTGACTCGTCTTCCTTTTCTTTAAAATAAGCAAACATCTGGGGTCCAGTGAGGCACTCACAATGGAAGTGAATGGAGCCAATCCATAAGCATTAAAATACTCTTTATTTCAAAAGTATGGCAACAAGATGTAAACAATATGCATGTAAGCATGATATTAGTGTGATAAAACTGTGTACTTAACTTTTTTGTGTTAAGTTATATTAAAATTTACTTGGCGCAAACCCTTAAACGATAATAAAATCTTTATTAAAACAAATTTACTGCTAAAATAATACACCAGTAACAGAATAATTAATGTGTTTTAATAAAACTGTAAGCTTCACATTTCTGCTTTTTAAGCCTTCCAAAAATTGGCCCCATTCACTTCCATTTTAAGTGCCTCACTGTAACGATTTTTGCTTTTTTTTTTATAAAAGGAGGCACGAGTCTAAATACATTTTTGTGTTAATCAATATTATCCCATCAACTTGCCACCAAGTACAAAATCTAATACTAACACAGTAATGATAGTCAACAATTTAAGTATTTTTCATTAAAATGTTTTTATATTATGATTTTTAATTGCTGCAAAAACTTAAAGCACTGTTTACTCTTTTACTCTATTTTATAATTGTCTTTTTTCAAAAGCTTGAAGCATTGTTTACTTTACATCATTTTAATTTCATTTGTTAAAATGATATTAATGTTAAACTAATGTTAAAATAAAGAATATTTGTCTGTTTATTTTTCAGTGGTTGGGACAACTTGTCATGATCAATTCCCAATAGATATTTTTTTCTCATTGAATAAACACTTTTTTATTAATACACATATCAAAATTGACATGCTCTCAAAGTCAGGGTAAAACACACATCATACACTATATTGACTTTCAGTTTGCTGCAACTTTAAATAACTTCAATCCAGTCCATTTCACCATCTCCTGGAAGAAAAATGGAAAAAGTTGTGTCCGTTGGATTTGGATCCAAGGT
This sequence comes from Xyrauchen texanus, assembly GCF_025860055.1. NCBI lineage: Eukaryota > Metazoa > Chordata > Actinopteri > Cypriniformes > Catostomidae > Xyrauchen > Xyrauchen texanus. Next base: position 8,165,808 of record NC_068279.1, on the reverse strand, counting down.
CATGGAACTCTTCAAAGGTGCCACATGAGTGAAACTATTCATCAGTCTCGGTACAGTCTCAGTGAGGCCGTCCTTCCACTGTCTACTCATAGTGTGTGTGTGTGTGTGTGTGTGTGTGTGTGTGTGTGTGTGTGTGTGTGTGTGTGTGTGTGTGTGTGTGTGTGTGTGTGTGTGTTTGTGTGTTTATACTACATTGTGGGGATCAAATGTCCCCACAAGGATAGTAAAACCTGAGATCACCTACCTTGTATCAAGGGAAATGGCTTAGTAAACATATTAAACAATGTTTTGTTTTTTTATTTAAAAATGCAAAAAGGTTTCTGTGAGGTTAGGTTTAGGCTTAGGGTTTAGAAATTATCATTAAATCTGTATAAAATCAATAAAATGCATGGAAGTCAATGGAGAGTCCCCACAATGATATAAAAACAAGTGTGCGTGTGTGTGTGTGTGTGTGTGTGTGTGTGTGCGTGCGTGCGTCTGTGTCTCCACACTCCCTGTTGGCTGGTTACTAATTCTTGCCAGGCCCAGCAGCAGGTGGAGGGTATTTCATGGTTCTTTCCCCACATACTGGCATAGTTACATAACAAAAGCAACCCACAGCATTCTCTCAGACAAGCTTATATCGACTCAAATCGGCACAGCCAAAACCCACTCTAACGAATGCGGATGTGTGACTGTGCAGCTAAATAGTCATATTTATCTTAACCACATTTTCTTTCCTTCTTTTTTTCCTTCCTCTCTGTCTTTTTTTAGAGACTTTAGTTAAGGCAGTGTCAGCAAAGAAGCAGGCTAATTTAAAGCGAAGGTTGCCCATCATGACCCCATGAATAATTGGGCTCTAGAAGGTTGTGGAGGTCAAAGGTCGATGCAGAAGTGCATTCGCTCAACAAAGAGGGCACACACACTGGCCGCCACTTCTGTCTCACTGACCCACAATGGCCCTTTTATATGGGACAGACTTTTATGGCCTTATGATTGACCTTGTGCAGATGGACACTGGAAGACACAGAGGACACAATAAGACACTTTGATACTTGTGCTTTTACAAGTTTGCTAATATCCACAGATGCCATTGATGATTAATGCACTTGGCAGATGCTATTATCCTAAGCAACTTACATTGCTTTAAAGGGATACATTTTATCAATACCTGCTGTGTGCCCTGAGACTTGAACCCCCCAATCTGTCTGGCCAAATCACCTTTTATAAACTGACTACCAGTTGAACTACAGGGACACCTTTTTAAATTTGACATTTACATAAAAGCTTTTCCTCTAGAGAGACTAATGTCATCAGCCCTTGAGCTAAGCTGTGTACCAATTTGCATACTTGTATTAAGCACAAAAATTATGCTCTCTGCTGCATGGGAAGGTCTATTGAGTGAGTAGTAAGACTGTGCGGCAATATTGGAACGTTAACATCTAGTTCAATTTATTACCTTAAAATTTAGTTTTAACATTTAGGTTTATATGTTTTAAAAGTTTTAAACAACAGTTTAAAAGTTTAAATTAACAGTTAAAGGACGGGCAAGGAGGAGGCGGGAACAGTAAACAAAGTTTAATGATAAAACTCAACATAAAACAAACATAAACACATGACACACATGCAGCACGGCCACGTGTGTGTGTGTGTGTGTCTCTCTCTCTCTTTCTGTCTCTCTCTCTCTCTCTCGAACTGGCACCTCCGGCTAGTCTTTATCCCCCTCCTGGCTGATTAGAACGATTCAGGGCCGGCCGTATGTCCTCACAGCCCAGCCCCGCCCTCCTCCTCTTCACAAACACCTTTGGAAGAACCTGCCTTGCATTCTTTTGCTTTTTATTGCATTTTACATCAATTAAAAATGTTGCACAACAGTTCGTGAGCAATATTAGTAAAAAAAAATAAAAAAAATGTGGGCTTACATTAACTGATCCAATCACTTTAGAGATTAATTTGTTTCTAGAATACATGAGATGTAATGAAATTTCAAATGTGATTGAAATTAACAAGCAATAATGCACCCTTTTCTGAAGTGGTTATTTTGAATAAGCATTATCTTAATTTGTTACTAAAAAAGCATCTTGCTGTCTCAAAATTATTTACCTAAGTTGACAAATTGTGCCCTATAACTATTGCCCCATTATCTACTGTACACTATATCAATATAACCCCCTAGGGACCTATTACCCAAAGTGATGGAGCAATTTATCCCAGGTGTGGGGTAAAAGGCCCCCTTGCCACCTTTTAAAACAAATTAATTACATTCAAAACAGCCTTCTGTTGTTATTTATTAAAACACAATTTATGTTGCCCCATCAATATTTAATACAAATAAAATGAGACACTTTGTGACCAGTAAAAAAGCTAATTTTCCTAAAGGTGTGCCTTAAGCCCCATTGTACCCTATTCATTGTTAACTCATTTTAGTTCATGTTAACTTATGTTGTTAACTAATGTTAAGAAATGGAACATTTATGTAAAATCTTTGCATAAAAGTAGATCATCAGTACCAGCCATTGGCAAGCTATTTGTTGATGTACTAATATCTGGACAGTGTTGGGTGTAATCTTATTACAAAGTAACTTCAGTTACTTTTGAAGCATAAAAGTAGTGTAACACATTACTATTAAAATCATATATCATATAAATCATTTATATACATTAATAAGTACATTAATAGGGTTACATATTTTTCTACAACAATATTTATGTAGTAGAATGAATTTAAAACGTGAATTATGTTGATATGAATGAAGAGCATGCACCCTTTGTTAGTAACTTTTCTGTTAAAGTCTTTTAGAAAGCAACTTAAAAGTAATTAGCAATGTGATTACTTTTTTGATGAATTAATCAAACAAATCAGTAATCAGATTAGCACATTTAGAGAAGTAATTATTCTTTTGTGATAGATTACACTATATTTGGAACACACCAATTCTAATCTTCTATACTATTTAGGATGGATAGCTGGGCACTTTCACTAAGTACTGATTTATGACCATTTTCCCAGCAAAACTCCAGTCAAAACCACAGCTGCAAGACTGACTTTGGATAAGAAATTAATGCAGTCAGCGCTAAGCCAGGACGCAATTAGCACTGATCTGGGGCCAGGGTCACTAAAAAGAACTCACAGCCAAATTCACGGGTGCAATACTGACCTGAGATAAGCATCAGTTCATATGACTCAGCGGTGTCTCGCTCCACTATGCATGGCTGTGATTAGCGTTAGCGACATCAGCTAATGAATTATCTGTATTATGCTGCTATTTATTTATTTTAGACAGACACTACTTGCACCCCAGTGCAAATTGTGGCTGTTATTATTTGCATCCCAACCCTGGTGCAAATAATGGTGGATAATAATTGCACCCATATTTAAATACTAACATACATATATGGGCATCACTGTAGCATGTTTATTTGGTTTATTTAGAGTCCCACAGACACCCTACAACAAACCTTACCCCTAAACCTAACCTTTAGATAAATATAACCTTGGTTTTACTTGGTTTTAAATTTAGAGTAACCACAAAATTAAACATGGTTACTGTATTACAACCATTTACTACTTGCTGTAGTAAACCCATGGTTAATTGCATTAGAACATGGTTACTACAATACTACTATAGTGTGACAGGGCGGTGGGCGGTACCGGGTCGTGATTCTATACACCCGGTCCCTTATCAGGCTAATCAAGCCTCCGAGAGGGATAAAGGCCGACTACGGATGGTGGTGCGACAGAGAGAGAAGGTTTACGGGCAGCTGTCCATCATGTGCGTGTTTGTGTCTGTTGTTTAAGTTTTTCACTAAAATAACACTTATATTGTCAAGCCGGTTCTCGCCTCCTCCTTTACATTGAACTCCTTTACATATAGTAATACTGTGATTTGATGTACACAAGCGATGCCGAGCCGCGGGAACTAGTGCGATCGACAGACCCTGCCTCTGGATCAAACTCCCTGACATTCACGTGACCAAATCACTGTGATGAAATCAACATTTATATACATTTTTATCTAATATTTTAGTACTAAAGGAAATATTAAGAGTGGAAACATGAAATCGGATGGGAAAAAGAGTGGGACAAAAGGTGGATTCGAACTAGGGTCGCTAGGACAACGGTACACATTCACACCATCTTTACACCCCACGGCACTTCAGCGACACATTTTGACTAGTTTGTCAAATATTCCTGTGGCTTCGCCAGACTACTGGGGTACAAATAGCTGCACTGTGTGGCAGATGCCATTTACGCCGGGGTGCAAATAGATAATCTGTTTAATTTATTATATTATATTATTTATTTATTTATTTGTTAGTGTTCTGGTGACAAGTGCCTTAAATCCCTCTAAAACCAGCAAACCGGACTAGGCAGAGAGACCAGCTAAGACCTAAGGGTTTTTTTTCCCCTTTTTTTCTCTCTCTCTCTCTCTCTCTCTCTCTCTCTCTCTTTTTTCAGCAGAGCCAAAAGTGTGAAATTTGTATTTTAGGCGTAAGGTTTGTTTGTTATAGTTATACCTATAGTCATTCCTATAGTTTCTCAGTCAGAAAACACACATATTTACCTTTCAAGGTAAATTCAACTTTTATTGTGCAGCTGTTTTTTAAATCCTGTTTCTTTAAACAAAAAAGAGCTCAACCCCCTCAACAGATTTGGAGTGTTTAGGTCTTGCGTGTGTGTTGCAGCTCTTTCTAACCTGGTTGAAAAGAGAAGAAATGGAAATAAAAGAGTATTTGGATTGCCCATTTATTTTGGAAAATCAACATTGAGCACAGTAGCAAATGTGCCGGCAGACTTTTTATTCACTGATCTGTTTGTGTTGTGTTTGCCTGTGTGTATTTTCCATACAGTTAACCACTATTAGTGTGACATTTCCTTGCCTCTAAGAAGTGTGTGTTCATTCCCAATGTTGCCTAGATTTTTCCAAATAGATCGTTAAGCAATTGCGCTATTGTTTTTTATTAGAGTAAAAAAAATGCCTTTCAACTCCAGGCAGGGGACTCTCCATTAGGGGTTAAACATTTAAACAGACGTGCTTGCACAGAAACACACTCACAATAGCTCTCCCAGATGGGTCGTGCTTCTAATTATGGCCTAAATTGAGTTTGCAGGTCATTTGATTAAAGTAATCTGAAATGAGAAGCATTTGCAGAAGTTAATTTTATGTGCATGGGTACACAATGTTTTACGTATTTGAAGGCACAAATGTGAGTTTTAGTGATTCAGTGTGTCTGCCCTTCATCTTAGCATGCATAACTATATCTTGTAATCGATCAAAGGGTGAAAGGATTAACTTTTCAGAAATCTAACCTCTTTAAACTTCCCCTTCTGTCGTTTTCATTACCTCTCTCTTTCTATATCATGCGTCTCATTTTTCATGAGCTAAAGCCATTACAGTATGGATTCCTGCATGTATTATACACGTCTTAAAGGGGATGTGACAGTCACAGCTATGGCTGGAATAGCATACTACTTTTATTATTGCTGCAGTATATACTGTACAGTGGTATATATACTGTGCAAATTTGGTACTGAATTCCTAGATGACCAACTACACATACAAAATTAGCAGTATTCAACAGAGCTTACTCCGTGGAATACTGTATCCTACAAATTTCCATTGTGATGAAATCAATGTCAACAATTTTGTATCTTTGTTTACTCATTATTTGATCAGACTGCCAATAGTTGAAATTTGTAGATACAATTTTAACTGGCAAAATAATGAAGTCATGTGACAACAGTGTGACTGTCAAACCGTATATTTGTTTTTTTAAACAAATCTGCCCAAAGGTTACATGCTACGCTAATTCAAAATAACAATAGCAAAGGATAATTGGCCTTCACACCTTCAGATTGGCTGGTTGAGCTTTAGACCTTAACATCAGAGAAATGTGAACTGTAGCGCTATGGCAACAGCAGTAGTGGGGGCTGGTGCTTGCACCTATTGGGGCTTTTCCACTGCACGGTACAACTTGACTCAACTCGATTCAGCACGCTTTTTTGGGGTTTTCCACTGTGGATAGTACCTTGTACCTGATACTTTTTTAGTATCACCTCGGTCGAGGTTCCAAGTGAGCCGAACCGATACTAAATGTGACGTCAAAATCCTGCAGATCACTGATTGGTCAGGGAGAATCGTCACTACTAGCGACACTGGATTTCCGATACGTGACATCAATCCGCTAGTTTTAAAGTTAGGAACAGTGATAGCAGTATCATTTGTTCACGTGACTTTCGAATTGACAAAAAATAAATGGCTGTGTGCAAAACCAAGCCGTGGTCAATAAACGAGGAGACGGTCCACTCGTTAGCACCAAAGATACCAACATCAAAAATACATCACCCCAGTCAGAGGAGTAAGAATATGATGGGTCCACAGCCCCCAGCAACCAACCCAACTCACCCATCACCAGCTGACAACACACCTTGCTCAGCACCACCTATGGAACACCGGACCTATGCCCAGGTCTTTAAAGTAAAGGGATACACTCTGGAGATGGGTGAGATCAGACAGCTGCTGGACTACATAAGTGCCCAGCTGACTTGAACAGATAAAAAATAACTGCAGCCAAAAAAAAAAAAAAAAAAAGAGTTTAAACACAGAATTTTACGACAGCATCAAGGACATGGAAATTATAATTCTACACGAGACACGGAGCAAGACAGACACCACCACCCACTGTCCCCCTAATTATAAAGAAACCATATTACCATCACAGAAACTCAGCACATTTCAGCAAGGCAAAGTCTCAGGAGAACAAATAATTTGGTACTACTCTAAATTCCACAATTTTACTGACACTGTGAAAAATGACAAATATAATATCTGGCTAAAACTCTGTAAGGAACTACTTCTGTCACAAAAAGACACATTCCTCTGTGCTATATACATCCCACTACTACAGTGAAGACATGTTTTACACATTAGAAAAAGAGACATGACATTTCCAGGTCCAGGGAAATGAACTTATTTGTGGGGACTTGAACACAAGAAGAGGACAACAGATTGACTTCATGGACATACAGGGGAGTAAATATATTAACCATAAATGTACATGTATAAACAACAATTTTTCTCATCTTCACAGAAATAATCACAACCGTATTGTCAATAAGAATGGGGAACAAATCCTGCAGCTCTTTCGAAGTCTGGGTCTGTACATTGTCAATTGTAGGACACGAGGGGACACTTTACATTTTGTTCACCTCTTGGGAATAGCACAGTAGATTATATGATAACAGACTTTGATCCTTCAACTCTCAGAGCATTCACTGTTAGAGAACTAACCCCTCTGTCCGATCACAGCCAAATTAATGTGTATCTCAAAAGGACAAGGACTAACATTATTAAAACACACAGTCCAGTATGCCGTACCATACAGATGGGCCAAACAATACAACTGCTCTTAGATAACTTTCTAGATACAATTATACTCACCCTAAAGAAGGTGTTAATTTGGCTTTGAAAGTTATAAATTATCCATCCATCCATCCATCCATCCTCAACCGCTTATCCTGTGTACAGGGTCGCGGGGGGCTGGAGCCTATCCCAGCTAACATTGGGCGATTATAAATTATATATTTGAAAAATCAGCAAAACAGTCCAAATTGAACACAAAAACTGGACAAAATTATGCATCCAAAATGACAAGCATGGGTTTGAACAAAATTGTCAGGAAATTCTTAAAAAACACAGAGATCCAAATAACAGATTCACCTTCTTTTCTTTGAAATATTAAAACAATACAAACATACACTCAAAACCAAATAAGCACAATAAACCCCAAAGCAACTGACAATATTCGAGAAGCCAGTCAATACAAATCAATTTTGTGACAATTGGAACAACCTGAAAAATCTGACCAGGAAGAATTGGCAATCCAAAACTGTGAAATATCAGAGACTCATTTCCAAACAGTATTTTATAAAGTAGAAACTGGCACTGGCACAAAATTGTTTGTAAGCAAAATCAATTAACTAAACAATTGGAAATACTTGAATTGGTAATTATCAAAACCCATTACACTTTCTTATTACTAAAAAGGAACGTAAAGACAAAATAAATCTCTAAATCCCCAAAAAGCATCTGGACCTGATGGAAATTGAAATGTTAAAATACACCATCACTAAATTCCAATCAACCATTCTAAAATTATTCAATATGGTTCTGAGTGTAGGCTACTTCCCTGACATCTGGAATCAAGGACTGGTTACACCCATCTTTAAAAATGGAGATAAATTTGAACTGAATAATTACAGAGGCATATGTGCGAGTAGCAACCTGGGAAAGTTATTTTGTAATATAATACATTCAAGACTTTTGGACTTCATCACAGCATGTGTCCAATGTCTTAAGCAGAAGTCAAATTGGATTTTTACCATATTACCGGACATCTGACCATATTTACACATAAAACCTTTTATTTTACAAACCTTGAAATTGGCATATGAGGTAAACCTATGACCTTGTTAAATCAATGTACACTGAAAGTAAACATGGCATCAAAATTAGTACAAAAACAACAAGATTTCTTTCCCATGAGCGTTGAGACAGAGTTGCCATTTAAGCCCAAAATTGTTTAACATATGCATCAATGAACTGGCTACCAGTCTTGAGGGATCTACAGCCCCTGTTCTCACTCTTCATGACTCAAATCAAATGCCTGCTGTATGCATATGACCTGGTTCAGTTGTCTCCCACTGAACAGGGTTTACAGTAGAGCTTGGACTTGCTATAGCAATACTGTCAGACCTGAGCCCTGACAGTAAACCTCAACAAAAAACATGACCTTCCAGAAAAGTTCCAGATCCCAGGGAACGCAAACAAATATTCACATTAGGAAATAACCAAATTACACACTCATCACACTACAATTATCAAGGATAAAAAATCACTTCAACCCTGCAGTGAATGTACTGAGAGATAAAGCTTGCAGGGCCTTCTATGCCATAAAACGACAATGTCCTATAGAGATACTTGTCAGAATTTGGAAATTTTGGAAAAAAATTGAATCAGTGATTGAGATGATTGGCAGTGAAGTGTGGGGTCCATGGACAAATCCAAATTATGTATTCACCAAATGGGAAAAACATCCAATAGAGACCCTGCATGCAGAATTCTGTAAAATGACTCTACAAGTACACCAGCACATAACAAGTAATGCATGCAGGGCAGAGTTAGGCAAATATCCACTAATGATAAAAATACAAAAACGGGCAATCAAATTCTGGAAACATCTAAAACTCAACCCCCACTCATACCATTAAAAAGCCCTGCAATATCAAGAGTTGAGCAAAGAAACCAATCCCCTCTCTCAGTTGGTCTGGAGCTTTAGGGCCAATCTCATTTCTCCCCTTACCCCCAACCCCCTTTGTCTGCATCTTCCCCTTGACCCTCAATATCGAGTGAAGGGGGGTAGGGGTAAGAACGTACTCTAAGAAATGAGACGCCACTTGATTACCGTTTGCGTCATCTTCCCTTGCCGCTAGCAGGCTGCTACGTCAACAGAGGCGACAAGCTCTGACATAAACAAACGAAGATGCCGTCATCACTTCACACTGATTTCAACTAAAAAACATAAATATGAAGTGTCATGTCAAGGATTTTCAGATAGCTCAGCTCGACAAATAGCGCATAACTGCTAGCTGGCAGTTAAATAGCGATTCAAAACAAAAACAGTACAATTAAAACCGCTTGAACATTTTATTAAAAGTATCATAAAACACGAGTGTCATAATTATAATATCAATTAAACTGCTGAAAATACTTACATTTGTGCAACTCAGTTCGCCGTTCAGCCATGAAAAAAGTTTGATGCCGGCACTATTGAGAAATTCATACGTTGTAACCCCTCTCTTTGAAGTGTAGTCCTCCGCAAACTTCGTTTCAAGGGCTATGTAGCCCTACGCCTTGGCCCTAGCCCTTAATCAAAATGAGAATTGAGACGCCACTTCACCTCACATGAACGTGCAAAACCGAGGGGGAGGGGTAGGGGAAGGGGTAAGGGGGAGAAATGAGACGCAGCCTTAGTCTTATGCTTCATCAACATCTACTAACCCTCATCACAATAAAGACCTGGACCAGAACAATACTGCTAACTAATTAGATACAGCCAAATTACAGCACAAATAAAACAAAATTAAATAACTTAAATAAAGAGTAAAATGCAACGCTATCTGGCCCTAAAAAGAGAATACACCATGGAAGACAATCGGTGCACAGTGACAGACAAAAAACTGAGAGCCACCTTGACAAGAAACAGGCTCAGTGGACACAACCTCACTATAGAAATGGCTGGCACATTAAAACATGTCTGCCACAGGAAGAAAGGTTGTGTCCACACTGTGATCAAAATAAAATCGAGGCAGAGCTGCATTTTCTAACAGAATGCACAAAACACACAGACATCCGGGGAAAAATGTACCCCAAAATTAAACATATTCACAGCACATTTGACCGTTTAACAAACAATGAAAGACTGATCTTATTAGGAGAACACAAGGAGTGCTGTGTGATAACAGCACAGTATGTGTCTGTCTGCCGCAGAATGAGAGACAGTGAGTGAACTGACCCAAGTCTGTGGCTCTATCATATTTTACTGTGGATCTTCCCTATAGTTTTCTAGTTTTATTTAATTTTTCCTCTATGTGTAACTTCATTTTTATCATTTATCATTATCCTTTTGTACCATATCTGTCAAGTATACATTGCATCTTTTTTTTTTTCTTATAATATGTACATTGTTTTGCACTGTTTTATTTGTGTGCTGCTCAGCTGTAAACGCTTTGGCTATTCGAATGTACACGTATTTGTCATGCCAATAAAGCACCTGACAACTGAAAAAAACCGAGAGAGAGAGAGAGAGAGAGAGAGAAGAGAGAGACAGAGAGAGAGAGAGAGAGAGAGCACACTGTAGAGAGGCACTTTAACCTGATTGAAAGCACCCGCCCCTTACCCCTGGGCTAGCATGACCTTCAGTCACTTGTCTCTGTGTGTTTGTTACACTCCCTCAGGAACTTCATTGAAAAAGGTTCCTCTGGTACGTTTAGTGAAAAGCAGAAGAAAGACTCTAGATAAGGAACACATTATGCGACCAGTAGACTGCACATCACTGAGGGGGAGCGATCATGACACAGTAATGAGATTTGACATGAAACTGATTTAGCCATGCAAAATATTGCCTTGGATTAAAATTTTTATTGAAACATTCCCAGTGTGGACAGACTCATGCTGTATATTTACTTTTAAGTTCTGTTCGAAAACCTAGTGGGCTACCGTGCCCAAAAAACATCTTAAACCAGCCCAGGTTTGTTTGCTGGTTTTAGCCACGTCAGCTGGCCTTCTAAAGACCTTTGGCTAGATTTGAATGCCTGATCCACACTAATCAGTTCCCTAGAATCATCGTTTTCCAAAGTATGCTGTAAAGGAGAGCGTTTTCGAAACAATGTTTTTGGTGAAGGTATACATGAACGTGAACATAGCAAAATGTATGTATTTTCGGTAACACTTTAAGTTCCATTTGTTAAAGAAATATTCCGGGTTCAGTACAAGTTAAGCTCAATCGACAGCATGTTGATTACCAGAAAAATTAATGTTTGAAATGTAAAGTCGTTAAAATTTTAATTTTTACAGTAATTTAGGGTTTTAGGGTGTATTGACATTACATCGTCATGGCAACTAAATTGTAAAATTGGCTATAACTTTACACAGAAAAGATTAGTATTTTATTTTATTCCACTAAAATCATGTTAACATGCATATTGTTTATGTCTTGTGGCTATACTTTTGAAAAACTGAGTATTTTAACATTTAGAAATTGGCCCCATTCACTTCCATTGTATGTGTCTCACTGTAACCCAGATTTCGGCTACTTTTTTTTTTAAAGAACGGGTATGTCAAAATTAATTTTTATGGTAATCAATATTATGCCACAAATGCTGTCAATTGAGCTTAACCTGTACTGAACCCAGAATATTCCTTTAAGTAAGGTATAATGTGCTGTCAGCCTGTTGTTTTTGAACAGGGTGAACCCTGAAGGGGTTTATTTTGCGATAACAACTGGATGACTGTATATGATCTTGCTTATTACATGGCTACTAAATAAATACATTTATACATGGACATTTTATATTGATTTGCATTGAAATTATTTAATTGTATGAGAAGAAAGAAGTCGCTGAACTGCTAAAATCCACCTCCTGTTGCACATTTCTGTTGGTGTTTATTTTGTAATTATTGACTGTGTTTCTGCTCATTATGCATCTCATTACAATACTACTTGCCAAATAAATAAAGAAATGTGCATGAAATGTTGGTTTGAGTTGAACTTTTTCCGAGTGATCCGAGAAGCAGAAAAGGTGGCTTGCAATACCCAGATCACTCAATTCTGATTGGTCAATGGATCCATCCAGCGATCTGATATTTCTCTATAACAACCACACAGCCATGAATTAGACCGCTGGATGGCTCCATTGACCAATCAAAATTGAGTATTCCAGAGAGCCGTGTAACTACATAAATTAACATGAACTAACAATGAACAATACTTCGAACAATGAACAATTTTCAGACAAACACATATTAGTTTGATTGTGGCTTGAGACAGCATTGTGCATAGACCACCCCAGAATGCATTGCAACAAGCTCAGTGGAAAAATAATTTTCATTCAGTTTAATTAGGATTGGATAAGAAATAAAAATAGACTGTTGAGCAAGCAATGTATTTAATGTACACTAACTGAGCACTTTATTCAAAACACTATGGTCCTAATAAAGTACCCAACGTGGTCTTCTGCTGTTTTAGCCCATCCGCCTCAAGGTTTGACGTGTTGTGCATTCTGAGATGCTATTATGATCACTACAAACTAAATAGAAAATTAATTAACTACTAAAAAAAAAAAGCCTTCATCGGCCAAAATCAAAAGATAATGCATATACGTGTATTTCCTCAGTTATTTCGGGATGGCTTCAAGGACTTTAACACTAAAACTTATAGTTCATATAAAATCATTTTGTTTAAACATTGACCCACAGCACTTACTTAGTTTACTATATTTAAACACTAATCATTCTAAACATAAATAATATTTGCATTATATTAATTCATTTTCTGTTATAGCATTAATTTCATGTACAGATGCTTTGAAACAATGCCTGTTGTGAAAAGCGCTATACAAATAAATTTGACTTGACTTACATATGTAGAGAGGGGTTATCTGAGTTACCATAGCCTTGTCAGCTCGAACCAGTCTGGCCATTCTCTGTTGACCTTTCTCATCAACAAGGCATTTCCATCCGCAACTGCCGCTCATTGGAATCTGAGTGAAGTCTAGAGACTGTTGTTCGTGAAAATCCCAGGAGATCAGCAGTTACAGAAATACTCAATCCAGCTCATCTGGCACCTACAATCATACCACGGTCTAAATCACTGAGATAAAAAAAAAAAATCCCCATTCTAATGGTTGATGTGAACATTAACTGAAGCCCCTGACCTGTATCTACATGATTTTATGGATTTCACTGCTGCCACACAATTGGCTGATTAGATATTTGCACGAATAAGTACAGTAGGTGTACAGGTGTTCCTCATAAAGTTCTCAGTGAGTGTATATTAGAGAAATGTGCCATTAGTTAACAGCATAATTAAACTTTGTGTACATGTTGTTGATAGAACAGCAGTTTAGCAACACTGCTGTACAACTCAATTTGATCAAGCCAGTTAAGCCTATAGTGTACTTAGATTTAATATACTGCAACAGATTTCTAAAATGAGAATCATGAAGAATTATACAAGTAATTTCTTTTTCACTTGGCTAGAGTCAAAGAAGAAAATAAGATTCGAAGAGTTAGATAGAGCAGGGAGGGGGCCACAAATTATATGAAAATTAGGTGTTTGTGAAGCTAGTCAAAGCAAAGAAGTGATTTATTCCAGAGATGACTTCTCTCCCCTGACCACAACACAGCAATGAAACAAATAGGTTCATGGGGTGAGGAAAGCGACAGAGAAATAGTGAAAGAGGGATTGATTTGGGTAAGACTGGGGTAGTGGATGCGTTGCGAGTGAAATCACAGACAAATTATTGTTGAGCAAGTTGATTGTTTGCCATAGAAAAACCTAGTTAAACTGAAGACCTCAGACTTCGGCAAATTGCCTCAGATAACAGTGTTGCGAAAACAAGTCGTTTGCATTCCTGCTGTCTCCTGAATTCACACACAAAAGAGGGGCTCGCTCACTCAATCAACAGAAAGAGTCAAAATAACCCACGGCAATCCTCGTGTTCTCTCATTCTCTCTCTCTCTCTTTCTCTCTCTCACTCTCTGTTTCTGCTTATCTCCCTTTATCTCTCAGGCTCTCTTTTAGCTACAGGAAGTGAATGGTTTTAAATGTCTGGCCATTGGTTTGCTGATCATAAATAGCTTTGCACTGTCTGAATCCCACTCACACATGCTGGGAAGGAGGAGGCAGGGGAAGGAAGATGATAAAAGTGGGATGTGGGGAGGAGAGAAGATAGGAAACAGAGGGATAAAGAGAGAAGTCTGAAGTTAAGTGGGCTAGTGTGGGATTGAGTCGGAAGAGAATAAAAGAAGCAAAAACTACAGATAGAGAAATCAAAGAGAGAGCAGATTACTGTGCCTGCATATCAATGATGGTGAAGACATGCATTTCAAACATTCACAAACATGCATTTGTAGGGCTGGGTGGCATGATGGTATATACAGTGTGATGGTAGAAATTCTGGTAGAGATGTTAGAGATTCTGCTGTACTGTTTAAAGTACAGAGCTGTTCAGTTTGTAGTCCACAAACCCGGAAGAGAATTTGCCATGGGTTCCCTCTGGATTTTCCTATGGGGTTTATCATGGGAGTTTTAGATTTATAAGTAATATAAGGTCTGTGGTAAACATTACTTGACGATACATCTTGTTCTACAACATATATATCACTCTTTTATACCTCAAATATGAATTTTGAAGCCGTGTTATGAAAGTGTGTTATACATGTTGAGGAACAAAACTTCCATATGTCGTCCAGTAATGTATACCACAGATCTTATTTTACTCATAAATGGAACAAAACCAATTATAGTACCCCATTGTAAAATCCAGAGGGAACCCATGGCGATCCAGTTTATTTTTCACTAGATCTGGCTCCAACAGATTTTTGTCTGATATTCAAAGTCAGTCAAGTTAATTCTAGGGAGGAGTAGGAGGACGGTGACAAAGTGATTATTAATAAGCAGGATTAATTTTAAATGTATAGGCCACATCCAAAAAATACACAAATGCATTTAAAAACACACATTAATTACTACGTTTATGCTCTCATCCACACTGGAATGGCATTTTCTTCTACCTCAAAATAGAGACTTTCAAAAACGCTCTCTATGACTGCATACTTTGGAAAACAATGGCATTATGAAACTGAAAACAGTTTTCCGATTAACACTTTTTATTGATTTTATTGATTTATTGATAGGGTTTTTCCTGCGTATTTGTGTGTGTAATTTGGACATATATTTTTTATTTATTTATTTTTTTAAATACCTAAAGAATTGAGATCTGGGAATCCCAAAATGTTGAACCAAATTTTACAGGATCTCAACACTCCACTCTCATATAGGACACAGAGCGTAATAACCTCCCTCACAATCCACTCTGTCCAGCAGAAAGAGGACTTAGAAATACATAACTTTGGGTTCAGCCATATGCTCAAGCAACATTTAAATAAATGTCTGATTTAAACACTCTGGACACTTTTGTCCATACCTCGTGCAAATGCGAGATAACGGGGTATAACTTAACTTCTCCATTTAGTTTGATAGAAGGGCTTTGCAGTGGCGAAATGGGGCAAGAACTTCCTGTTCAATACAAAAACATGGAGGGGCTCTCTCAGGTGGAAGCGACCAATGAGCCAAATGTCTGAGACCAAATGCATAATAATAAAACTAAGTCTATGCTATCAAATTGCTTTAAATAAAAGAGGGGGACATCTATAGGGAGAGATTGTAGCAGGTAGTTGAATTTTGGAAAACAATTCATTTTAATTATATTGACCTTCCTAATCATGTAATGAAGCCCACCTGTCCACATCGTCGAAAAGCTTTTTAATAAAGTGTCAAAATTAACTAAATCACACAAACTTGCTTGGAATAAAATATCCAAATAACTTAAGTGTGAATCAGTGTTGATGTGGCAATTATTCTTTGTCATGTTGTCTGTCCAGAAATAGAAATGTACTGCTTCTTAACAGTGTCCTTGAAGTCTCTGGAGACAGCCTCTTATTTCTTGTATAACTTGTGAAGACATATTTCTAACATATTCTGCCATGCAAAGCCAAAATGCTGTAACTATGGCAAAAATTACACTATAAATGGCTTCATAGTTTTTTGATTGTCCTTTCAAATTGTGGATTATCAAATTTATACACTCAGTTTTCTCAAAATCGAATCATAGTTGAGCCAAAACTGTCTATCACTCGACAGATCGAGGTCTAAGAGACACGATTTCAGTAATAACTCAATTGCAGGGCAGTTTAGTTCACAATATAAGATTAAACAGCAATAGCAAAACATTGTATGAACAATATAAAATCAAAAGTAATAAGTAAAAATTAATATAAATAAATGGCTAAACATATGCATATATGGATAAAATCATTTGAAAGGAATAGAGAAACAACAATAATGAAGTAGAGAGTCAAGTAAATAAAGTTGTTCCGAGTCGCATTGCGGCAAATGTGGACATAGTCTAGACATAGGTTGTTTATATTTACCGAGTTATATTTATATGTTACAACTTGCTTTAATTATATAAAATTCAACTAAGGTGTTTGTATTTCAGCCATTTTACAACAGGTTGGATGTGGCTCATCCAGTCATCCAAAGTATTTAATTGACTGGGTTATCAACAATGTCTTTATTACATGGTAATGTAATAGCTAAAACATTTTGGGGTTGAATATCTATCCAAAAATAGCCAGTATTGGTTGGAATCTGATTACCATATTATTATTTACTTTAATTACTTTTTAATACAAAAAGTTGTGAACAGATTACAGTTACTGACTAAGTACATTACGTACAAATATTTCAAATATAGTATTATGTAGAATACATATAAAACATGAATTATGTCAACATTTTGAGTCATTTTCAGTCATCCCTTGAAGATCTTTGGTGATACCGCCCACACTTACACCACAGACATCTGCAGACAAACACAGGAAAAGAAATGGACAGATGTATTTCAGAATAGATGGCTTATTGTCTTCTCAGCAAAAAATATATATATATAAAAAAATAGCAATACAGAAAAACAAAATAACCCAACATGACATACAACTGTATTACAGATACTTGCAAATCAGCATAATACATCCCAGCATTCCTACTGACATCCAGACTGGATGTTTATTAAACCTGATCTGCCCTTCTTCCGTCACTGAAATTCTTCCTGTTTACATCAACTAGACTAACACCAGATCTCCCATCGATCTCCCTTATAGTCTGTTAAAATGTATCTACTCCATCTCTATCTTCTTCTTCTTCTCTCTCTCTCTCTCTCTCTCTCTCTCTTTCTCCTTAATAAACAGTGGATGTGTGTCTTATGGAATGAAGGTGTTCCATATTGTACAGCAACACTTTGTAATTGCTGAGCAGCGCTGCATGACTCCCCATTAACTCCGCTAACAGGAAACTCTAGTGGGGCACAGAGTTGCATCGTGGGCTTCCTCTCTCTATACCTTCACTTATTAACCGAAAGAGATAGACAGCAATGAATGGAGCACACAAATAGCCTCTACACCTCTGCCCTCCTCCGACCCTTGTACCTCCAGCTGTCAGGAACAGCAGGGCGGAGGGAGAGAAAAGTATGGCCTACAGGACAATTAACCCCCGAGGGAGAACAGTGGGCGTCTTGCACTTCCAATCTATTAGCATGCAAAAGTGCTGAAACTTAGTGATACAGCTACACAACACAAATGTCGTGGGAGTATTTGCATACTATAATGTCTTGGACTGGCTTTTCTGTCTGTTTTTTCTGAGTCCATATATTCATTTAAAAATGTGTGCGGTAAACTGTAGTATGAATATTTTGGCAGAAACAATAGTGAATGTTTATAAGGCAAATATCTATCTATCTGTCTCTCTGTCCGTCCACCCACCCACATCCATCCATTTGTCTGTTTCTCTCTGCCTGTCCATCCATCCAGTGCTGGGCGAATTACTTGTGAATTGAAAGCAGGTGCTGATTATAAATTAAACATTACAAAAATGCAATCATTAACATAATCTTTTAGGTAATCTAATCTGATTATTTTGGATTACTTTTAGATTACTTACAACCTTATTCTGCATGGTTTAATCATTTGAGTGGTGTTTATGTCCACAAATTCAGAAAAATCATCACAAATGTAAAACTATGAAGGAATTTTTCAGGTTTTCCCCAGTGATGCTGATAGAGGTCTAGGCTCTCCATCAATGACAGACTCAAATTTAACAGGCATTTCTTATTTGAGTTTCTAAAATTATGGACAGGTTCAAATGCAATTTTGCAATTTATCAAATGCCATCCACATGTGGTAAGAGATCAGACCAGGTATATTTGTGAATCATCATCACAAAAACATCTCAAAGCTATCATTACACCAAAAGTGTATTTGTGAAGCCAACTACAAAAGCAAATTAAGAAACTAAAAATAACTTTACAGCGCTAATCCAATTGAATATGAAATGGTGTGCATTTGTGCATTTTGATGCATTTGGTGGCTGGACTAGACTGGTAATCTGGCATACCGGACATTTTCCCAGTGGGCCGACGCACTTTGGGCCCGATCAGGGGCGGACTGGCCAGCAGGAGAAACGAGCGGTTTGTGGGTCGGCCGTGAAATGGGCTGCGATAAGATCAAATGAGCCGGCGCGTTATGCAGAACGGACCACAAAACAGCGCCGCGATATGCAGAAAAGGATAGCGAAAACTAACTTCCAAAGACATGACGACAGATGGCTATATTACACACAGAGTGATAATTCAAATAATAATTGAAAAAATGTGTGTGAGTTGGTTAGATTTGCAATGTAAAGTTAAAAAACATGCGAACATACATCCAAATGCTTCTTTAGATTTTAAGTAGAATCCATCGCAGTTGACAGGATGTTAACTTTTGGAAGGCAGAGTTTACATTGCACAGTGAGGTAGACTCAGGCAATCCTCCCCCTCTCCGAAAACACTTGAAGGCTGACCAAACGTATATTAGTGGTGTGCTGATTGAATGAAAAATGTAAAAGATTGAAAAATGAGAATGATTAGGATTATCAATAAATTATTAACAATTTACTACTGTTGTCTTGTTAATATTTTATCAAGTAATCTATAAAAAAGTAACTGTAGTCCAATTACAAGTATTTTAAAATGTAATTTAATCCAATTACAAGTAATATATTTTTGTAATCTGATTAAGTAATCCACATTACATGTAATCCATTACTACCCAGCACTGTCCATCCATTCTTCCATCTATCCATCCATCCATGTGTTTTTCTATCTGTTTATTCATCTATGTCCTGCTGCCTGTATCCATCCATTTTTCTGTTTTGGTCTGTCCTCTCCATCTGTCCATCCATCCATCTGGCTCTCCTTATGTTTGTCTATCTGTTTGTTTTTCCATCTGTCTATTTATCCAGATCCATCCATCCACCCGTATCCATCCATTTGTCTGTTTCAGTCTGTCCTCTCCATCTGACCATCCATCCATCTATCCATCATCTGTCTCTCCATATGTTTGTCTGTCTGTTTGTTTTTCCATCTGTCTATCCATCCATATCCATCCGTCCGCCCATATCCACCCATTTGTCTGTTTCAGTCTGACCTGTCCACCCATCCATCCATCCATATGATTGTCTATCTGTTTGTTTTTCCATCTGTCTATCCATCAATATCGATAGACAATACATCTATAGCACCTGAACAGCTGAAAAAAAGTGAGTTGTGTTATCATGAAAGCAGTGCTGTAGGATCTATGCATGTTTGTGTGTATATACAAATATTATACTGCTACTCAATAACAGCATCTAATGCAGCCGTCTCTCTGTAAAATATTGTACACATAGCAAAATAAAGAATATTTCTCCCAGGCTCCCAGCCAGCTCTCCAAACATGCTACAACCCTCTGTTGAAATGATTATGCACTCCAGCAGTCATTGCTGAAGTCATAAAAGTAGAACATAACCTTAATCGTTATTGCATAATGTTAAAGCCAATCCTGTCGTATAGTTATTTGCTCTCTTTAAAAGAACTGCACCGGCATTCGTGTCTCTCTCTCCTAAAGGCCCCACTGGACCATATGCTCACAATTTGGTTGCCGTTTCATTGTCTACTAATTGCTGTTGTACTGATGATGTGCTACCGTACACTAAAGCGACACTCACATGTGGTGTGGAATCAACCTATATCTTGCGCTTAGTAATGAATGCACACAAACACACGTAAAACCAACTGGGTAGTGAACAGTTGCCGTTAATGAGGCTGATTGAATTGGGAACACATGCAGCATCAATGATAGGTCAGAGAGGGTGTTCCAGCATCATCTGCTCCTGGGGGCATGGAAACACGTGAACGATGCCAGTTTCAAACTGTCCCTCATACCCTAACACAAACACACTCACTCATCACTTTGTGATTAAACCACGTCATGAAAACATCTGACACAGCAAGGACAGAGAGAGAGAGCGAGATTATATTCAAAGAGATCATGAGGCAGGTTTATAGAGGGAGGATGAAAGACAAAAGAAAGGCATGTGGTATTAAAGACAGTGAATGGAGATAATTTTATACTATAATCAAAAATAAAAAGGTGAGATCTGAATAATTGTAGACACAAAGTAATAGACGGAATGTGAGAAAGGACAAATCATCATAAAAGGGATCTTTATATCCATTACGTTATCTTTCTCTCTTTCTCTCCTGCGCTCGGTAATTAAAGGTGAAGTTTGTCATTTCACCAAGTGCAAAATTATCTAGATAAGTAAGGCTTGTTTTCTTTTGAATATGTTGACAGTTGGAATTCTAATTGTCTTGGCCCATTTAAACATTCCGTCTGTATGTTTATAGGATTTTTCAGAATTTTGATTGTCCGTTTTGTGAAAACCGTTATTCCAAACAGTTAGAAAGGATATAGCACACTGTTCTAGAACAGTTGGAAAGTCTGCACCAAGTTTGGTGGATTTAGCTTGAAAGCTCTTGGAGGAGTTAAAGTTATAGTCTTTAGGGATAAAAAATAAATAAAAACAGAACACAAATCTGTAGAATAACAGTATAATGACTTCGAATGGGTCTTTCATTGCTGGGATTAATTTGTTAGTAAATTATGTAATGAGTAAGTAAATGGTAAGTACAGGATTTTCATTTTTGGGTGAACTATCCCCCTTACAAATGACTTACTTATAGTTGTCTCTGCATTTTATTCTAAGTTAGGAGAAACTATTTTTAAATAAAAAAAATTACACACATCACCATCAAGTGATTTGAACTTGTAGTTTAGACATTTTGCTCAGATATAGAGATAGCCTTGATCATGGAGCGTTGGGAGTCAGGATCCCAGTGGCAGGGAGGTTTTCCTGTGGAACAGGAAGTGGGATGCGCCTGTAACCGGATGCAGGCCTGCAGCTGATCAAACTCCATTTGATTATCTGAGTTTCATCTATTGCCATACATTAATCAAACAGCACATGACCTGTTGTTGCCCGAGAACAGACATGCACATGCACACATACACAATTATTGAACACACACATGAGCTGTCGGCCTCCCACTCTTTCACACACTCCCACTTCCAACATCATCAGTCACACTTACAGCACACATACAGTCTGACCAAAAACAACATTCACACTTTCTTCCACGAAAAAGAAAAATCACACTAAATTATGCATTCATGCCATTTGCAGGCACTGTCACAAACAAATCAAATCAAACAGCATTCCTGTAGACCTTACACTCAATGCTTCCACCAGCACAAAGCTGAGGACCTGAGACTACCCCTAAAGTCCTGGGACTCTTTCTGAAAGCCTGAGACCTTTTCAGAAAGCCTAAGACTCTTTTTGAACACCTGAGACTCTCTCTGCAAGTCTGAGACCCTTTCCGAAAACCTGAGTCTCTCTAAAAGACTGAGAATATCTTAAGGCCTGAGACTCTCTAAAGTCCTGAAATTCTCTCAGAAAGCCTGGGACTCTTTATGAAATCATGAGACTCTACCTGATAGTCTGGTTCTCTCGCTGAATGCCTGAGACTCTTTCTGAAAGTCTAAGACTCTCTCTGAAAGCCTGAGACTCTTTCTGAAAGTCTAAGACTCTCTCTGAAAGCCTGAGACTCTTTCTGAAAGTCTAAGACTCTCTCTGAAAGCCTGAGACTCTTTCTGAAAGTCTAAGACTCTCTCTGAAAGTCTAAGACTCTCTCTGAAAGCCTGAGACTCTTTCTGAAAGTCTAAGACTCTCTCTGAAAGTCTAAGACTCTCTCTGAAAGCCTGAGACTCTTTCTGAAAGTCTAAGACTCTCTCTGAAAGCCTGGGACTCTTTATGAAAGCATGAGACTCTACCTGATAGTCTGATACTATTTCTAGAAGCCTGAGGCTATTTCTGAGATCCAGAGATTCTTTCTGGAAGCCTATAACTTTTTCTGAAAGTCTAAGACTCTCTCTGAAAGCCTGAGACTCTTTCTGAAAGTCTAAGACTCTCTCTGAAAGCCTGAGACTCTTTCTGAAAGTCTAAGACTCTCTCTGAAAGTCTAAGACTCTCTCTGATTGCATGAGACTCTTTCTGGAAGCCTGAAACTCTTTCTGAAAGTCAGAGGCCTTGTCCACACTAATCGTTTGAAAACGCACTTTTTCTCTCAGTTTTGGCCTTCCGTCCACACTGAGATGCCATTTTTCGCAGTGAAAACTGAGCTTTTTGAAAACACACTCCAAAGAGGATACATTTGAAAACGCAGTTTTCACGTTGTAGTGTGGACTTCCGTGTGGACTGCAGTCATGTGATATATCCAACCAAAACAATCAATATGGCAGCCCATGTTATAGCGGTGCTGTTGTACTTGATACTCACTTTGATAGCGTTGTTAAAAAATAAATGTTACTTTGTACAACCATCACATTGTTCCTTCAAAGGCGAAGGGAAGTTTACTTGGAATTGGTGTCTGGTAACGGAACACGAGGACAATTGCGTTTCAGACTGTACATGCAATGGGGATTTTCTGCATGTGCAGTAACATCATCTAAGCGTTTTCATACGTTTAAGTGTGGACGAGCAACTTTTGGAATCCGGATTAATGTAGACATAGCTTGAGACTCTCCCTGAATGTTTGAGACTCTTTCTGAAAGCCTGAGACTCTTTCTGGAATCCAAAAAATCTCTTGACTTTTTTTTTTTTTTGGTCTTGTTTTCCTGTATAATATCTAAATATATCCTTTAAACAAGACACATTTACTTGAGAAGCAAAATGACAAACAATATTTTGTCAAGTTCTTATAAACCAAACTTAAATAGTACATACAACAAGGGAAGCCTTTTAGAAAGAGTCTCATACTTTAATTTTAAGCTTTGAGCACTGCAAAAAATCATTTTCTTATTATTATTTTTATCTTGTTTTCCATCAAAAATATCTGAACATTCTTAAAACACTATTGAGAAGTAAAATGACAACAGATATTAAGTCTTGTTTTCAGAGAAATCAATTACATTTTTGAGTTTTAATCTTAAAATATGAATATATTTTCTTTTTGTATGCATAAGCTTCGCAAAAGTTTGTTTCTCTGAAAACTAAACATAATATATTGTCATTTTGCTTCAAGTAAATGTCTTGTTTTAAATACTTAAAGTATATATAAATAATTTACTAGAAAACAGGACGAAAAAAAATTAAGAATATTATATTTGCAGTGCTCAAAGCTTGAGGTTCTGAAAGTAAGAGACTCTTTCCAAAAGCTTGAGACACGCTATGATGACCTGAGTACAGCAGCCAGAGGGTTTAAGGGCAGGACTGAGACCTTGAGAGTGTTGGTGGCTCCTCTTACCACAAGCCATTTGGTCGGGCACCCTACTGTCCTTATTAAGTGACTATAAAAGATCCCAGTCTGTTTACTCAAGGGGGCAAAAGCATGCTGCTGTGTTTTGACTAGTGACATCTGATCTTATACAGAAATAAATAGAGCATATGCTGAAGGCAGATTTCGGGTGGCACGGTGGCTCAGTGGTTATCACTGTTGCACTGGAGTTTGCATGTTCTACCCATGTTCATATGGGTTTCCTCCAGGTGCTCTGGTTTCCCGCACAAGTCCAAAAACAGGCAGGTTAAGTGAATTTGAGACTCTAAAATTGCCCTGTAGGTGTGAGTGAGAGTCCCCCAGCAACTGGGAGTTGCATCAGGAAGGCCATCTGGTGTAAAACCTGTGCTAAGTCAAATATGTGGATCATGGTTGGTCTGCTGTGGTGACCCCTGATGGGAGCAGCCAAAAGAAGAAGAACAAGAAGATGTGCTGAAGGCAGATTTGTATTCAGTGTATGCATACTGCACTGTACTTAACCTTAAAAGAGGGTTTGACGTAGATGGGGGATTCATTCCTGCTGTTCCAATTTAAAAAGCTGATGTTGAGTGGTCAGTTTCGGGAATCGTTGACATGGTACATAGATAGTAGCAGGATGTTGGGAAATTTCCTTCCTACTTCACTGGCCGATGACATGCAAATGGCTTTTGTTTATCATTCATTAAAAGAGGGATGGAAGGAAAGAGAAAAGCTCTTGAGTGTTAGACTGCAAAGTTTTGTTTATGCTGAGGGCCAGAGTTGTTTCCTCTTTTGCATCTGTAGGTTCAGGCATCAACTTCACAACCAACCATCATCTCTGTCAGGACCCCACCATTGCCTTGACATCTGCTGTCTCTTGGGGGTCAACAGGTCATAGTTCAAAGGGTCTTACTTTTAATTTAGGCGAGGAACTTGGGGATTGGTTTGGATGTTAGTTCCAGAGAAGGGCTTATTGTGGGCAGGAAGTCAAGAGGAATTAGCCTATGTTTGAGAAGAGAACAGATTGAAAAGACATGGGAAACGCTTTAGACTGACAAAGCTGGTCATCACTCAACCTTTTCCATTTTCCCAAACATACATGAAAAACAGCGGAAGCAACAGAGTGGCATGTTTTCTTTATTTTATTTTATTTAATAATTTGTTTTTGTTTTGTTTTTAGGTATTTTTGATAATATATTGCATCTGAACACTGAAAAAAAATGCTTTTTGAATTTACTAAAGGTAAATGGTTGCACAAAATAGATTTTCTACACTGAATATTATTGAAAACGTTACAAAAAATATGGTAATTGTTCTGCACTTATATAGCGCCTTTTTAACCTTAACGGTATTCAAAGCGCTTTACACTGTGACTCATTCACCCATTCATACACACATTCATACACCAATGGCGGTAGAGCTGCCATGCAAGGTGCTAGCCTGCCATTGGGAGCACCTTGGGGTTCAGTGTCTTGCCCAAGGACACTTCGGCATGTGAAGTCATGTGGGCCAGGATTCGAACCACCAATCCTGCGATTAGTGGTCGACCCACTCCACCAACTGAGCCACAGCCACCCATATTCAAAATACTCATATAGTTAGTACAGTATAGTAGAGTACAGTTAGTATTTCAAACTAAATCCCATCATGTTCATTCTACTTAATTAAAATATATGCATGAAGCTTCATATAATCTTTTTAGGGTAACTCATTACTTTTTAGTGCAACTTCAGTATTGTCCAGCAGTAGTTGAACATGAAGGGTGATTTGGTCCTCTCAATTCCCTTCTTTCAGATACTATTAGAGATATAATACATATATATAACTGTGCTACAACACTGACCACATGTTCCATTTCTGAGAATTAAATTGTTGAGAACAAGGTTTACCTTAGTTAGATGGATCACTAATCTTTATGATGGGGACTTAAAAACAAAATAACACCATAAATTGAAACACAAAACTATATTGTCCAAATTCATCTTTTAATTAGCTAGATGTTCCTCCTGGTTTGCACATGACGAGATTTTTACCCTATGTTCTTAGTAGTTAAATTGTTGTTTTCTGGAGACTTAGCACTAGATCTTTGAGGGCCCCTTTGCTCTGTTTCTGTTGGAGCTCTACCCACAATCCTTCTCTAAGTCATGCATGGCCATATGAACAGTTGTTTGTAACAGTCAGAAATCTTAGCGAGCAAGGACAAAGGGAAGTTTACAGGTTGAATTCTTTAAACCTGTCCATCTGTCACAATAGTCTGACACATTCCAATCATGCCAGTCCCTCCCATGCAACTTAGATACAAACAGCACCACATCGGTCCAATATAAAACTGGCATAAGTGTGAAGATGTGAGTCATCAAATTGCTATATTGCAACATCTTCTATTACAGAAAACTTATTTGGAGAAAATCGCCATCATCTCTCACTACTCTTATCTCTCACTCTCTGGCTCTTTCTCTCTTTCATGCTAATGAAAAAAGTAAAGCAGAAATCAATCGCTGTGAGATTGTTCCTGCACAGGTCGTCATCTCAATTCAGTGACAGTAAAATCCGCCCCTCCAAACTTGCTTATCATCCTGAACATTTGAATTTACCCAACCTTTTGGGCTGAATGATAAAAATGCTGCACAGAGGGTTTACATTGTCATCAGCGCCGCTAAACAGTATTTGACATTTGACACACATTTAAAAGTCAATGGGATTTCTCTCAAATCAGCAATTATTATCAAGGCCCTAATTTCCCTTTTTAATGGAGAGAAACAGGTGTGACTTTATGATTAGAGCAAACGTGTGAAAATGGCTAGTGCTGAACAGACAGGAGCGCTGTGGGGCTATTTTATTTTTCGCTTTTTCCCTTGAAGCTTTGCTTCGGGCATCGTAATAATGCATTCCATTGAACGCAGCCTCCAATTTTAATTACCAACACATCTCTCGTTGTCCGTGGCTGTCAAAAACAAGCCGTCCTTCATATGTGACATGCTCCTCATAATGATTGTGAGTTGTGTTGATGCTGCCTTGCTTTGACAAGCATCCACGTTTTGGCTGGTGGTCTGCCAATGTGCATTTATTGCAGTACCTATTGAAAGAGTGTAAAATCTGTCATTAAATTGTCCTGACTGTTTTGTTTTTACAGTTCCAGCTCTGCGTGGATTGTGACAAGGGGGCTTTGGGGAGGTGGAGCCCATAATCACTTTTGTTTATGTTTTGTTGTTTTATTTATCTCCCTTGACAGGAGCTGTTGTGCATCTGGATCCTCCGCGCCTCTTCGTTCAACCAGAATCAGCATTCAGTGGATTAAAATAAAGCAAGTGGGATTGGCGAAATGGGCTGCGCCAAAGTTCTTCTTGTGATGTTCGTGATAGGGTTTGAAAAGGGGATTTGCGTCAACTGGAACCCCATCGCACGCAAGACCGTTAAATATAATGGTGAGTATCTAATGACCATACAGAACTACAAGCAGTTCGTCCCATTGCCTTTTTCTCACACTCTTTTCTTAATACGACCCCTCCCTTCATTCTCCATGCAGTTTTGAGATAAGAGGTGTGATTTTTGCTTTGAATTCACAGAGATATCAGGTTACTGCCAGGTTTTACAGTGCATTAAGTGCTTGTCTCTCTCTCTCTCTATTCATTTGCACTCACTCCATTTGTTCCTTTTGTCTGACGTCAATCTCACGTCTTTTCCTGTTTTAAGGCACATTTCACAAAGACGGATTTGAAAAGCATTAGAGGCACAAATCCCATATATTTTTTGTTGTGAAAACTATTATGTTCAATTAACTTTCAATGGTAAAACTTTACAATAAGGTTCTATTGGTTAACATTAATTAATGCATTAGATATCATGAACTAACAATGAATGATATTTTTACAGCATTTATTAATCTTGGTTAATGTTAGTTTATGAATAATACATTTGTTTATTGTTTATGTATAGTAGTTTATAATGCATTAACTAATATTAGTATCTATAGTATTGTATACATTATTCAACCTTTTATTTAAAACAATTTATTAGAACATGTTGAAATTAACACTGACCAAGTTTAATAAGTGCTGTGAAAGTATTGTTCATTGTTAGTTCATGTTAACTAATATAATTCATTAATAATAATGGATACAACCTTATTTTATAGTCTTAGCCTTTTTTCTAACATACAATTAACCTAAATAGCATGAAAAGTAACTAGTTTTAAACACTTGAAATGTCTGCATCTGACTTTGGCCCATCCCAATTCAAGGATAGTTCACCCAAAAATGAAAGTGAATGGTGATCAGAACTTTGTAGCTCCTAAAATAACATAAATAATCCATATGACTCCAGTGCTTGAATCCATATCTTCAGATGTTATATAATAGGCGAGGGTGAGAAATAGATACAAATGTAAGTCCTTTTTTTACTGTAAATCTCCACTTTCACTTTTACATCTGAATTTAAGTCACATGCGGTGATCTGAAAGTGAAAGTTAAAGTGGAGAATTAGAGTATAAGGGACTTAAATATTCTTCTGTTTCTCATCTACACCTATTATATTGCTTTTGATGATATGGATTTAAATACTGGAGTCATATGTGTTACAAATGTCTGATCACCATTCACTTGCATTGTATGGACCTACAGAGCTGAGATATTTTTTAAAAATCTTTGTTTGTGTTCAGCTGAAGAAAGAAAGTCACACATCTGGGATGGCATGAGGGTGAGTAAATGACGAGAGAACTTACATTTTTGGGTGAACAATCCCTTGAATTGGGACAGGCCAAAGTCAGATGCAGACGTTATAGTGTTTAAAACTAGCTACTTTTCATGCTACTTAGGTTAATTTTCTAACATATAATTAACCTTGCATGAAAAGCTGCTATTTCGAAACACATTAAATGTCTGTATCCTCCACTTAAAATGGGGATTTTGGCCTGTCACACTTCAGGGGCCTGCAGAGACCTTCCCGACTGTATCCAGCAATTAAAAATAACATTGTCACAATTTTGACAATCTATTGAATTTATATTTATTTAATTGAAGCAAAAATGTATTTTTCAATTATTCATTTTATTTCAAATGTAATCTTTAGCTTTGTCCCACATTTTGCACGCAACCGTTACCGCATGATTTTTACCACCCTATTTTGTACCCTAATCTTGGAAAGTGGCTTCCAAATCTCTGTTAATAACCAAACAGTTACATTAAACATACAGCAGTAGGAATAATTTCACGTGTACACTCATAAACTGATAATATCTCCTATTAAGCCAGCAGTAGTGAGAATCCAGGCTGGGAACACACTGCCTTAAATAGACAGGAAATGGCTAGTTGAGCTACAGCAAGGAGGAGCGAGAGAGGGCGAAAGAAGATGTGGGACATCAAAGAAAGTCCAAAAATGAAAAGAAAAGTCACAATGTGTCTGCAGTGTGTGTTTAACTACTCTTTTATGTCATGTGTGACTTCGTATGGGCCCTAAACCAGATAAACAGTAGGCCACAGTAGGCCAGTGCTCCAAACATGAGCACTAATTGGGACTGAAGGACTAAAGACAAAATCAAATCAGGCAAAGCATTGGCGTACACTTTAACGTGTGCATTTCTGTGCGTAAAGAGTGCTTAGACTGGCAGTCTGAGGGATTTAGAGCTTCAGTAGTGTGTGAGTGTGTGTGTGTGTGGTTGGAGGTGGGGAGATGGATTGTAGCAGAGATAATATTTACCCACGACTTTCTACACCCCCGCCCCCTGAAGACCCTGCCTCCACAATTATCCCCAACTTAAAGACGCTGGGGATTTGCAAGAAACGCAAACACGTGTCTTTTCTTTTTCATTTCTCATCAAAGAGCCACAACTTATTTTGGCAGCCATTAAACTGTTGTTTTCACGCTTGTAGCGGGCCGCTGGCTCGCCCTGTGGCCTCAGTGGGTTTAAAAACAGCTTTAAAAGTTCAAAGTGGAGTCAGAGGCCCTGCCCTCTCCGTGCCCCACCGCATAAGTTTCCACAACTGACAGCCCAGCATTACAAGGCCAGAGAATAAACTGTAATGGGAGGACATCAACTCAGGTAAGCAGTTTAATGGAGTAACTTAGGTTTTTACAGGGGCGCCACAACACGTCAGCTTCACACTTTCAAAATAGCTTCACAATATTCTTTAACTTCACAACACTCTTTCAGCTTCACAGTGCGCTTCTAGACCCAGGCTCTCTCTCCCGGTCTCCTGGCGGTGTGACTCTTTTATGCCGTGCTCACTGTAATTAGAGACAGGTGTTAGACATAATTTAGCTCAGGTGGAAGCGCCCTTACCGCTTTCTCTGTCTCCGGACGGATGCTTGACCACGCCCCCGCTGCCACACTAACATAAATTAAAGACCAATTTCAATGGAGGCCAGAGGAAACTCCTGCTGACTTAGAGGAATAGCATGAATGTACTAAGTCCAATGTGCTGAGGATGGCAAAGCTACAGAGAGAAAGAGAAAAAGAGAGGGAGAGTGGGACTGCCTTCCCAGCACAACTCTCTACCCTCCAATTACTATAATGACGCCCTCTGTGTGTGTGTGTGTGTGTGTGTGTGTGTGAGTGTGTGCGTGGTTTATGTAAGAGGACTAAAGCCTGTCTTCTCCATCTTTCTGTGCAGAACCCCTCCCCACACACAGATAACACACGCACACTGATATATACTTTGATTTATCTGTGATTTATACTCTTGAATCTAGCAGATGCCCTCTCCTGTGCTTGCACGACTCATTGTCTGTAAAACCGTGTTTCTTTTCCATTCAATAAATCTGTCTCCTACCCTTTGTGGACCTGTACGCTCCAGAAGGAGGCTGTTTGTTAAAGGGGGCAGAAACAACGAAAGTCTTTCAATTTTTTGTATGCTTGCCACTTTTATGAAAAGGTCACTCTCGGTACAAGCTGTGAGCTCAATTCTCAACTGCCGTCTCCCCTCCTGGACTGTCAAACACCGGTCTATTTTCAACAACCTTTCACACATTTCCCTTTTACTGTCATTTTTTTTTATTTATTTTTTATCTTAATCTTGTTTTTTTCCCCATTTCCACCTTTGTCTTTTACTCCCATAGAGTTTCTGTCATTTTCTCAGCAGCCGTACCTCTTTTTTCATGCAGGATGCATAAAGGTATTTCTCAGCTATGTTTCCCTTAAAGAGCAACTTTCAAATGTAGGGGAAGTAAAACTAGCAAATGAGAGACTTGTTGACATACAGTAGCACAGAGCTATTAACATAATGTAGCACAGCTCAGATAATTCGTCTTTGAAGGATTTGATGAGAAAAGTTTGAGTTCATAATGTAATCACTTGACTTTTGATTGCAGACGTTGGTGTCTGGCAAATCTGAGCACAGTGTGTGACATTGTTGAGATCTCTTTTAAAATGATTGAGGAGTTTGAGAAGATATTTAGTCAAGAGAACTCTAAGGGGTCATTAAAACTGAATGTATTTTTTGCATTCGCCTATGCATATTTTACATTTATGCATCTGGCAGACACTTTTATCCAAAGCGACTTACTGTGCACTTATTACAGGGACAATCCCCCCGGAGCAACCTGGAGTTAAGTGCCTTGCTCAAGGACACAATGGTGGTGGCTGTGGGGTTTGAACCAACAACCTTCTGCTTACCAGTTCAGTGCTTTAGCCCACTACGCCACCACCACTCCACTAAATAATGTTTTTATTTAACATATTTTACAGTTAACATAAGAATCTTGCTGTATTTTTAGCGACTTGCACTGGAGCACATGTTTTTTAGATACCGTGTCAAGTGTTAACAGAACTTAAACTTTGAAAATGGCTATCAAGACACCTGCGTTCTGTTCCATTATTTATGCAAGAATGCATTCGGTCCAAATGGCGCAAAGCAGCAGACTTGTTTGTTTGTTTTTCTATGTAAACATGTGCTAGACGGACATTGCACTGCAGGAGGGTCATACTGTTTAAGATGCCTTTTCAAATTAAAACGAATTTTAGCTTTGAAAAACCCGTCTCAAGACACCTGGATTCTGTTCCATTCATTGCGCATTCGTTCTGAATGGTCCCCATGCAGGGGACTTGCTAGTTTAAAAAAACATTTTTTTAAACATGCGCTAGACGGACGCTGAGGTGCTGGTTTTTCAGCATCTGGTGTAGGAGCACTGTATTTTTAAGACACCATGTCAAGTTTAATAAGGCGTAAACATTTGAAAACACATCTTGCGACACCTTTTTTAACGCAAGAATGTATTCAGTCAGAACAACCCCCAAGCAGAAGACTTTCTGGGGGGGTTTTATTTGTATTATTGTTTTTCTGTGTAAACATGCACTTGACAGACATGCACAGGAGCGGCACGTTTTTAACATGCCGTGTCAAGTTTAAAAGCGTTTCAACTTTAAAAAACATTGTCTCGAGGCACCTTCATTCTGTTCCATTCGTTGTGCTTCATCCACACAACAACTAATTCAGTATGAACGACCCTTAAGCAGATTACTTGCTATTTAAAAAAAATACAAATTATGTGAACATGGGCTAGACGGACATTGCGCCACTGTTTTTTCAGTGTCTTGTGCAGGAGTGCTTTTTAACCCTTTTACAGGTGAGTTTTTCCCTGTACTCACTAATCCCCCATAATGTGATTTTTCAATGTTGATAATGATTGATTATGGTGGATAAGATGTGCCGCCATGTTGTTTACACTGCAATGCAGCATGGGATTCTGAGTTCAAGATGGTTCTAAAAACCGAGCCCTTCCACTTGTTGAGGCAGAAGTGGTGAGAATGAGTTTATAAATTCTTTACATCGCTGCATCAAAACAGTCAATTAAAGTTTTTTTAATAGAAAAATACAAAAACTTTTATTTTGTGATTATTTGAATTTTGTGACAAAAAAATAAGATGTTCGATGTTGAAAAGAATATTTAAGTAGTTGTTTCATTCAGACAACCACTTTGGTCCCTCTCTGCTGGAAAATAGCCAAGCCCGAAAGGGTTAAAACGCCATTTCAACTTTTAAAACAAGAGTAAAAACAAGACTTGGCCTATTCACACCAAACAGCAAAGGAAACAAGCCGAAGAAATCGCTGGCAAATGGTCTTTGACAAGAACGGAAAAAATATTTGTCAGGCTGAGCGAAAGCAAACTCACTCCTCAGCAGCTCTGCCCGCTATCTATCAAAGAGGAGAAGCTGATAAAAGGAATTAATTAATAAAAGCTGAACACTTCTTAAAAGTTCACAGAATCAGAGGACCAAAAGATGAAGGACAAGCCAGCAACCAACTCTCCATTTGCTCACCATTCAATCTCATTGCTGTCTTAGAGAAACAACTGAGATTTCAGAGATCTTGTTTGTGAATTTGCCCTTACTGTTTCTGTTATTTTCTCTGCACCACCCCTCTTTTCCTCTCTGTTGTTCTTTCAGTCTCCACTTTTGTGGTGTTAGTGAGTTTTCTGCCTGTTGTTGTGGTAATCCGTTCTGACCATTTCCTGTGCTAAGCTGTGATCTCCTGTCTTCCCTTCCCAAAGCAGTAGCAGCCCCACCACTCCATCTAATCTAGTGCAATTACAGCACTTCCACTCTCCCCTCCGCCCACCTACTCTCTCACGCTCTTATGCACGCTGTGTATGTGTTTGTGTGTCTATACACACCACCTACAGTACATGTGTGTTAATCTCTTTTTCCCTTTCTTCTTTTTTAATTGCACCTTTGTGTGTCACCCTCAGTCTTGACCCTTGAATTTCTTTCTTCATTGGATCTTTGTCCTGGTAAACACAGGCATGTTTTTAAAGCTCATACTTTCTCTTCGTAATTAGTGTGTGTGTGTGTATTTACGTTCTCTGTGTTTCTAGTTTTTTTGGGGATCCATGTTGCAGCATCAAAGAGCTTAAAATAGGTCTTTAATAGAGGAGTGTGTGTTTTGAGTGCTGTGGTTATGAGCTATAAGCATGGTAAGGCTGTATTTATAGCAAAGCTGCTTTGTAAGGAGCCATAGAGGGACATCAGAGGGGAAAAAAGCAACCTTCAGCCTGACTTGGTTCAGTTTTGCGGCTCCATTCCCTTAACCGGAGTATGCTCCTCCACTGCCCTATCATTCAGTCCAGCTGAAAACTCATGAAGGACAAAGACAAACACACACACACATACACACAAAGTTCACCTCTGTGTTCTTTTGGATAGCTCACATCTGGATTCCATTCAAAGTGGTATCTATTTTTAGCAAATCTTTACCTCATCATTTTTTTGTCTATACACACAGATAGAGACTCCCTCTCTGCCCCATTAGGTGTGGTACTATTTGCTTCGGTTAAGTTCTACTTAATGTAGGGAGAGAGGGGCTAGTTGTCACAATGGCTATATCTCAATAGCTATAAATTTCATACAGTGCATCCGGAAAGTGTTCACAGCGCTTCACTTTTTCCACATTTTGTTATGTGCATCCTTATTCCAAAATGGATTAAATTCATCATTTTCCTCAAAATTCTACAAGCAATACCCCATAAAGACAACGTAAAAGAAGTTTGTTTGAAATCTTTGCAAATTTATAAAAAATACAAAATTAAAAATATCACACGTACATAAGTATTCTCAGCATTTGCTCATTACTTTTTTGAAGCACCTTTGGCACCAAGTCTTTTTGAGTATGATGCTACAAGCTTGGCACACCTATTTTTGGGCAGTTTCTCCCATTTTTCTCTGCAGGACCTCTCAAGCTACATCAGGTTGGATGGCGAGTGTCGATGCACAGCCATTTTCAGATCTCTCCAGAGATGTTCACTCGGGTTCAAGTCTGGGCTCTGGCTGGGCCACTCAAGAACATTCACAGAGTTGTCCCGTAGCCACTCCTTTGTTATCTTGGCTGTGTGCTTAGGGGCGTTGTCCTGTTGGAAGATGAACCTTTGCCCCAGTCTGAGGTCCAGAGAGCTCTGGAGCAGGTTTTCTTAAAGGATGTCTCTGTACATTGCTGCATTCATCTTTCCCTCGATCCTAACTAGTCTCCCAGTTCCTGCCGCTAAAAAGCATCCCCCCAGCATGATGCTGCCGCCACCATGCTTCACTGTAGGGATGGTATTGGCCAGGTGATGAGTGGTGCCTGGTTTCCTCCAGACATGACGCTTGCCATTCAGGCCAAAGTTTTCATCAGACCAGAGAATTTTGTTTCTCATGGTCTGAGAGTCCTTCAGGTGCCTTTTGGCAAACTCCAGGTGGGCTGTCATGTGCCTTTTACATGACAGCCTTCCGTCTGGCCACTCTACCATTCAGGCCTGATTGGTGGAGTGCTGCAGAGATGGTTGTTCTTCTGGAAGGTTCTCCTCTCTCCACAGAGAAATGGTGGAGCTCTGTCAGAGTGACCATCGGGTTCTTGGTCACCTCCCCGACTAAGGCCCTTCTCCCCCGATGTCTCAGTTTGGCCAGGCGGCCAGCTCTAGGAAGAGTCCTGATGGTGCCAAACTTCTTCTATTTATGGATGATGGAGGCCACTGTGCTCATTGGGACCTTCAATGCTGCAGAATCTTTTCTGTACCCTTCCCCGGATCTGTGCCTCCATACAATCCTGTCTCGGAGGTCTACAGACAATTCCTTGGACTTCATGGCTTGGAGTTCAATTTTGAGTGTCATGGCAAAGGCTGTGAATACTTATGTAAATGTGATTTTTTTCCCCATTTTTTATTTGTAATACATTTGCAAAGATTTCAAACGAACTTCTTTCTCGTTGTCATTATGGGGTATTGTTTGTAGAATTTTTAGGAAAATAATTAATTTAATCCATTTTGGAATAAGGCTGTAACATAACAAAATGTGGAAAAAGTGAAGTGCTGTGAATACTTTCTGGATGCACTGTAAATGCTTGTTTTCTCGTGAAGTTTTTTGGTATGTTGGTTTAAACACATAGTTCAAAATGGTTTAAAAGGTATGCTCCAGGTTCAATACAAGTTACGGTCAGTTAACAGCATTTGTTGCATTATGTTAATTTCCATAAAAATGAAGCATTAAGTTAAAAATTACAGTAAGACACCTAATGAAACTGAATAGGCCCAGTCCATAAATGCTAAAATACACATAGTTTCAAAAGTATAGCCACATTATGTAAACATTATACATGCTAACAGGATTTGAGTGTGATGTAATCATTTACAAAACATATTTGTGTAAAGTTATAGCCTATCCAATATTACAAATTTGTTGGCATGACGATTTAGCAGCCAGTAAGCATTGATATCTGGTTATTAAATGCTGTAACATCAGCAAATCCCTGATTTTATAACACTAAAATCATGTTAACACCTATAATGTTTAGATCTTGTGACTACAACTTACATATGTTTTACATTTATGGACTTGCCACATTTACTTCCATTGTAAGTGCCTAACAGTAACAGGGACAAGTCGACACAATTTTTTGAGGAGATCAACATTATGCCACAAATGCTGTCTATTAAGCTTAACTTGGAACCTGTAACATTTCTATATGTGCCTTTGCAGAAATACTCACTGGAGTAAAGAGTGTGATTGCTAGCCTTGGTCTGCTCTATTAATTGTTTTACTTCAGCTTTGTTAACATATTTATTATTATTATTATTTAGTACACACAGACACACACAGACACACAAAGAACAGTGGATGGCTTTCTCAATGGTGCCACTGTCTGGTTGGGATGCATAAGTGCACCTTGCTCCACTGACTGTAATTGCTGCTTCTCTGAATGTAATTATTTGATGTGACACTCTTAGCTCAGCACAAAGCTTAAAGAAACTCAGTCAGTGACTAGCTTAGAGGCATTTGAGTCGTTATGCAGATATTTAGAAGTGTGTAGCATGTGTGTAACTCTGTTTATAACCAGGCAGATGTTCTCTGGGGGGTATGTTTCCCTTTCCTCTTGGCTCCTCCAGCCTTCTTACACATTACCAAGCTGCCAGTCTCCAGCTAATAACCACACACTCTCTTGGCTTCCATCTTGCTCGAATCCACCACTCACGGTCCTGAAGGTGCCTTCCTCTTCTTTTTAAGCACTTGCTTGTAACTCTCTTTTCACCCAACTGCCATGGCAGTTAATCAGATCAAGGAGTAGTTTATGATTGAGTATTCAAACGGAACGTCCCTGCTGAAAAGATCAGTGTGGCTCATCACACCCACATTCCCACCCAGCTTTTTAAATAGCTTAAAGTAAAATGTTCCACTTTAAAAAAGTTTTACACCTAAAGATATATTCATAAATGTTTGAAATGATGTTCACTCACTTGAGACTAAAGGAATGTTTCACCCAAAAATTAAATTTCTGTAATAATTTACTCAACCTTATGTAGTTACAAATATGTATGACCAAATCCTCTTTCATGGCAAGTCAGTCCAGTCCAGTCATCTTTGTGTAACAGGAGCCAGCTGGTAAGTGATAGTTGTGTGGTATGTGTAAACATCACTCCCCTGGCTTTAAGAGGCACACTAGCGACTGATGCTAGAGGCTGTAGACTTTAGCCTCCTCGTTAGCGTGCACACCGTGGCAGGCGTGAACTGGGGAGCGGAAGCCTTTCCTCTCTTCCTCCTCCTCCGTGCGGACGAGACTGGCAGCGCTGGCTCGTTGACCAAGGCAGGCGTGGGGGTTGGCTCGCTGGCAGGCGGGGCAGGCGTGAAGGGACGAGCCATGGACGACTGGGGGGGTTACCACTGTGGGAGGAGAGGCAGGGTCCTCCTCAACGACGCCCACAGTGAACGGCGAGCCGCAGGCCAGCAGTGTCTCCTCCACGAATTTGCGAAGCGTCCAGCCGCGCGTTGCCAGTGGCAACCACTCCTTGAGCGAACTGTTCAGGTTGGCCCTGAAGAAAACCACCAGGGAGGAGTCTGGGAAGTCTGCGATACTCGCCAGCTCGAGGAAATCGCGGATGTGGTCCTCCACAGGACGGTCCTCTTGCATTAAGCTGAGCAGACGACAGTTGGCTTGTAACACCGCTAGATCCATATCAAGACAGACAGGAACAAAGGAAACATCCACGATGGGAAAACAGAAACCAAAAACAAGAAAACATTCAAAGGGCACATGAACTGAGCGAGCAGGGCAAAACAACAACATCCAGGCATCTACAAACAAGCAACGATCGACAGAGGAATCGAGGAACAGCAGGGTTTAAATACACAGAGACACGATAATGACAAAACGACAATCAGGTGAGAACAATAACACAGTGATGAGGGCCGGGAATCATGGTAATTGAAGTCTGTGACGGCGACACAAGAAACACGGGGCAGACAACCAGGGATCGTAACAATATCTGTACCTAAAAGGTGATTGGCTCTTTACCTGTAAGGCGGGACTTCCTTTTCTACATCAGCCACGTGATCTACTTTTTTTATATTTTTCTGTGCTTTTTTAAGCTTTGAAGTGAGTCACTATCAACTGCCATTTTATCGAATAGACAGACCATGATTCATTGGAATTTTTCCTGTTTTGTTGCACATTAGAAAGACATATGGGTTTGGATTGACATGAGAGTAAATTATGACAGAATTTTCATTTTTGGGTGGACTATCCATTTAAGGCCTGTAAGTCAAGTTGGATCAGTGACATTTGGATCACCGTTTGATATCCTCCAATAACATTGCATAATTTCTCTCTGTTTCTCTCAGATGTGCATGACAGTATGGCAAGGTTTCGCTCTGTTGGGGTGTGGAACTACACTATGTTGACCCTGGCAGAACATGAGAGGGTTTTGTACGTGGGAGCCCGAGAGCACATCTTCGCCCTGGATCCCAACGACATCAGCAGACAGCTCCGACCGCAGGTATCTTCAACAAAGAAAACACATTTCTTATTTCTTCATTTAAAAAGCCCTGCACCCACTAAATACTAATCCACAAACCATCAACCGACAAGAGACCATTAGCATTTTATCAATCAAAAATATCAGCATTTAAAAATGACTCACTCTTTCAATGCCTGAGCCATTTGTGTTAAATTGCAGGTTGCGGCAGTCAATAGGGAGTACACATTTTACATGCAGAATACTATTTGCTTGCAAAAGTCACATCTTTCTCATTCTCTCTCTCTCTCTCTCTCTCTCTCTCTCTCTCTCTCTTTCTTAGATTGAGTGGTCTGCTCCTGTGGAAAAGAAAAGAGAGTGTGCAGCGAAGGGGAAAAATAACCAGGTACTGGCTAATGTTGCATCCTTTATGTTATAACAGCTTTACATTGTATGGCCCTTGTGAAATGCATTTACTCTCCCCTCCCTCTCACCTTCTTCTCTTTGTGTCTTTCAGACTGAGTGTTTCAACTACATTCGCTTCTTGCAGAGCTACAACCACACACACCTATACACATGTGGAACATATGCCTTCCAGCCCAAATGCACCTACATTGTGAGTGTCCACTTGGATTATTGTCTACTACACTGATCAATCTGTCAGACCCGCATGATCAAGTGGGGCAAGCTGCAAGTCCTTACGACATTGAATCACTTGCAGGATATGAATTATGGATATGAAAAATTACATTTTCACTAGTTAAAATGCTAATTCTCAGTATCAGTATTGGAATTACTAGCGAGATTGCACACTTTTGATATCAGACTTTAAATTTGCACTAGTAAAAACTTTAAGGACTCAATCAACTTTCAAGAATGCCCAAAGCGCAGCACTAAGCACTACAACCGTGTGCTACATCTTATAAAATTGGTATGAGAGTGCTAATTTTAAGTGCAGTTTTTGTGCCAGGGCAAAGTGCATGTGGCCAAGTCTAAATTCGTTCCAAAACCCGGAGCGAGAAAAATTTGTATTGTATTTATAATCTAATTTGTATTGATATTTTTCCACCTGTTGTTGTAGAGTGATTTGTTATGTCACTGCAAAAGAAGCTGGTTAAAGAAGTTGTGGAGAGGATAAAATGTTTGGATTTGGTATATGATTGTTTTGACCATTTCGTTATTTATTATTTGTGCGTACCGATACAATCACTATTAATAGGCTTCTAGCCATGATTTGTGTCAGTAGATGAAAATTATTACGAAAACTTATGAATAGCGGCGGCTGTGGCTCAGTCAGTAGAGCGGGTCAGCCACTAATCGCAGGGTTGGTGGTTTGAATCCCACCCCACACGACTCCACATGCCAAAGTGTCCTTGGGCAAGACACTGAACCCCAAGTTGCTCCCAATGGTAGACTAGCACCTTACATAGCAGCTCTGCTGCCATTGGTGTATGAATGTTTGTGTGAATGGGTGAATGAGATGATTTGAATACCGTTGCACCTTAAAAAGGTGCTATATAAGTGCAGACCATTTACAAATTAGTAATTTTCTAAGCATAAAAAGGAGTATGTCAATATTACTATTATTCTAATTTGTTGCATACAGTCCATTTACACTACCAATTAATTGTGAATGTGTTGTCTTTGTTTGTATCGCTGATGCTTGACAGGCAATGGAGTATATAATAGGACGCAGATGGTGCAATAACTAATTAATTAATTTACACTTGACCCAGCCCATTAATGTCCTGCACATGAAATATCGCCAAACCCACTTGCGCCTAGACTTAGCGCATGCTTGCCCAAAAATACCAAAACTTCATGGCCATGCGCTGCACTTAGCGCTCTTAAATTAGAGCCCTAATTCTTTATATAAAAAATGGCAGCATTACTTGCACAAATACACATTCTTGATAGCAAAAATTTTATTTCAACTAGTGAAAAAACATGCACTGTTGTATATAATTACATTTAACTTGTAGAATTTTACAATGATATGTCATTCACTCATGACAGACATCTGTAATTCATTTCTTAAAATTCCAATTTCACATATCAGAAATGCACTTCTTAATAGGATAAATGATAAGTTTTGATATCAATAATTACATTGTCAGTAGTGCAAATGTCCATTCCTTATATCAACAATTGAATTACAACAAGCACATTTTTG
The DNA here is from genome assembly GCF_025860055.1 of Xyrauchen texanus. NCBI lineage: Eukaryota > Metazoa > Chordata > Actinopteri > Cypriniformes > Catostomidae > Xyrauchen > Xyrauchen texanus. Next base: position 8,124,917 of record NC_068279.1, on the reverse strand, counting down.
AATTTTGTATTTCATTTTAACAAATGGCAATGTAAATTTCACTCATTTGTATTGTGATTGTAAATAGTAGTAAGCCTTTTAAGATATATTTACTGTTCTATATTTATTGCTCTTCGGTTTACTGATATCGAAATTAATTTCCTGAAATACAATATCTAACATGCTGAAATAGATTTATAGATATCAGAAATTAGCATTTTCACTTGTTGTAATTATATCTTTATATCAGGAATGGATATTTTTACTAGTAACAATGTAATTATTAAGATAAAAAAAATTACAATATTAAGTAGTAAGAAGTACATAAACGATATGTGTGTTTGGTATTTCAAAAAGTAATAAATTAATAATAGATATCTGTAATTGTGTTTTGAACAGGAGTGAAAGATTGTTGAAAATGCAATTGCAGATATCAGTAATTAGTTTTTTTTTTTTTATTGTAATTCCATTTATTATTTCAAGAATGTGTATTTCTGTGAGTAATGATGTCATTAAGTGTAGCGGTTAGCGTGCTGCGCTACAAACCTGGCGACCTGAGTTCGATTCCTGCTCATGGCCAACACCAGTGATGATTATCTGAACCGGTCTAGGGCCTCCCCTAGGTCGACTCAGCCTAAAATGAGTACCTGGTGAGGTGTGTAAACATTGCCACTGGGGAGACAAAGGTTGGTCGGGCGTGGCGCTGGCCACCCACCCCCTTGTGTACCGTTCCAGCCTTCATAGGTGCTCGCTAACAGCACTTGCCCCTACAGTCTGTTAAGGCTAAATGGGGGATCTTTGTCTTTGTTTTTTGTGTGTGTGTGTGTGTGTGTGGATGTTCAAGCCATATGTGTTTCTGTCTTGTCTGATAGAATGCAGATCACTTCAATCTGGACAGTGCCGCCCTAGAGGACGGCAAAGGAAAGTGCCCTTACGACCCTGCCAAGGGTCATACAGGACTCATTGTTGGTGAGTCATCTATGTGTACAGGTTTCTGACCTGTGAAATATACTGTATCTTTCAACCCTGCTCCAGTATTATTATTATCATTCTTGTGTGTGGGTCAGTGTGTGAGTGTTCCATATTTAGTTTGGTGCCGTCTACAGAAGTGTGTATGGCTCCTCTCTTCACACTTGGGAGCAAATGGAATCCCTCTTTAATATCTCATAACTGTAAGGCTCTAGACAGGTGGGTCTGCCTGTGCATCTGTTCCTGCTCTAAGCATTCATCTCCTCTGTTTTAGACAAAGAGTTGTACTCCGCCACCCTTAATAACTTCCTGGGCACAGAGCCTGTGATCCTGAGGAACCTGGGACAGCAACATTACAGTATGAAGAGTGAATACCTACCTGCTTGGCTCAATGGTAAGTCCACAAACACAAGTCCACAAAAAATAACACATCCCTGCTAAATAATTGTTTCATCCAGCCCTTTATCTAGTGTCTCTACAGTTCTGTATCCACAATTATAACGCATTGTTCCTTTTAATTCTCCTTTCACCTCCTAATCTGTTGACTGGACCAGAGCCAAACTTTGTGGGTTCTGCACTGGTGCGGGAGAGCCGGAACAGTAAAGATGGAGATGATGATAAGATCTACTTCTTCTTTAGTGAGAGAGCAGTGGAGCTGGACTGCGACAGTGATCTGACAGTGGCACGAGTGGCACGTGTTTGTAAGGTAAGAAAGTAACCTCCAACCTCTTCAGTACTATAGAATCACAATCTGTTCTCTGAAGACATAAACTGTACTCCTGTCCAAAACCTCAACCAATGGGACTAAGACCGGCTCACTATCCTGTCTTTTACACAGCTAAGTACCAAAATAAGTATATGTACATGAGTACATGAAATATTGATTTGTGTTGAAATTAAGTTGCTGTGTGCGAAGAGTCTCTAGAAACTCAGATTTGCATTGGAGTTTATATTGTGAAAATGACCATCTGACATAAAACTTTGATGTTGGCTTGACAAAGACTTGAAAGTTTTTCTGAAAGTTTTAACTAGTTTTAAAAGTTTGATGGTTGTACAGATTTTACAGTAAGACAAACAGACAGGTAGCTAGATAGACAGATAGTCAGACTAAACCATCAGATAGACAGACATAAAGACAGACAGACAAAAAAGAAAAGGAAGGAAGAAAGAAAGAAAGAAAGAAAGAGAGAGAGAGAGATAGAGAGAGTGAGTGAGTGAGTGAGTGAGTGAGTGAGTGAGTGAGTGAGTGAGTGAGTGAGTGTGTGTGTGTGTGTGTGTGTGTGTGTGTGTGTGTGTGTGTGTGTGTGTGTGTGTGTGTGTGTGTGTGTGTGTGTGTGTGTGTGTGTTGGCCTGCTAGAACATTCCATCAATGAAAGTCTATGAAATTTGGGGGATTTGGTGATGGATGGATGGATCGTGTAGATATAGTGGCAAAAGCTATAGTGCAAAATGTAATGAAAACAAATGTAACTAATTTTGTGATGGTAAGATGCTTTTTGTGATTAACAAATTACAACAGTACTTGTTCAAAATAACTACTTATGAAAAAGTTGCACAATTTCCTGTTAATTTCAAACAGATTTGGTATTTCATTACATCTCAAGTATTCTATAAACAATTGAATCTCCATTGTGCTTGGATCAGTCAATGTGAGCCCACTTTGAACATTACATAGAATCATAACAAATCTATTAACCCCACTTAAGAAATAATTATTTTTTACACATTGTACAGATATTGAAAAACTTTAATTTTAATCACCTTGAACAATGAAAATAACAAACAAGAATTTAGTCTCAAAATATACAGTATGTGATCATTTCAGGGGTTTTCAGTAGCTACATAAATATGCAACATTGTACAAATTATTAAAAATGAGGCCAAATTGACACAAATCAATCTTTAGAGAAAGAAAGAAAGAAAGAAAGAAAGAAAGAAAGAAAGAAAGAAAGTTCAGTCACTTGTCATAACTAGACTGGACTACTGTAACGCTCTCATTGCAGGCCTTCCTGCTTGTGCTATTAGACCTCTCCAAATGATCCAGAATGCAGCAGCACGTCTGGTCTTTAATGAACCTAAGAGAGCACATGTTACACCACTCTTTGTCTCTCTCCACTGGCTGCCGGTTGATGCACGTATCAAATTCAAGGCCCTGATGCTGGCATACAGAACAGTCACTGGGTCTGCTCCAGCATACCTAAAAACATTTATGCAGAGCTATGTTCCCACCAGAAGCCTGCGGTCGGCTAAGGAACGTCGCCTTGTCGTAACAAAACAAAGAGGCACCAAAACACTTTCCCGGACTTTCAGTTTCATCATACCACGGTAGTGGAATCAACTTCCCAACTCCATCCGGGAAGCTAACTCACTCTCTATCTTCAAAAAACGGCTAAAATCACATCTTTTCCAAAAGCACTTAACCGGTCAAAAAAATAAAAAATTATTTACATTTCTTGTTGCACTTAAATCTGTTTTGTATACTATTCTGATGATAGTGAAACTTTGTAGTATGGCACTTTTCGTACCACTGTCTCCTTAAAATGATTCGCTTATGTTTTCCTCTTTTGTAAGTCCCTTTGGATAAAAGCGTCTGCCAAATGAATAAATGTAAATGTAAATGTAAGTTGGATTTAGAATAGTCTTGGTCCGCATGATGTTCCGTCAGTGAAAGTCTATGAGATTTTTGATTGTCACTTTGTCAAGCCAACATAATTATTTTATTAGCTTACTTGTAGAGATCGTAGAGTGACATGAGAAGTTGGAAAGATTACTTGCAATACCTTGATGACCGGTGAAATATCCCAAATGACCAATCAGATTAGAGTATTCCAGAGAGCCGTGTAATTAACATTTTGCGCAACAATTGGTTCAAATTATGGTTCCTTTGAGAAAAATCATCCTTTTAAGAATAATCTCATAACGCTGATTATCTATATTTATATTTTTTCAGACTAACTTCTTAAACATGCAGAGACCATGCATGGGAAATCTCTGTAATAACTGTCCTGCAAGTCCCTTTGGATAAAAACATCTGTTTGATGACTTCTTACATCTCTTATCAGGGAGACCTAGGAGGTACACGGACCCTGCAGAAAAAGTGGACCACCTTTCAGAAGGCTCAGTTGATGTGCTCCCTCCCAGAGCGCCACATCACCTTTAATAACCTGCGGGCCGTCTTTACCCTGCCTGGAGCAGACTGGAGGAGCACAAGTTTCTATGGCATCTTCCATGCACAGTGGTGAGTGAGCTCTGCTGCCATACCAGCCTGTCTCATTAATATTTCTCACTTTGACGTACTTGTGAAAGTCATTCTGCCTCTGCTTACATAAAGTGCCTCTGTGCCAAACATCCAGCCGTGTACCTCAACTGTAGAAAATGCTGCACTGTCATTAAGTTGACAGTAAAGCTATTACTGTAATAAACCCACCAATGTAGTGCAGTCATTTAGTTCAGACTGACTGACTACTTTTGCACTCTCTCTCTCTTTTTTCCCTTTTTTTCTATCTCAGGGGGGATGTGGATGCGTCTGCTGTGTGTCAGTATCAGATTGGGGAGGTGAAAACTGTGTTCGACGGGCCATATAAAGAATACAGGGAGTCGTCTCAGCGATGGGGCCGGTACACTGGCACTCTGCCCAGTCCACGACCTGGAGCGGTGAGATGGGAGGGCAAGAGGGTGTCTGTGACAAAGCAGGCTGCTAAAAATAGCAAAAGCTTTTCATATGAAAATGCACTGTAATTTTTCACCACAAAATTAGAACTTAATACATGACCCATTGGCTGGTGAGTATTTACTCATTCCAACATTTTACAAACATCAACATTTGAACAGAGGCATGTTGATGTAACAAACGTGTTCTGGTAAGTCTGGTCTGTTACGGCTTGACAAGTTTTTGTCATTTGGCACATTGTTATTTTCATCGACTAAAATTAAATGCCAATTGGAGTGGACACACTTTTTAAAATGGAGGACATTCTATTAGTGAATGACTCTTGCACACTGGCGTGAAATAGGGATAAATACCCCCGCTTGGACTGCTTTTTTCCACTGACAAAGTTGATCTTCAGAAAGCTGACAGCATCACTGCTTGGGTGTGGCAACAGGTGATCACACACACACTCCGTCTCTCTCTCTCTCTCTCTCTCTCTCTCTCTCTCTCTCTCTCCTTCACTCACATACACACACATATCCATCCATCCTTGTTTATACAATAACTTGTCAGAAACAGCACAAGCCGTGATACTATTCCTGAAGTAAACATTTTGAATTAGCAATGATGGCTTGGACGCATCATTTGGTTTGAACCAGCAACGGCAGATTCTGATCCGTTGCGTAAGAAAGTAGTTCCATGCACAAATGTTTTAAGTGTTTTCCAAAAAATTTTAAATGTACTTGTTCATTGTACTGCTGCATATAAGCAATATCACACTCGCAATTGTGCTATATGGCCCTAAATCAGCACTGCTGTGATTACCTACTACGGCACTCGACCTGCGGCCGAATCACAGCAGTGCTGATGTAGGACCATATTGCACTCTTGCTCGTGTGATATTGCTTAAAAATATATTATATATATACACTCACCTAAAGGATTATTAGGAACACCTGTTCAATTTCTCATTAATGCAATTATCTAATCAACCAATCACATGGCAGTTGCTACAATGCATTTAGGGGTGTGATCCTGGTCAAGACAATCTCCTGAACTCCAAACTGAATGTCAGAATGGGAAAGAAAGGTGATATAAGCAATTTTGAGCGTGGCATGGTTGTTGGTGCCAGATGGGCCGGTCTGAGTGTTTCACAATCTGCTCAGTTACTGGGATTTTCACGCACAACCATTTCTAGGGTTTACAAAGAATGGTGTGAAAAGGGAAAAACATCCAGTATCGCGGCAGTCCTGTGGGCTGAAAATGCCTTGTTGATGCTAGAGGTCAGAGGAGAATGGGCCGACTGATTCAAGCTGATAGAAGAGCAACTTTGCCTGAAATAACCACTCGTTACAACCGAGGTATGCAGCAAAGCATTTGTGAAGCCACAACACGCACAACCTTGAGGCGGATGGGCTACAACAGCAGAAGACCCCACCGGGTACCACTCATCTCCACTACAAATAGGAAAAAGAGGCTACAATTTGCAAGAGCTCACCAAAATTGGACAGTTGAAGACTGGAAAAATGTTGCCTGGTCTGATGAGTCTCGATTTCTGTTGAGACATTCAGATGGTAGAGTCAGAATTTGGCGTAAACAGAATGAGAACATGGATCCATCATGCCTTGTTACCACTGTGCAGGCTGGTGGTGGTGGTGTAATGGTGTGGGGGATGTTTTCTTGGCACACTTTAGGCCCCTTAGTGCCAATTGGGCATCGTTTAAATGCACGGCCTACATGAGCATTGTTTCTGACCATGTCCATCCCTTTATGGCCACCATGTACCCATCCTCTGATGGCTACTTCCAGCAGGATAATGCACCATGTCACAAAGCTCGAATCATTTCAAATTGGTTTCTTGAACATGACAATGAGTTCACTGTACTAAAATGGCCCCCACAGTCACCAGATCTCAACCCAATAGAGCATCTTTGGGATGTGGTGGAACGGGAGCTTCGTGCCCTGGATGTGCATCCCACAAATCTCCATCAACTGCAAGATGCTATCCTATCAATATGGGCCAACATTTCTAAAGAATGCTTTCAGCACCTTGTTGAATCAATGCCACGTAGAATTAAGGCAGTTCTGAAGGCGAAAGGGGGTCAAACACAGTATTAGTATGGTGTTCCTAATAATCCTTTAGGTGAGTGTATAAAAGACATCAAAATATGAATGTAATTTGTTCTGATTTTATTTGGCTTTTGTTATTTCCACAGTGCATCACAAACTTTGACAGAGAAAATGGCTATAACAGTTCTCTACAGCTGCCTGACGCTACTCTGAACTTTGCCAAGAAACATCCACTAATGGAGCTAAAGGTGGAAGCTCGCCCCCTACTGCTTACTAAAGGAATCAACTTCACTCGCCTCGCTGTGGACAGAGTGAGCTCACTGGACCAGAGATCCTACAACATGCTCTTCATAGGGACAGGTATGCTTGGATTGGATAAATGGATGGATGGATGAAGCTAGCACAGTTAACAAGGGCAGCATCTGTTGGTTACATGGGTTACTTTAGTGATTTACTCTGTCCTGTTTGTTCTTGTGTTGTCTAAACCACAAACAAGATAGATTTGCCAAAGAAGCTATTTATAAGTCATAATGTTGTATCTAAGTAAGAATGCCACCTCCGTCAATTGATTCTAGTCATGCAGGAAGGTCAGTCATCGAAGTAAACATTGAAAAGATGATTTTGGCCTTGGCACTCTCAAATACACAATTTCTCTGTGTGTGTGTATGTGTGTGTGTGTGTGTGTGTGTGGCAGGCAGACAACACTTCATTTGTCCAGCTGTATCGTGCAAAGAAAGTGTACTATTAAACATAGATAGACAAGATAGGCTTCAAAGTTAGCCATTTTTAACATTGAGATTAAAGAAGCAAGTTACAATCTACAGTAAATGCAATTGTAAATAATGAATGGCATGTCCAAACCACACCCAGGAGTAGTTTTAACTCCTAGGTTAAGTATTTTAGGGATGTGCACATGAACAGGGGGAAATATCACCAAGCAAACACCAATAGCAGAGCAAACGTGTCAGTGCATTTCATCATAATTTAAGGTGAACTAAAAGAAGCCTGTTCACCAAATAATTATACACTAGCCTTAAAGTTTCCATTTCCATTAAGATGTGGCCTTACATTTAAGGAACATGTCCACTGGCATGGAAAAAATCCTCTCAACACCGCTCACCACTCTAGAGAGCTGATGCTTTTGACAGTGTTAAAGCAAAAGTGTATTTATGTATTAGTTTCACAGTTAATATAATCATTATATATATTTGCGATTCTGGAGGTACATTTTTTTACACCAGCCACAGTATTGTCACAATAAATGCATGCAGTACTTCATCATTTGAAGTCCTGCAGCAACCTTAGAATTACCTTTTGATGTTAAAGCGCTTGCGACATACGTCACTGCTTTCAGCGCATAGTGATTGGCTGCCACCTGGCATTTTTGCTCCTCATTTATATAAACTCGAGCACTTCTCAACTTTTTTGAATGCATTGAAAACATTCGCTCAGCTTTGCTCACCAAGCACTAGTTGAAAGGTACAGTTACCTTTGCATGTCGAGATTCTGCATGCGAAGAAGTCATGGGTGGATGTTGAGCGCATGTGAAACCAGCAAAAATTGAATTGCCAAGCAGCCTCTTTTTAATGCTGCACTTTATACTCTGGGGGAGTGAGGTGAAAAAGAATCTGGCCCCTAAAATGATATCCTTTTCCATTGTGAAGCTTCAGTGTAGCTGTGTATGAAGCACCACCCAGATAGAAGTCACTGCCAAACCAAGAAACGTCCTATTGGTCAGCATGGGAAATTCGGCTGTCAAAGTTCACCGAATTTGAACGCCACGCAAAATTCCCAAGGCCACCGCGAGTTCAGGGTGCAAAATTCGCAACAATTCTCATTGAGATGACTGATGACTTTTGCCCACCTAAAAAACTGCCATTTTGGACTGGAGAAAAGAGGCAGATTGCGGGCTTCTGCGTGTGTAGGAGAAGTCTTGGATTGGGGATTAAGAATGAACATAGATACTCTGATTTAAAGCAAAGTTGCAAGGTGGATTTATGAAGGACCCCCTGTAGCTTTTTCAATCTTCTCCTCTGTTATCCTTTTTCCACGCTCTCCCTTGTTCTCCCAGACTGAGAAGGGTCAGTGATGCATTAACTGCGACAAGCATTGTGTGGAAGGACAGGATAAAGTACACACGCACACACACAGTTATGTTGGGTCACGGCACCAGCAGGGGCTTATTCAATTTTCCTGTTGGTAATTTGTGTAACTTTGCTCCTAAAATCAATGGTAGAAAAATATGGTATATTAATGATATATTAATAGACTATGTCTCTCCTCTCTCACCTTTTTCTGTTCTTTCTCCCCTTTCCTTCCATTTTTCTTCTCTCTTTTTGTTCAGCGGATGGATGGCTACAGCGTGTTGTGATTTTGGGTTCAGAAGCTCATGTCATTGAAGAGATTCAGCTGTTTGATCGCCGGCAACCAGTGGACAGCCTCACCATCTCTCACAGCAAAGTAATTTCGGATCTCTCTCTGTCTCTGTGTTTTCTCTGTTGATACTGATCCTTAGGGATTCTCTTCAACCCAAGTATACTGCCTCACTGGCACAAACCGGTTTTGGTCAAACCACAACAGAGTATGAAAACACAATGCTCTTTTAACTGGAAATTATTTCACAATACAATCCCACGTGTACTTTCTTCATTATTTCCTGTACAGTGTAAAATAATGTTTTTGGGTATTTGTATTTTATTGTTTTTTAAATAGGTTTTATTAACAATAACTAGAATAGGTTGGTAAGCTCTGCACACTCAAGTCAAAAGTCAAACAGAAATATAAATAAATAAATGTATATATATATATATATATATATATATATATATATATATATATATATATATAGTATATGAGAGAGAGAGATCAGCCACAACATTAAAACCACCTCCCTATTATTGTGTAGGTCCCCCTCGTGCCGCCAAGACTGCACCAACCCGCATCTCAGAATAACATTCTGAGATGCTATTTTTCTCACCACGATTGTACAGAGGGGTTATCTGAGTTACCATAGACTTTGTCAGTTCAAACCAGTCTGGCCATTCTGTGTTAGCCTCTCTCATCAACAAGGCATTTCTGTCCACAGAACAGCCGCTCACTGGATGTTTTTGTTTTTGGCACCACTCTGAGTAAATTCTAGAGACTGTTGTGTGTGAAAGTCCCAGGAGATCAGCAGTTACAGGAATATTCAAACCAGCCCATCTGGCAACAGCAATCATGCCATGCTTCAAATCCCTGAGAAAAAAATAAAATTCAAAGTTTGAAATCAAGCTGCCTTGCGTTATTGTGTAGGCTTAATGAAAATTACCCCATAGCACCACTTAGCGTCCAACCAGCAGTAACCCTGGTGTTAGTCGGTTTGAACGTGAACACCGCACCAGTGTCAAAATTATAATACTGTTGCAAGTCTAATGAACATATTCCCATATCATTCCATTTCCATCTTTATAGAAGTATTTGTACATTGGCTCACGCTCTGAGGTTCTTCAGCTGCCCTTGGCCAACTGCAGCCGGTATCATTCTCAGCCAGACTGCCTGCTATCCAGAGACCCATACTGTGCCTGGGACAGCGAGGGACGTGCCTGCATACGCATTGACCTCCACCGCGGGTAAAGTCATCTATTTCTCGATTGTCCTCCATGTATTTACTTCATCGCTCATTATGCCACTCTACTAACACGATTTTGCTATCATCCATTCATGCCAACTCTAAGCCTCAATAATGTCTTCATGTCTCTTTTGTTCTCTCTTGCCTCCTCTTATTTCCCTTCCATTTCTTCCCTTGATAAGAGCCACCTGTTCGTCTCTGCCTTATATTTACTCCACATCAATTTGCAACGGCTCTCCTTTCCTCCCCTGGCCACGTAGCAGTGTATCTAACAGCCTTATGCTCTCCCCCCCCCCACAGATCCACATCCACACTTTCCCAGGACCTCATGCTGGAGAGGTTTAACCGAGGAAAAGCCAAGTTTGACAAGCCGATCTCCATCCCCAGTCCTGGTATGTCAGACATACACTGCCCCCTACAGGCTGCAGTTAGCAGTCTTTCAGTAGCGGTCACACCACCCTAACCTGGAACACAAAAGCAGAAGTTAGGCAGAATGACAGCCTAGGTCACCTTTCTCTTTCATTGTATGGAAAAAAGAAAAAATGTCTTATTGTCCATCGCTTATTTTAAAAAAAAAGGCAAAAATAGAAAAATAGTTACCATAAGGCACTTACAATTGAATGAGGCCAGTCCATAAACATTAAAATACAAACTGTTTCAAAAGTATAGCCACAAGACATAAACATTATTTGTGATAAAATCGTTTGCAAACTTTTTGCTTGTAAAGTTATATTCAATATTACAACTTTGTTGTCATGACGATGTAACAGCTGGTAAACATTGAACTGGTAATCAAGCGAGCATAACTGGTAAATCCCTGATTTTCTTTCACTAATATCTTGTTAACACATATCATGTTTCCGTCTTTGGCTATACTTTTTTTACACTTACAATTTTGTGTATTTTATTATTTATGGACTGGCACCATTCACTTCCATTTTAAGTGCATTACTGTAACTGCATTATTTGCTTATTTTAAATAAACAAGGGACAATTCGAAATTATATTTTGTGGTAATCAATATAAACTAACATGAACTATCAATGAACAATACTATATTTCAAAATTTACATTGACCAAGATTAACAAACACAATAAAAATCATTGCTCATTGTTAGTTCATGATAAAAAAAAATACATAACCTTTTTGTAAAGTTTTACCACTGCTTTGGACTTGTAAAATAGATTGGAATATATCAACTTGGTGTCTTTTCTTCAGATCATTCGAGGTTGAGAAATGCCACAGTGGTAGTTGGATCAGATCTGGTGCTACCTTGCAGTCTGGTTTCTAACTTGGCTCAACCCTTTTGGGAACTCAACGACCGTGAACTCACCCTAGTAGAAGGTGAGGCCATGGGACCACGATTCGACAAAGCACTTCGTGCCCTTGTTGTCCCCCAAGCTGGTCCACTTCAAGCAGGCCGCTACATCTGCTACTCTGAGGAGCAGGGAGTAAAGTTCCAGATGGAAAGATACCAGGTCGCAGTGGTGGCCAGTGCGCCTGTCTTCATGGAGGCCCGCACACCTGATGGCAGCATGGGTTTATTCTGGGTACTGGTGATAACATTAGGCGCCGTTTGTCTGTTGCTGCTTATTGCTTCCCTGTACCTTCGTAGAAGACTTAAGCTAGCCCTGGGCAAAGGGGCTGAGATGAAGCCATTGGAGAGCACTTTAGTGTACCCCATTACCTTACCCAAAGAGCCGACTAGCCGTCCGCCATTTGTGCCAAGCAAAATGGCCAGCGATGAAGACCGCTTCTGGGAAACAGGGGCTAATTATTTCTACACTGATGGGTCCCTGAAAATTGTGCCCGGACATGCCATGTGCTCAACCGGCAACTCAGCCTCTCCAAGTTCCATTCCAGGTCAGCCTATTCACTCACCAAGTAGGTTAAGCCTCACCAACATCAGAAACTCGAGCACCAATGGATACATCCGCCTGAATCTGAGCACAGCCAGGGAGGAGAGAGGGAGCGGAGGAGCAGGTATGGGCATGGGGAGCGGACTTGGGCTGGGCACCCGAGAGAACGACTACTCTAGTCCATTTAAAGAGGAGCTCCGGAGAACTCTGCAGCAGAGGACCGTCCTGCCCGATGCCAACCCAGAGGAGTCTTCTGTGTAGATCTTGTAGAAAACACAGAATACATCACCTACCTCCCACCTGCTTGGGGAACTCTGTCTCCATTCTACTCTTCTCTACTCGCAACTTATTCCTTCTCTGCCAACACTTTTGCCGTGGCAAACATCTTCCGTGCCACAAGGCCACCATGCTTCACAACATTCCCTTCGATTATTCTGGTTCTCGCACTTCTAACAATCTAAGTTGCTCTTAGAAGCAGCCTCACACAAGACTGAACAAATCTTGCCAATCTTTTGTAAATGTCTTTATTTCAAGGACCTGACAATAGGGCCTTGTGTTGAGCATGGCTAACAGGCAAACACAGGTAATCTCTGAGAGGAATCTGATGAGCCAAATGTAGCTGTCATTCTGATCTGTGTTAGGCAGAGTTCTGGCAACAGATCATATTTATTAGGCAAGCTGGAGGATGCAGAGCCCTGCTCTCTAAGTTTGACATCCAGGCTGCTTTCCTCAGTCAAGGCAGGTGTTTGGACAGGTTTCTTGCACTCTTTGTGAATAGAAAAACATGTGAGAGAAGACCAAGTGGACAAGCAAAAACTTAAATCGCTAGATGACAATCACAACATTACATCTCAGAAGAGAAAATGGAGGACACATTGTTAAAGAGAAGAGAGAAAAACTATTGAGTGAGCTGAAAAAAGAAACAGAACTCAAAACACAGACAAATGCTTTGTCTTTCTTTACTGCTCAATAACTTTTTTAATATTATCTTTTTTTCCCCGAGAATGTGTCATGAGACTTGCAGCACTAATAATATATTGTGAGGTTTTTCTGTCTGTTTATTGCTACTGTTAAAGAAGGATTTATTTTTTACTATTACGAGTTTCAGCTGAAATGTGAAAGGAAACTAGCTCGTGTTCTTGTTCACCTCAAAAATTTCCCTACATGATAAACCAGGTGAATGAAGACACACGATAGAAGGAAACTTTGCTTCTGGTCTGGTTTAGAAGACTCCGCCCACATTCTCAAGCCAAAATATTCCTCATGAACAGGATCCTTCAAGGACTACCAGTAGATGAGCTTGTTATTAAGTCCAGTTTAAGTGACCAATCAGAAGCTATGGCTGATGAAACACAGGTAAGTCAGCACCAAAAAACTACTCTATTTCAGTTCTTACTAAAAAGATTGATATTTCTAATGGTCAGGGTTCCCACAGTCATGAAAACCTGGAAATGTCAGGGAATTTTTTAAAGAGTGATTTCCAGGTCTCGATAAGTCCAGACTGATCTCAAAGTGAAAACGGAAACACTTTTTCTTTAACTAAAATTGGTCTATGCTTACCGAAATGTGAAACACTGCCTCCAGTGGCTAAAGCGGTAAGGGTTGTTCGGCGTGTGGGCACTTTTCAGCTCCATTTTCCAGTTGTAAAGTTCACGGAGGGCCACCAAAAGCGATTTGTGAAGCGAGTTGTTTTCAGCTGTATAGGATTTAATACAGTAGAATAGGAGAGGGATGCAACCAACCCAAAGCCTAAACTTAAACTTAACCTTCAGTGGAGTAAAAATTGAATATTACAAAAAAAAATGCAATCTCTGTATCACGCTATTTACCGATTATGCAAATGCAATTACTTCTTGGTTTTAATCCGAGATCTAATGCGCTGCTGATGCAACGTGCTTCTGGTTGTGCCATAAGGGAAGGTAAACATACTGGAGCTGATTCCAAAATGTCTGAAAGGAGATGCTCTATTGTGGCCGATACTAGGGTTCCGGAAGTCTCGGAAACAACATGTCGACCAGAGGTGTACATTAACGAAGTACAAATACTTCGTTACTGTTCTTAAGTATAGTTTTTCCAATATTTGTACTTTACTTGAGTATAAATCTTTCTTTGGAATAATACTTTTACTCCACTACATTTTGAAAATAAAATTAATACTTTTACTCCGATTAATTTCTCCAGATCCTTTCGTTAGTTTTGCAACAGAACACAGCAAAAAATAAGAGAGGGTCCTTGCTGCATACTGTAGCGTGATGACGTATTGGATCTAATCCTCTGCATAGTGGATGTATGTTTTGGTTTTATGTGTAACACTGATTACATTACTTAGTATTAAAGAATTACACTGAGACATTTGTTTAATATAGCTTAGCTTTTATAAATGGTCATAACCATGGATTTCGTAAATTACTCTTCCTTGGTTTTCCTCTTCACACACACAGAAAACAAATATATAATTTAAGCAATATACTCCTCACAATAATGTCTCATTTTAACATCTCCGCTGTACGTAAATGCCATGGGGTGAATTATTTTTATTTGTATATTATCATCTAGTGGTCAAACACACTTGAAAGCAGGGCCATAGCTAGAGGGGTGAAATGTGGTAACGATTCTAGGGGCCCAACAACAAATTCTAAACTGTATTGTTTAATAGGAAAGGGGCCCAGAGCAATATGCAGTCAGGGGGCCCAGAATACCTTGCTACGGCCCTGCTTGGAAGTATGCAAAAGTGAAATTAAAGTGAATCGATTTAAAAACGTGTCTTGTCATATGTATCCAAATTAGCGCATTTTAATTAGTTAACACCTAATTTGCATATCAATGGGGCAATTGTGATGACGTTATTAGACACAGATTTTACTGTATTCACCTGTAGTGTCTCCATTAAGTATAGTACATTAGCCTGTATGGCCATGATATATTGCCATAGCTAAACCTTAGCTATGTAGCTCATGAGTCATGCATGTTAGCAAGACACAAGTTAACTATATTTGTCTTTTGTCTTTTGGCTAATTACCTGTAAAGTTGAGGCACTGGTAGCTTAGTCTTTTGTTCATCACCACTCACCTCCACTGAAGCCAACATAAACACAACTGGTATGGGAACTGGGAGGGGCTGCTGCTTGCCTGTCTGTGTGTCTGATGTGCCGATGTGTGCTGCACGGAGACGCGGAGGGAGGGAGAGAGAGAGGGATGGCGGGCATTGGAACTCGACAAAGTTTCATCTCCCGACCTGATATTTGGATTTTTTATTTAATAAATATATTTGTTTGACAGGGAAGCTGTGCGCTAACAGGAATATATATATTAATTTATAAAAAAAAAAAAAGAATTAAGAAAAAGCACCCCAGAAAACAGAAGACTTTCTCTCGAGGAAGATAAAAGGTATGTCTGTGTGTTGATGTCTGTGTGCCTGGGGAGGAGTACTTGAAAAATAACAAGCTTAGTTTGGTGAATCAGGAATTTGAATCAAAATGACAAGCATATTGCGCACCAGATTACATGTGTTGTGTCGCCACTTGGGAAGACAAGAAACATGGGGTATGCTATGCAGTTGTCAAGGTGATCTGCTGTGTGTTTTAGCATATTGCTATAGTATGTGGTTGCCAGGTTGTTACTATGGTGTTGCCAAGTTGTTTTCTGTGTTTGTAGCACATTGCTATGCAGTTGCTAGGGTTTATATGTGGTTGTAAGGTTGTTGCTATGCAGTTGTTCAGTTGTTTCAACTGTGTTTGTAGCACATTGCTATGTAGTTGCTAGGGTTTCTATGTGGTTGTCAGGTTTTTGCTATGCAATTGTTACATTTTTTCAACTGTGTTTGTAGCACATTGCTATGCAGTTGCCAGGGTGTTCTTACTGGGTGTGTTTACTGGGCAGTTGCTTATTGGCCCAAATGAAAAGAGCCCAGTCTCTATTCTTGTCACAAAATATGACTTAGCTCCTTCCTTCAATGTTACAATTTTTTATGGACTTTTTTTTTTTTTGTTTGTTTGGTTGTTTTTCAGTCATATGTCTAATCCATATTTTTTTTTCTCCCCATTTTGGAATGCCCAATTCCCAATGTGCTCGAAGTCCAGGTGGTGGATGACGAATCTTATAGTGTGTTCACACTTGAAAGATTTGGTTTGATTCAAACGAACTCTGGTGCGATTGCTCTGTTAGTGCAGTTCATTTGAACACATGTGAATGCTGCCATCCGAACCTTGGTGTGTACCAAACAAGAGGACCGATACCCCCTGAATAGTGGGTCTTGGTCCGATTTCAAACTAACTCTGGTGCGGTTCGACAGATATATGAATGCAGCATGGACCAAAGACATCTAAACAGACCAATAACAGGAAGTAATCTGCCTTTAATACTGACCTCATGCATACCTGGTTCTTCTCATCATAGGAGCTATGTTGCCCATTACAGTACAGTACATACGTCGGAACTGCCGTCAGTCGTCTTTGCAGCATATCTTCGTTTGTGTGCACAACAGAGGAATTTCTGGTGCTGTTTTGACTCCTTTACACAATTTATAAACTCTTCGTTTGTTCTCAGCTGGTAAAAATACCACCATATTTACATAAACCCAACAAGCCCATTTAGCCCAGCAGCCAGCATTGTTTTGGATGTTCGGCAAGTTCCTTTGCAAAATATACATCATAAAAGCTGTCCAATCAGGTTGTGACCTTATCCTTATGCCTTTTGTTTTGTATCTATATGTTCGGTGTTAAAAATGCCAGTGTGAATGCTAAGCAAACCAGGACTAAATGTAGCATTTTTTTTTTGGTCCAGACCAAGAGAACCAAGAGAACGAAACTTCAAGTGCGATCACACACTTAGTTGCCTCTGCGTCTGAGACCGTCGATCAGTTCATTTTATCACATTGCTTGTTGAGCGTGTTACCACGGAGACATAGCGCATGTGGAGGCTTCATGCTATTCTCCGCAGCATCCACGCACAGCTCACCATGCGCCCCACTGAGAGCGAGAACCACATTATAGCGACCACGAGAAGGCTAACTCAATGTGACTCTACCCTCCCTAGCAACTGAGCCAATTTGGTTGCTTAGGAGTCCTGGCTGGAGTCACTCAGCATGCCCTGGGTTCGATCTCGTGACTCCAGGGGTGGCAGTCAGCATCTTTACTCGCTGAGCTACCTAGGCCCAACATTAAATTGTTGATTTGACTCCTCTGGGATGAGAACTTTGTTTTGACATTGGAAATGTAACTGAGTGTTCATATTAGGTTTGCCTAAATGCTTGTATATAATAAAATAAGAAACCGAGATAAGTTAAAGTTTGAACAGATCTTCTCCTGCATTTATTTGATGTACCACATTGCTACTCTCAGCTGAACTCAACTCAACTCAACTGAAAAACACACACACACTGTGCGCAATCACTTAGTGTTACAACAATAAACTCAAAAGTAAGTCTTTTACAGTACAAGTGCAGCTTCATATATTAAGACTTTAAAATTACTTTTAAATCACATGTATTTCATGGCATAGTCCACTGTAGAGATGTTTTTCCTGCCGTTTAAACCAAATTGTATCATTCAAATTCAACAGTCAAGACTTTTAAGTAAATGTAACTTAAATATTATATCAAAACTCCACACACCTTTAAAGCCTTTTAGAGATTACTCAAGATAATCCATATAATATTTGCAACTAATGATATTAAGTAGGTTATTTAAAATCCCAAAATAAATTAGCAAACATATATTAATTTGTTGAAAATATTCTCTCTTTTCTTTCCTTTTTTTTTTGTTGTTACAATTACAACCCCACTGATTCATTTTTCCCAGTGTGGATTTTACCTTTGTGTAGAGTAAAACTTGCGATGTGAGAGAAACATTATTTTGAGTGGGTTCTTGTCAATAAATAGGTTAAAAAAGGTTCACAAATTTGTCTGAATGATTTTCTAGGAAATCGTTCTAAATCAAAAAGTTTATTTTTTATTTTTCTGTATCCAGTAATCGCAAACACCTTGAGGGTCATAGAAAAGCCCTGGATTTTTATTGGTCAAAAAGAGTGGGAACCCTGAATTGTCATATAAGTTTGTATTTCTGTTCAATAAAATATAAAAACTCTAAACTAATAGGTTATATCTCTCTTTTATCTCTTTCAGTGTGGGCTTTGCTACTCTTAAACAGAGACTAAACACAAAAACAGAGTGAAACCAGAAAGCCGAGGACACTTTCATTCTGTTGACCTTGATTGTGAAGACAAATAATGACCCTGCGTGGTGAAGAGGCACTACGATGGTCATCACTGGGCCCATATTCCATTGCATGATGTTCTGCTAAATATATTGTATAATTTTCAACAATCAAACAATAATCTCATACTACACTGCCTGGCCAAAGAACTTCACCATTTGGATTTAAATAAGCAGATACTTAAGAGCCTATGATTGGATCATTATTGCAGTGATTAATATGTTTCTGCTGGCAAACATTCTTTTAACCCTAACTGATGCAGTGTGTAGCTTCTCATTTCTTTAGCAACCATGTCAGAAGGCGTATCCCGTTGTCGTGGAAGAAATTTTACTGTGTTTCAAAAGGAGCAAAATATTGGCCTGCATCATGCAAAGAAAACAAAGGAGATCGCTGAAATCAATGGAAATGGTTTAAGAACTGTCCAACGCATTATTACAACCTGGAAGTGGTGAACCGTCAGCTTCGTGGAAGAAATGTGGTCGGAAACAAATCTTGAATTATCATGATTGGAGATCACTAAAAGTACAGGATTGGGACTAAACAGCTGTGTGGCCACAAGAAAGACACTTGTTAATGAGGCTAACTGGAAAAAACTACTTCAGTTTGCTAGGGAGCATAAAGATTGGACTGTGGAGCAATGGAAAAAGGTCATGTGGTCTAATGAGTCCAGATTTACAATATTCCAAAGCAATGGGTGGATCAGGGTAAGGAGGGAAACGCATGAAACAATGCAACCATCATACATAGTGCCCTCTGTACAAGCCTCTGGAGGCAGTGTCATGATCTGGGGTTGCTTCAGTTGGTCAGGTCTAGGCTCAGCAACATCATGCGGCAATAAAATGAAGACAGCTGACAACCTGAATGTACTGAATGACCAGGTTATCCCATCAATTGATTTTTTTCTTCCTTGACGGAACAGGCATTTAACAGGACGACAATGCCAAGATTCATCGGGCACTGTGAAAGAGTGGTTCAGGGAGCATGAGGAATCATTTTCACAATTGGCCACCACAGAGTCCTGACCATAACCCCATTGAGTGTCTTTGGGGTGTGCTGGAGAAGACTTTACAACTGGTTCCACTCTCCCGTCATCAATACAAGATCTCGGCCAAAAATGAATACAACTCTGGATGGAAATAAATGTTTTGACGTTGCATAAGGTTGTCAAAACAATGCCACAACGAACGCCATAATCAAAGCTAAAGGCCGTCCAACGAAATATTAGAGAATGCAACTTTTTTTTCTTGGCCAGGCAGTGTATAAACATAATATAACAAAAAGAAGAAAAGTTTTCATACATGTGCCTCTACACCTTGGGTGAAGCCAAAGCAGACTGCAGACATGTTTTTAATCCTCCTCTTTTTTATGTTCTGGATTTTGTCCATTGCACAAAACTAAAGTGTTGTCAGAAATCTTTGTTACTACTAATCTTGTTTTGGTGGAATGCTATTCTTAGTGGCATGATAGCTTTACAGTTTTCTCAAGCAGCTTTTCATTCTGCTATTCACTTTGTTCTAGTCTATGATCCAGTCTGTGCCGCGCAGCATAAGAGGGAAGAAAAGACTGGTTAGAAAAGATCTTTGTACTAAAATGTATGCTGAAAAAACAGAATCCTTTCTGCCAGGACTTCTCAGGGTGGACTTTTGACTCAAAATCTTGAAATTGTGAAATCTTATAGTCCTTAATTTCACTCATCGCTTTGATAAGCCTATGTAAGTAATGACCTAAAGTCAGACTTAAGAATGACATAAGTTCACTGAGAAGACAGGAAGTGTTGCAAATGCTTATTTGCATTACATATGGCTTTTTTGGACTGACTCAAAAATGCTTCCCAGTATTCCCTGCTTGATAAAATAAAATACGGTCATCTCAAGTGCATTTCATCTCACTTGGCTTTAAATCTGCTGTTTCTTTGTGGTTGCCATTTCAATTTTTGTATTACTTTTTTTTCTTTCATGTTTCCTTGCATAAATTTTTTTTTTTTTAAGTAATTATGTTAAGTAACTTATTTTTTGCTTGTACAAAAAGTTGATATTTATTATCATTGTACATATACCCCTATTTTTTATAAATGTATATATCTTCAGAAAATAAAAGTACAGACCAGTTCACAATGTGTTGGGTGTGTATGGTTGCATGAGTTACCATGTGTTCAAATGACTTCAAATGCCAAGTGTCTTGTTTGTTTGTAATGCATAATTGCCATTTACGTTTTCATAATGCCTCTGAAAAATATTAATGCAATCTTTTGTTTTGTGAGAGTCCACAAACATAACACAACATCTGGACAGGGATCACAACAAGTGCAGTGTTTCCTGCTTAGAATCTCTCTCCCATCTGAACACATTTTAATAAAGTGTATTTGAAAGCATCACCATTTTTGAAGCTGCATGATGACAGGGTGGCCACATGCGGTAAGCGACGTAGCCACAGCTGTGTGTGTCATTAGCAGTCGGCTCTGAGCAAGACAGCTCTTTGTGTACACAGCTGGGCCTCCACTTCTAGAACAATTCATGTAAAATTGCAGGTCACCAGCCACCGATCATGACAGTCTAAATGGGGAGAGACAGAGAGCGCCCGAAGCAATCAAATATTATTTAACATGCTTACTGATTTCATCTGATTTCAACATGGACATAAATGGTGTGGAAAGTTTGAGCCAGGCACTACCTTGAAATGTATAACTTAAACCTAAGCCTAGACTGAATCTGCATACTTAATTCATGTTTCTTTACACTGATATGGTGGGGTGAGGAATGTGTTGAATTTTGAGAATATTTGAAAAAAGATCTGTGGAGCACTCTGCTGGCATAGCTTCCATTTGGGCCTATTTATAACATATAAATCCCAAATTATGTGTTAGGTCCCAAATTAAATTTCAGCCAGAGGCTCTTAGGAGCAAAAATTGCACTGGGTGACCCCTTAAAGTCCTCAAACAATCTCCTGATGTTGGATGTGGCCCTGTTACCTTGTATCATTTGATAGATTTCCAAGGTGTGGTTGCTGAAAGCTCAGCCAATCACCTCAGGGATAGGCATACTGACCTCAAACCAAGCCTGTTTGCCAAGCTCTCTGTTGGTGTCCAACACTCTGTCTGAAAATTTCACCAAGGCTGCAATCAGAATGGGCATCCAACATAATATTGCTCATAATTGCCTCATAATAAACATGCAAGAGTGCTGTATAGCCCTACATCAGCACGGCTGTGATTCAGTGGCAGGCACGAGGTTGGAGGCGGAGTGACCCTAAATGTAAATGTGTTTATGGTCACTTACTCCCTACTAATTATTTCACAGACTGTGATGATGCCTTAATTTAGCAGCATAAATATAGCAAACCTTTAAATCAATTTCATTTGATTTATTGTTTTAAATGTTTTTATTTATAAATAATTGTATTATTATATGAATACATTTATAATATAAATAATATATTTATACTGTGTTAATATACTCTAAATAATAAATGTTTTTATTATTTATGTACAGGTAATTATCTTTTTTATAATTCTTTAATGTAAATGTATAACATTATTCTTTGTGTTATATTACCTGGCATTTAGATCACATTTTTCATTTTATTAAAAAATAATAATAATTGTATTTAAATGTGAAGTAAAAGTCTCTTCAACTGTTTATTCAATTTTTTTCCTCTTGAAAAGTTTTGGAAACCTAAAGTGGATTTTTTTCTATTTTCTCTTTATTTTTCTCCATTTACCTCTATAGATGTTTATTCACTATAGTTTTGATTTCATGTTCCAAACTTGTCATTGCCATGAACAAAGCCACCATTTGTTAGGCCTGTTGGTTGACAGAGCAATGTGGTCACTTTATAGTCTAGAGTCTAGACTAACTTAAAGCTTATAAGTTCAAACGCTGGTGATCTAAGAGCAATCACCACTGTACCTGTGAGTAAAGTATATCCTCTTTTGTTGCTCCAGGATGACTGTTTCTTTAAGAAGTATAGTGTAAGATATTTTGGGTACAAAAATCTGCTAAATGACCCTGATAATATCCATCTGCAGAGCCATAGAGAAATACATTACAGCAGTTTCAGGGCCACAGCGCCAGGCCCACAGTCTCAGGGCAGAAGTTAGGGTGGAGCCAATGATGACTTTGTAATGTTTTATTAAATCTATCATTATTTGGTGAACAATGAATTTATATATTAATGCTAAGTTTGTATGTGCTTACTACTGAATCTATAGGTGTGTTTCTTTTTATTCTTATTCAAGCTTGAATTTTTTTACATGCTTTAATAAATCTACAATTTTTCTGGGGATATTTCTATTACCCTTCAGATTATTTTTGTATATGGGCTTTGCAATAAAGTCTCATAAGCTTATATAGTTATTTCTGAATAAAAATGGGTTGTTCCATTTTATTTTGTTTTATTTAGGCCTATTAAAGTGAGTTTTTGTTAGCTTACTTAGATCTAAGCGTTGTAAGTATTTTGTTGCATTGATCAAAGTCCATTATTTCCCATGTAGAGACATATTACAAGTTGGAGAGGTCAAATGTTACCTCAGTTGCCGCCATTTTCACTGCCCTATATGCATGGCCAGTGTGTTTAAGCCGACCAGACTGGACAAATTAAAACTGCATCTCCAAAGCTACAACAAGACAGTTGTCCATTGAGATATTTGTCAATATGTGTAGCACAAATATTTATATTTACTTCAATTTTCACAGATGTGGATTTGGACAGATGTAGACATGTTTTTGACATAAATACACCTAGAATTGGTTTGCTTTGTAAGTATTAGTTGAAAGAAAGAATAAGGACACATGCATGTGCAGTACATTTATTCAATTGTCAGATGCTTTTATTGAAAGTAATTTACAGTGCATTCAAAGTATACATTTTATGTGTTCCTGGGAACCCAAAACATTGCCATTAGTATCATCCTTGCTCTATCTCTACTGGTTGAAATGCTTTCCAGTATGCTCTGTTTATTGTTTTGGGTGCACACTTAGATTTGAAGACCACTTCAGTTAATTAAAGTAGACTTCATGCTGCTAACAGCTGATATTAAAATATGTTTTCTGTCTTCAAGTGTGACCTTACCATTATAAGGAAATGGTGGACTCTAATTATTTTGGTTAAAAGGTATCTTCCTATTTCCCTCCAGACCACACTAGCCACATCCTGAAAGACAATTCTAAATCAACCAAAAAAATTATTTTACAGGACAGAAGCCTATTTTCAGGAGTCACTTCCAAGAGGAGAACAAGGCACTCCCAGCAGCAATGAGGTATATATATATATATATGTGTGTGTGTTATATATACCGTAACCTTACTGTATGTACTGTACATACATATACTGTACATACATATCTGTATATGTCTATATTTGATGCTATATATATATATATATATAGTGTCAAATATAGACATATACAGATATATATCTATATAGAGAGAGAGATATATATAGGTGTTGCAAATATTAAACCAAAAATTACATTATTCTTTACTCTTCTCTAATGAATGAGTTACCAATCATAAAAGACCTCAAAACAGCTGTAAAATGGTTGCATAGGAATAAACAGCTTCAGGGGCACATCAGTTGAAGAGCCTTGTTTCCTACAGTTGGAAGACGACAACAAGGAAAGGGCCTTCCGTAAACTTTTTGAAGAACCAGAACTTTCCAGAGAGACCTTACATTTAATTTTCTTTTCAGGAGTGACATGAATATTTATCTCCTGGTATGTCATGATAAGTTGGGCCTAAGAGTCAATTAATTCCCGGCCCTCATCACTGCAAGCACTTTGTCATTGTCCTCACCTGATTGTCGTTTAGTCCTCATTACCCCTCTGTATTTAAAGCCCGGTTGTTTGTTCAGTCTCTGTCGATCGTTGTTTGTGGATGTTTGGAAGTCGATGTCTAGCCTTGTTCACCCAGTTCGTGTACCCTTGATGTTTTCATGTTTTGATTTCATTTTCCCATCGTGGACGTTTCCTTTGTTCCTGTCTGGTTTGTTTTCACCTTGTTCAATAAAAACCCGCATTTAGATCCTCACCCCTCGTCTGCCTCCTCCTGCTAACGTTACACATGTATTACAGAATGTGTATTATTATTATTATTATTATTCATGGGAATTCTGTCATCATTCGCCATCATGTTGTTCCAAACCCGTATGACATTCTTTCTTCCATGCAACACAATAAGGAGATTTTAGACAGAATGTTAGCCTTAGTCACCATTTACTTTCAGTGAATGTGTGTTTTATATATATATATATATATATATATATATATATATATATATATATATATATATATATATATATATTAAGCAAGTGGTGACCGAGACTGTCAGTCTCCAAAATTCTGTCTAATATATTTTGTGTTCCACAGAATACAAAGGGTTACATGCATTCGCAACAACATGAGGGTAGGGAAATTATGAAAGAATATTAAATTATGGCTGAGCTATCACTTTAAAGGGGTAGTTCACTCAAAATTTTTAATTATCTCATCATTTACTCACCCTCATGCCATCCCAGATATGTATAACTTCCTTTCTTCCTTTGAACACAAATTATGATTATTTCAGCTCTGTAGGTCAGTGAATAGGTGCCAAGATTTTAATGTTCCAAAAAGCAAATGCAGGCGCCATAAAAGTAATCCATATGACTCCAGTAGTTCAATCCATATCTTCAGAAGTGTATTTTTAAGAAGTATTTTTTTGCTAGAAGTTCTTCTCCCAGTCCAGCATGGGGTGATATGCAGCGAAGAATGTAAATCACCAAAAACAAAAGAGGAAGAATGTGAAAGTTATCTGTTTCTCATCAACACCTCATCGCTTTGGAGTCTTGTGGATTACTTTTATTCTGATTTATTTGATTTTATTGAGTTTAAAATATTGGCACCCATTCACTTGCATTGTATAGACCAAAGGAGCTGAGAAATTCTTCTAAGAATCATTTGAGTTCAGCAGATGGAAGAAAGTTATACACATCTGGTGAGGGTGAGTAAATGATGAGAGAATTTTCATTTTTGGTGAACTATCCCTTTTAGGGCTCTTGTAATATCTGGATGAATTTGTCAATAAGAAGAGATTTTTTTAAACTAATTATTACTGTGAAAACTTTATTGTCCCACAGGGACATTATATATAATGCTGAAATATAACCCTAAGCGAAATAATGTTTTATTAATGCCTACTTTTGCTATTTCATAGCTTTTAGTTGTTAGTTTAGTGTAGCTACAGTTTCCAGTGCCGAAAGAATTTAGATCATTAGTCTGTACACAGTATTTCTGCTCCCTAAATGCAGAGTATGCAGCTTGCGTAGGGCACCATGCACAGAAATGCTGTCTGTTCACGCTCCAGTTGTCAATTACACATTCAGCAGAGCAAAAGGCATTTACACTTAACGTGGATTTTTACATGGATTTATACTGTTAATCAGCCCGAATTAGCTGCAGTAGTTGCCGGTACCCCTGCGAGGGCGTGGGATAAATGTGTAAATACTGCTAAATGGAGGACATGGGACAAAGTGCACTGATATATTGCTGCAGATTTAAAAATTTACAAATCTACCAAAACCAATGTCACTTAGAGCCCATATTTTACAAAATCACCATGAAAATGACAATTACAATGACACGGAAAAGCCAGTGTTATTAATAGAGCCATCAGCGTGCTGCCTTAAGTTGAAGCCGCAATTTTAATCTTGAAATATCCAATTGTCTTGGTGTTAAATTAAGGCATTGCATGACGAAACTATAATTTTTTCACTGTACAAAGCGAAGAAAGTGTTTCACTTTGTTTGAAGAGGTTGATGCTGCAGCAGTGATTGACTCGACTTGAGTGACGGTCTGTGTCGTAAAAGTCCCATTCAATAATCTCTCAATAAATTATACATTATTTAAAATGAAGCACAGTAATGTAATGACTGGAACATCAGAAATCAGACAAGACAAAGAAATCAGACAAGACAACAGAAAAAAAAAAATTGTGGACCTCCTTAAGTCTGGTTCATTCTTGGAAGCAATTTCCAAATGCCTGAAGGCACCACATTCATCTGTACAAACAATAGTACGCAAGTTTAAACACCATGGGACCACGCAGCCATCATTCCGCTCAGGAAGGAGACTCATTCTGTCTCGTAGAGATGAGCGTAATTTGGTGAGAAAAGTGCAAATCAATCACAGAACAACAGCAAAGGACGTTGTGAAGATGCTGAAGGAATCCATAGACAAGTATCTATATCCACAGTAAACCAATTCCTATATCGACATAACCTGAAAGGCTGCTCAGCAAGGAAAAAGCCACTGCTCCAAAACCGCCATAATAAAGCCAGACTACAGTTTGCAAGTGCACATGGGGACAAAGATCTGACTTTTTGGAAAAATTTCCTCTGGTCTGGTGAAACAAAAATGTTTAGCCATAATGACCGTTTGGAGGAAATAGGGTGAGGCTTGCAAGCCGAAGAACACAATTCCAACCGTGAAGCATGTGTGCACTTCACAAAATAGATGGCATCATGGGGAAGGAAAATTATGTGGATATAATGAAGCAACATCTCAAGACATCAGCCATGAAGTTAAAGCTATGTCGCAAATTGATCATCAAAATAGACAATGACCACAAGCATACCTCCAAAGTTGTGGCAAAATGGCTTAAGGACAACAAAGTCAAATTATTGGAGTGGCCATTACAAAGCCCTGACCTCGATCTAATTTGGTTGAACTGAAAATGCGTATGTGAGCAAGGAGGCCTACAAACCTGACTCAGTTACACCAGTTCTGTCTGGAGGAATGGGCCAAAATTTCAGAAACTTATTGTGAGAAGCTTGTGGAAGGCTACCCAAAACATTAGACCCAAGATAAACAATTTAAAGACAATGCTACCAAATAATAACAAATTGTGTGTAAACTTCTGACCCACTGGGAATGTCTTGAAATAAATAATAGCTGAAATAAATCATTTTCTTTAGTATTATTCTGACATTTCACATTCTTAAAATAAAGTAGTGATCCAATATAGTTTTCTATTATTACATGTCAGGAATTGTGAAAAACTGAGTTTAAATGTATTTGGCTAAGGTGAATGTAAACTTCAGGCTTCAACTGTAAGAAATTGTGCTTCAGAACAAAGCATCAGCACGGAAGCTTCTGTGGCTCCATTAGCTCCACCTCTAACCTCCGGCCTGAGACTGTGGCCCTGCCACTGCTGTCCTGAAACTGCTTTGACGTATAGCTCTGCAGATAGATGTATCTCAAATGACTACTTGCTACGTATACACAGCATTCGTCCGCCTCCTAAACTGCCACTGATTATAAGGACTCAGCCTATTACAGCTAAGGCTTTCATGAAAGAGATTCATCACTTTAAAAATAATACTTTACAAAAAGTTGTGTCATGCACATCTTCCTATAGTATACTTTCTGTATTAAAATCATCTTTGAAAAGGGGAAGCAATGTCTCCTCAGGTCTTTTTCTTCTACGTATTCTGTACAGCATAAGTAAAGTACGCACATTTCTTTTATGCATCTAGTCAGTAATGGGCAGTACATACGCTACAAATAGCAAAGTTATTAACTAAATTTCTGAGTAGCGAGACATCAAGTAGCTTTTCAGTAGCGAAGCTATGTTTTTGACAAAGTAGTGCGTAGCGTTGACATAAGCTACACCGCTACATCATTCCTTGTACCCTGTGTTTACTAATGCCAGTATTGAATCAGAACTAAAGATGTCCGATCACAAATTAATCTCTCATTTGAGTCAGTTCTTTACAATTAATTGGTCACACATGATAGGATTGCAGTCTGAATTGGTTCATGATTCAATCTGAATGCCTCAGAAAGCTGCTGAATCATTTACTGCCCGCTCTCACTTGTCACAGGCTCATGGAATATTTTATAACATGGCAAATAAAGATAAAGCTGTTTGCAATGGATCTACAATCAATCAATGGAAACCAAACCTGCAAAAACATCCTATAATTTGCCAGTGATGAAAAAAGTCTTTATTAAGTTCAATACGTGTGCAGCTTGTGAACGACTTCTGCAGGTAAAGAAATTTTCCAACCAAAATAGTATCAAAGCACTTATTAGGCTACACAAAAACACATAAAAAAGCACTATGGTGTGGTACTGGTTTGAATTCTGGTCGGAGCGGGTCAAGCAGGACCAGTAACAGTGGTGCCATAAACCAGATGGGGGTGAGTGTAACGGTAGCTAGCTGGTACTGCTGTGCAGTATGTAAATCTCACTCCCCTGGCCTCAAGAGGCGCACTAGTGACCGAAGCTAAATGCTGTAGCCTTTAGCCTCCTCAGCGCTCCCACCCCCCACGCAGGAGACGCCGGTTCAAATCCCGTTCGAAGCAGGTTGAGCAGGAGAAGTAACAATGGCATTACCATGTTTTTTGGACATGTACCATTACCTGGGAGAACCATGTAAATACAATAGTATATGAATATGGTAATCATATATCAACTTACCATGGTAGTAACATGGCATTATTTGAAGTACTTTGAAGCATCAAGCAACTACAGAATGATGCATAAATAGTATACCAAAGTACCATGGTATTACCATCTAATACCATCAGAAATCACATTGTTATTGCCCAGATGTACTCTGTCTCTTGTAACAGAATTACAAGATAAGATGAACAGTATACTGTATGTACGCATGTACGTATGTACAAGTTTTTATACAGAAATGTGGAAATTAAATTACGTTTAAATGGGTATGGGTTTGTAGAGGTAGCAGTATAAATATAAAAAATACAATTTAAAAATAGCGATTTTTCATATTGAACACATGGGTTTGCAGAGGTATTAATATAAATATAAAAAATATTATGTAAAATTAGTGAGTTTTCATATTGAACACATGGGTTTGTAGAGGTAGGTGAATTTACATGTTTTTTACATGCATATTATATTGCAGTTACTGTATATTGTATTGCACTGTATAAGTATTTAAGTATTTTAAGATCATAATAATTGTTTTAGATGCTTCGTCTATGACGGAAGCTCTGTGAATCTATGGCTGATAAAATATATCCATCCATCCATCTTCAACCGCTTATCCGAAGTCGGGTCGCGGGGGCAGCAGTTCCAGCAGGGGGCCCCAAACTTCCCTATCCCGAGCCACATTAACCAGCTCTGACTGGGGGACCCCGAGGCGTTCACAGGCCAGTTTGGAGATGTAACCTCTCCACCTAATCCTGGGTCTTCCCCGAGGCCTCCTCCCAGCCGGATGTGCCTGAAACACCTCCCTAGGGAGGCGGCCTGGGGGCATCCTTACCAGATGCCCAAACCACCTCAACTGACTCCTTTCGACGCAAAGGAGCAGCGGCTCTACTCAGAGCTCCTCACGGATGACTGAGCTCCTCACCCTATCTCTAAGGGAGAAGCCAGCCACCCTTCTGAGGAAGCCCATTTCGGCCGCTTGTACTCGTGACCTAGTTCTTTCGGTCATGACCCAGCCTTCATGACCGTAAGTGAGGGTAGGAACAAAAATTGACCGGTAGGTCGAGAGCTTTGCCTTTCGGCTCAGCTCTCTTTTCGTGACAACGGTGCGATAGAGCGAGTGCAATACTGCCCCCGTTGCCCCGATTCTCCGGCCAACCTCCCGCTCCATTGTCCCCTCACTCGTGAACAAGACCCCGAGGTACTTGAACTCCTTCACTTGGGGCAATACCTCCTTCCCTACCTGGAGTACACACTCCATCGGTTTCCTGCTGATAAAATATAATGTAGCTTAAATGTAGCAAGCTACTTTTGGCATGTAGTTTGAAGTGTAACTTGCTACTTTTACTGAAGTGTAGCTTTTAGCTTAGCTTAACTAATTTCTCTGTTGAGTAGTTGGTAGCTTAGCTAGCTAATTTTTTATTTATTTTTTTTTTTTTGAGTAGCTTGCCCAACACTGCATCTAGTCAAAGTAAAGATCAGAGCACTGAGATGCTATTTGAGGTTTGAAACATGTACGTAATACATTCATATAAAACTTTTTTTTTTATCTTTTAGAAACATTGCCAGAGAACATTTTCGCTCTTTGTTTTCACTTCAAGGCTCTCTGTATATTAGGACTCTGGAGAACAGCTCTGTTCATTTATTTAAAACTTCAAGCCACGGGAGATGCAAGCACTGGCATTGGTTTTAACCAAGGTCAGAAATTTATTTTTTTATTATAGGGCAACATTTGCCCCAGGATACATGTTTCTTTTTTTTACTTTATGAGCATATCAAAAAACTCTTCCTCTTTGTGTAAAATACTTGAATTTAAACCTTTGATTAAATTAAATTCCAAATGAATTTCAAAAGGCTGTTACTTATACATATTAAATCAGCATCAACACTTGTGGTAATATTTAGGCTTAGAATAAAATAATTTGAAATATATCAGATGCTACAAATAAATACAATTTACATTTCAGGTGCAGTTTTGTCACTTTCAGTGGCATTTTTGCCCCAAGCCCCTAATAATTTCTGACTCTGGTTTTAACTGAATACATTTGAGTTTGTAAATGATGATCAAATGTTCATTTTGCGGTGAACAATCAGGGTCAGAAATGAATCCTCCAAATTAGCTCTCAGAACTAATTCAAAGTTCGTTCCACATTTTGAAACTTGTCTTTGTGTATTCAATGCAAGATTTGGTTATCAGATGTGTTCTCCAAAGGTGCGTAAGGTGCCACTGTTTAAAATGTCAGGACAATGAATGACTCATAGAAGAGTAACAGTCATTTTGGGCCAATTGCAGCTCAGTTTAGTAGATCACATCAAAACTTTGCTGAGTATGAATCTGGCAACACATCCAGAAGTATTTCATTTGTATCTGGCGTAGTTTCTCATCTGGCAGTTGCGACGCTGTGTTGTTGTTATTTTATTTTATTTTATTTTTTTATTTTGTTATCACCCATTGCTATAAATGTGCCTTGCAGTTTTACATTGCATTTGGCAGACACTATCCAAACTGAATTGCATCCAAGCTACAAATTGTATCGGAATATGCATTTCCTGGAATTTCAACCAGTGACCTTGATTTTGCAACAGCCTCATGCTGTATCAGCTACTGAAACAAATATGAATGCAGATTTTCTTGAGGTATCTACCTGAAGAGGAACAGATGGGCTGAAGTCCTTTTGAGACTTCACATGCATGCCCAACTCCCACTTCCTGACAGCACAATCTTCCTATAAAAACTATTATACACTAGTCAAATTAGCTAAGTGTACAGTCAAAGGAAGAAAAAGTAGACGTCTTAGGAAGCACACATCGAAGTTCAAAGATGATGCCAGACAGTTTCCTCAGACATAAATGCTAAGCTCAGTCTCTCACTAAGAGATACCCCCAGTCAACAGAGTGAGACATTTCAAGATCACACAATTTATTTACTGTTTGCAATGCCTGACTGGAGTTCTTATGGAATAAATGATCACCGATCAGATTAGTTTAAAGAGCATTTGACCTAGCTCTCAGAAACCTGTAACTGTGTAATTCTCTTTCACATTAACAGATACATCAGGGACATTTACAGTATTATTTGGTAGATTTTTAGACTTGGAAAACTATAATTACAAATTGTCCAAAATAACAGATTGGTGATATAATGTAATAATCGCCTAAGCTTTAAAACCCTGCTAACAAGAGAAAATATAGCCTTGTGTGAATGTGTGTCCCTGTGTGCAGCACTTAAAGGCAAACTGGAATAACAAATCAAAGGTTTTGCAGCCCAGCTTAATGCTACCACATCAAAGAATGAAAGGGAAGAAACATATAAATTCACAACGATATTTGACAGAATGGGGCACGCTGTAAAAGCACGTCGAAGAGTGGCTGACAGACTCAGCCGTATCTGTCACTTAATCCAAATTAGTGGATATCAGCAGTGCTTACAGTGAATGTCAATGCTAAACCAATTCACTAACTTTTCATGATTTGTGTCAAGCCTTACTGCTCTTTTATACACTTAATGCTTAGGTATGGTAATGGTAGCCTAACAATCCATCATTGTTAGGCTTAATGTATCAACTTGTTTGTTAGAGAGCCAGAGTAGGCTACACCAAATGCCCACTACAAATTATGGCGGTAAAGAAAAGTAATGGCATCAGATAGGAATGCTAAAGTTCTTCAAAATATACCATGGTACTGAATGGAATTTCAATGAATACCATGGTATTATCTTGGTACATGTCCAAAAAAACAACAACAAAAAAACGCTCACTCACTAATAATTATTCTGGACAAAGTAAATAATCCTAAATCTGTTTCAAATCAAATAGGCTGAATATAATAAAAAATATATATGCATTATTAACCCTTAAACACATCCCTTGATTCTTTAGTGACCTGGGACGGGACCACATTCCACACACTGGACCTCATCCATTTTTTGGAGTTGTGCCCACACCACTTTAAGAATCCTCAATCTTTCCCTATGAATAGTGTACACAATTGCACAAATATTTTTTATTTATTTATTTAAGTACCAAAAGTGTATAGGGTCATTAGATACCCTAGGTATGTAAAAGTGCAATTTTGCACTTCCATAAATAATTGTTTTATGATTATTTCATATATATACATATATATATTATCACAGGATATCAATTTCTCTGTTTATTACAAGACAATTGAGTACTGTATTCATACAAAAGGCTACTATGTCATGTTGATTTTCTGTGAATCAATGATGAAATATCAGTATTTCTCATACGTGTACACATACATATTATCCATGCCATTTCCTACTCAAGGTGGTGCTGATGTTTCAGTGAATGACTTGATTTACATTTGACATTGCTTTTTGACTAAGAAGTAAAATGGAAGTAAAATATAGCAAGAACACATGAACAGTGAAGGTCTAGGGTGTTGGACAGAACCAGCGAGTCCATGATGCTGGACGGAACCAGCGGAGTAGAGGGGCTGGATGGAACCAGTGAGTCCATGATGCTGGATGGAACCATCAGAGGATGAAGGGTAGTCAGTGTGGGAATCTGGGATGGTCGAGGCTACAGGCTCTAACTCTGGGACGGTAGAGGCTACAGGCTCTGGTTCTAGGATGGTCAAGGCTACAGGCTCTGGCTCTGGCTCGTTGACCGTGGCAGGCGTGGGCGCTGGCTCGTTGACCGTGGCAGGTGAGGGCGCAGGCTCGTGGACCATGGCAGGCTTGGAGGTAGGTGCCGTGGAAGGCTTGGAGGGAGGAGCTGTGGAAAGCTGGGGGGTGACCACTATGGGAGGAGATATAAAGTCCTCTTCCTCCACACCTACAGTGAAAGGTGTCGCTAACTCATAGAGCCTCCTCCACAAACTCAAGGAGCGTCCAGTGAGGATCCGCCGGAGGCATTATCTCCTTTAGTGCAGTATTCAGACCAGCCCTGAAGAAAGCCACAAGAGAGTGGTATCCATAGTGCACCAAATTAACCAGCTGGAGAAACTCAAGCACAAGATCCTCAACCGGACGTTCTGTCACGTATTGTGGTAGTGATGATGACAAGATGGTAGACAGGTGAGGATGAGGGGAAACAGATGGATGATGAGGACAGTGGGAAATGTAGTCTGGGGGAAAACTTCAAAATAAGTGTCCTTGGAAAATATGAGGTAGATAGACTCTGACATAATCATCCATGTGATTATCTAATGAGCCAATCGTGTGGCAGCAGTGCAGTGAATAAAATCATGCAGATATGGGTCAGGAGTGTCAAGTTATGTTCACATCAACCATCAAAATGGTGAAAAAATTTGATCTCAGTGATTTGGATTTGGCATGATTGTTGGTGCCAGATGGGCTGGTTTGGGTATTTCTGTAATTCTGATCTCGTGTGATTTTCACACACAACAAACTCTCTACTATGGTGCCAAAAACAAAAAACATCCAGTGAGCAGCAGTTCTGTGGATGGAAATGCATTGTTGATGAGAGAGGTCAAGTCTATGGTAACTCAGATAACCGCTTCAGTTTCAGTTATTTTTAAAGTTGTGTATAACTGTATTTTATTTATTTTATTAATGAATATACATGCAAAAAATAAATGGGGAAAAGAACGTTTCATAAATTTTTTCTGTCTCCATTTATGTCACCCCATCTCTGAGGGGTTTGAAGTGGCTGAATGCTGACTAAATATACATAACTATACATAGCAGTTGAGAAATATGTTATATAATAATTGCTGAGGTAATTTACTTACTGCGATTGCTTCTCCGTGCCAACATGCTGCATTTACATGTTTTGACATGATTCCAGTGATTTCAGTGTAATTGCTTTTCCACCTGGCATGATTGTCAGCGCTTTGCATCAGCTGTGTGGGAGAATAGGGTTCAAAGCCAGACAGTAACCACGTTTGAATAATCAATGACAGATATGATTCTGAGTTTTCACTTTTCCCTCTAACATTAATTTTTTACTCCACTAATGGTTAAGGTAAGGTTTGGGTTTGGGTTGGGTGATAGAATCTATAAATATATGCTTTTCTCTTCGTTGCATAATGTGCTGAAAAACTGAAAATGACTTGCTTCACTACTAGCTTTTGGCGAACTCACCTGGACATAAATGCCCATTCATTTTTTCAAAATTTTGGTCAATATATACCGATTTTGACGAAAGAAAAGTCGGTCTACTCTTTCCGATTTCACTGTGAGATCAGGCTGGACAGTCAGCACACCTCCGCAGAATATATTTGATGCGCTTCATCCTCATGTAGTTCTGTAAAGAGGCTCTGGTCAGTTGAGTGACATTTCATGAAGTTTTGCTACAGTTGACAGGGTGTCAAGTCTTTATACGTTTTTTTATATTGAGATACTGCTAATCATGTTGAGTTAGATGAGGAAGCTGACATGCTGTCTTACTGGTATTGTGCATTTTATCGATCTTTGACCGCATCAAAATGTGTGAGGACCCCACTGCATTAAATGGTTTATGGTATTTGCCATCACAAGTATGAAATATCAGTTAACGAGGAAGCTGATTCTGTAGTCTGAAGCAGCCGCCTCTATCTTTTAGCAGCATTGATGTTTATCTAAATTAATAATATAGAGATGAGGAACACAAATGAGAGATTTGTTTTATTTATCTGCATATCATTTTTGACTGGCAGCATTACGTAAAATGCACAGCAAAAAACAAAAAAAAAACAAAAGGACAATTTTTCTTTCAAGCACACATTGTAAGTGGAGATATCATTATCAGTGCCTGAGGAAAAAAGATACATCTGCTGTGATCTTAGAACACTTATGCATTTTACTAAAGTCAATAGATATGTAGAATGATTTTTTATACATGAAAACGTATGGACATTATTGAAACTCATAATTATTATATGACTATTATGTCTGTGTGAGCCGCCTTCTGACAGCTGGGTCCCCCCACTTTTAATATGACTACTACGCCACTGCACTAAACACTGCGCATCTGGTGGTAACCGCCTCTGGCAACGACTAAAGTATTCAGATCACCTCACTATGATTGGCATCATCACTATCAATAATATATTTGTCCAAAGACACCTGGTCTTGTGATGTACCAGCATAAATCTTGAGCTATCATCACTCAGCCAGTAGAAACCGTGAAACTGGCATTGCTTATAGGAGAAGTTGAACATGTTTTGGTAGTTCAGTAACCATCACCACAAGAAACAAAACAGAGAAGATTGCTGCTTAGCAGTCAACTCTTACTTAAGATAAGCAACTATTTCTTTCATTAATATATATAAAGAAACAACTGCCACCAAAATAACTTTTTACCTTGAACCAACTATTAAAACTAGCAACAGGAATTATAACCAAATCTAATCACTACAACTGAAGGTGCATATATATATATATATTGTTTTGAATATATGAGATTTAAGCCCGATACTTTTTTAACTCCTGTGATACTTGTTGTATCACCACTAACAGCTTGACTTGCCCCATATTTATTTTGAATGTTTGTTTTTTTAAATACTTTTCTATAATCTCTCAATTAGAACCACAAATAAACATGAGAATGTGAAATAGGCATTTTTGACAAGCTTCAAGGATCTTTATTTGAGAATTGGTTTAGGAATGGGTTGTTATAAGTGAGCCAGTTATTTAAAAATTATGGGATTTTGTTTGGTTTTGCAGGTTTCATTTCAAAATACAAAATTCTTATAACATTTAAAACTTTAATGTGGTTACTAGGGCCATATCTCTTGAAGTATGTATGCTTTTTAAAAACAGTTACTATATACCATCATGATCTGTCTGTCCTCCCAAACCTGAATATACCCCCAATTGGTTCCATTTGCTTCTCTGCATTGACATCGAACAACTACAAAGTTAGATGTTTATTTTTTAAAGCAAGTATCTCAACTCTGATAAATCTTCTGTTATTTATTTATTGATTTCTTTAATTATATTAACTGGTCTCTCAAGTTTGGTCTCTGCTACAGAATGTCCTCCTCACAAACATGATAAAAGAAATTTCATACAAAATAAATCATAGACGTTTACCACCAAATAATTCCTACAAAAATTCAGGAGTGATATTGATATAAAATGCTCTTTTTGTGAAAGTTTCCCTGAAACAGTCTCCCATTTGTTTTGGTCTTGCCAACATACGCAGTCGTTCTGGAAGTATGTCTAGATTTTTGTTGTCACAGTATTTAAAAAAATTAGAAAAATAGAAAATTCTTTATACTATAAACATGTGATTTTTTTTTGTTATCATACCAAGTAGTAGGAGTGGTGGAGGTTTAGTGGTCTAAAGCAATAACTGGTAATCTTGTAATCAGAAGGTCGCTGGTTCGAGCCCCACAGCCACCACCATTGTGTCCTTGAGCAAGGCACTTAACTCCAGGTTGCTCTGGGGGGATTGTCCTGTAAGTCGCTTTGGATAAAAGCGTCTGCTAAATGTGTAAATGTAAATGCAAATTTACTTACTAACAGCAAGTCTCTTTATACTGTGTTGGAGAAGGAGATTAAAATGTGTAGTGATGTAGGCCTAATGTCAAAATCTATAAACAGGAAAACAGCCAAAACAGTTGCAATATGCTCTTCTCTTAACGTTTTTAAGAAATAAATGCACACAACCATGGACAATGAGGAGTTAGATCCCATAGTGACAGGGATTCTATGACAACACCCAAACACTGGGAACAAAATGATGATGGGACTCAATGCTCAAGGCATTCGGATTCAGAGTACGAGAATTAATATCTAAGCAGTGGTTCTCAACCTTTTTGACTCCAAGACCCCCCTTAGTCAAAGACAATATTCAAAGGCCCTCCTATGTATGCTGATATGTAGGCCTACCTCTCATACTTCTGTTGTTATGAAAATAAATAAAACGAAAAATATGATGTGAGTTTAATGTTGTAGATCTTATTTTATGCATTTTAATTAAGATTATGTTAATATAACAACATTTTAATAATTTTAAGACTTAAAACCTTGAAAGTTTGCTGGGGGCCCCTGGGTGACAAATCCTTATCGAATGTATAATGAGACATACTAAACACAATCTCAATCATATCTTTAAAAAAAAAAAACTTTAAAACTACATTTGAATCGGTTGTTTCATCTTTAAATAAAGTAGGCTACAACGTGTGCAGGAATCGATGCGGCGTGTTGATCCAGATGGTGTTGCAGGTCTTATTGCAGACTTAATTTGTTCAAACGATATCTGATTAATAGATATGTTACCATCTTATTTTTTCTTCTTTATTTTCCCAATTGTCAATTACTTGAGATACTATCTTATGTAGGCTAATGTATATTATTAGTTGATAATAAAGCGTAAGACATGCTTGAAGGTGTGATTGGCCCTTTTGAAACATGTGATATCTTTCTGAATCCTGATTGGCTGATTCATATTAACAGGGGGTTGTTGCTAGACGAGCAGCCAGATGCGTTAGGAGAAGTAGTGCAGCTCTCAACTGTCCAGAAAATACGATTAAATTAAATTTTCTCTCAAATATATGCATACATTATTAGTTGAAAGTGACCTTAAAATATAAGTTGTTCATATAGTGCTTAATCCAGGTGATTTCGCATTCCTCCTGAAGCGAAGGATATCAGTGTC
Organism: Xyrauchen texanus; assembly: GCF_025860055.1. Lineage (NCBI taxonomy): Eukaryota > Metazoa > Chordata > Actinopteri > Cypriniformes > Catostomidae > Xyrauchen > Xyrauchen texanus. The sequence goes on along the minus strand of NC_068279.1, from coordinate 8,086,568 downwards.
GTTGTAACGTGCGGTAAGGAGCGAAGTTTGAAAATGTCTCAAGCAAAACCAGTATGCTTTTACTTACGTTATGCTATATTTCAATGTCTAAACATAGCTTAGTTGTCTTATTAGTTACATTTCAGTCTAAAACATTGCAAATATGTCAACTTTCTCAAGCTAATGATAAACTTTGCTAGTCTGATGTGTCTAGTCATAACATCTCAATGTAAACTCAACTGATTATTTGCAGGATTGGAAGATCATGTGATCATACTACATAGACTTTAGATTAGAATGACCATTTTCTATGTTTAATTCATTTATTTACTCAGTTCTCATAGCTGATGTGCTGGACTCAAGCATGGAGGTTGCTGAAGCCATTGATAGCAGACCACCATTAGCAGCTCTGTCTCCCTGCCAGCAGAACACTGATGCTGGAGATGAGGATTTCTCCAAACTCACTTCTTCACAGTTTGGCATATCATCAGACAGTTTCCTACCTTCCTCCAAGATTATAGGTAATTTACAATAAACTGGATTTAATGGTCTTGCCTCATGTATCCCTGATTGATGGTGTCTTACAAATAACTTATTAGTTACCAAATTGATGCCTTTTGTTATATTTTTGTTACTTTTTTTGCCCTATTTGATTGTTCAGGGTAGACAAACATGGTGTGTGTGTTTATGTAAACTAATATATATATATATATATATATATATATATTTGTATACATACACACACCTGATATATGAGCACTGTGCAAAAGATTTAGGCACTTAATGCCATAAATAATTTTAATTTATCAATTAACACCATACAAAGTCCAGTTAACATAAAAAGGAAATCTAAATCAAGATTTGGTGCAGTCACCTTTTGCCTTTTTAAAACAGCCCAAATTCTCCTAGATAGACCTGGCTTTTCTTGGTTGTTTTCAGCTAGGATGTACCAAGCTTCTTGGAGAATTCATCACAGTTCTTCTATCTGACTCAATTGCTTCTGTCTCTTTATGTAATCCCAGATTGACTCCATGTTCTGTGGGGGCCATGACATCTGTTGCAGAGCTCCCTGTTCTTCTATTGTATATTTTCTATTAGCAAAAGTAATGTTTGGGAATCTAAAATGTATTTTTTTCTATTGACACACTAAAGCTGAAGATATAAATAACCATCTTAAGACAAAAGTTTTTGTGAAACATTTTAAGCTGCGTTCACTCTGCCAGCTACTTTGTCACTGCATGTCGCCAGTGGCTGGCGGTTTGGTCGCTAGTGGTGTGTGTGGAGAGTCTAAACAGCACTGTTTCTTTACAATTAATATTGTTATATATGATCACGTGAGCTCTTCCATCTTCTCTCATATTGGCTGTCTCTCCCGATTGTCGCTCTTTATTTGCATAAAGTTAAACATTTCTCAGCATTGTCACGTCACTGGACGCACACACATCCGGTCGCCAATGGTCGTCGTCGCTCATGTTGCCAAAAGTTGCCAACTCTCATTGAAAATGAATGGGAGGAGATTGTTTTGTCGCTGCGTGTCACTGGCAGTGTGAATGCAGCTTTAAGTGCCTAAAACTTTTGTGTGTGTGTGTGTGTGTGTGTGTGTGTGTGTGTGTACTAAAATAAGCTTTTTTTGATCGAACCAGAATTTTTTAACATTACATCTATATCAGTTGAGTGACACTTTCAAAGTCATGGTGTGAATATATAACCTAATATTTCTAAATATAAGAATTTCTTTTTAAATACATCCATGTCATAATTATTCAACCCCTATGGCATGTAGCTGTTTCTTAAATGTGTAAGGCTACACAAGTAATTGTTTTAAAATAAAATTAAGCCATCATTTTTCAATTGCACTTATTTAAGTTTTACAATTTTTGTTTAGTATCGTAAGCAAAAATTTGTTTCTATGTAAAAATGCTGTCACAAAAGCTAATAGAGGAAATTATCCAAGGCACTTCAATTTTCAATAGACAAAATTGGTAGCACCATTCATACATTTATTATGAATATGGTACAACAGCAGCCTTCTTGGGTGTGGAAGAAAGTAAAACTTTACGAAGGGAAATGTTGACTTGAGTATTCAAGATGGAATTTGGAAAGACCTGTGGAGTCCTGGAAGGGTTTATGGACATATGACACTAAACTGAAAATGAGTTTTAGACCATGGATCAGCAGTACATCTGGAGTAAGGAAGGCAAGGTGATGACAAGAACGTTCTTGTCATCACCTTGCCTTTCTTACTCCAGATGTACTGCTGATCCATGGTCTAAAACTCATTTTCAGTTCCATCACCACATTCAAGTACGGAGGTTGGTCAGTCCTATTATGGAGGTGTGTTCAGCTGCAGGAAATGGTTATCCTGACTATGTGACTGACTCCATGGATTCTTTCAGGTATCAGGCCATTTTGGCAAAAAAAATGTGATGCCGTCAGTGTGTAAATTGAAGCTCTGTGATCACTGGACTTTCCAGAAAGACATTAACACCAAGGATACATCCATGTTGTCCAAAATCTGGTTCAGGGATGGATCGTGGAATGTCCTTGAATGGCCCTTACAGTCCATCATTAAAATCCTATTGAAAATCTTTGTTGGGATTTCAAGGAAGCAGTGGCAGCACATTAACTAAAGAAAGTCAATGTGCTAGAAGCTTTTGCTCTTGAGAAATGTGTACAAATTCGAATAGAGAGGTTTCAGAAGCCTGAAAACTTTTGACCTGTAGTATGTATGTGTTTGTGTGGGTGTGTGTGTGTGTGTGTGTGTGTATGTATATTTATATATATATACACATACACACATACAAACTAATTTTCACTCTATGCAACTAATTTGCAAATGTTTTGGTATAACAGAACAGAGTGTATAGTTATTTGTCATGCATTGAGCACTGTAGTCACTGAGTTATCTCTCTTCCAGATAAGTCCAGATTGGCTCAATTAAAGGCAAGAAGGAGATCATCGATTGGGGTCCGGGGATCGCCAGAAACAAACTCTCTCATCTGTTTCAGAGCCAAACAAGCAGCAAAAACTCCCCCACGAACACCACAGGTAGGGCCATATTTGCCATGTAAGAGAACATGCACATTTTTCTATGCTAAACAAGCTTTCTTATTTTTTATTGACTGAATTGGTGCTCTGTACTTGTGAAGCTTTTGCAGGGAAGTCCATTTCTTTCACGCTGTGACTCTCTGAAAAAGAAGTTGGCTGTTTTCCAGTGTCTGATGGAGGAAGAGGAGGAAGGGAAAGGTGAATCAAGGAAGAACGAGGAGAATGAGAGTGTGGAAAGCACTTTGGCTAAAGAATCTCAAAATGGTCAGTTTCTACTCCGTTTTATTTGCTGCCAACACTAATAGAATGTCCTTTTCATGCAGGTTTTTTGGATCAAATTAACCCTTGTGTGACGTTCAGGACATTTTAGATTTTGATTCTTGTTAATGCCAATGGCATACATATTGCCAAAGGTGTGTATTTCGGGGGGAATTTTGATATTTCAACCTTAGTTCCTATAATACATCTATAATACACTGTGTACACAAAATAGTTATACTCAGGATCTTCGGGACAAAAATGTCTCCACTGAACATTTACATTTATGCATTTGGCAGACACTTTTATCCAAAGCGACTTACAGTGCAGTTATTACAGGAGCAACCTGGAGTTAAGGGCCTTGCTCGACCCCAACAGTGGCATCTTGGTGGTGCTGGGGCTTGAACCCCCGACCTTCTGGTCAGTAACCCTGAGCCTCAACCACTGAGCCACCACTGCCCACTGAACCCATTAAAACTGCAGTATTTGATACCAGTGCCATTAAAGCATAAAATCATGAATTCTATTATATTATTCATTCATTCCATAGTCCTGGCTTCAAAATGATTATTTTGATAAAAAGGTTACATTTTGCTCTGTTCTCACCCAAAACTGTTTGGATTTCGTCAGATTAAACCACTGGAGTTGTAAGAATTACTTTTATGCTGCCTTTATGTGCTTTAGGAGCATCATTAATTTGTATTGTATGGGCCATCAAAGCTGAGATATTCTTCTATAAATCGTCATTTGTGTTCTACAGAAGAAAGTAAACTATTCTTTTAATGTGATGAACTAGCTCTGTATTTACTCGACTAGGACACTTGTGTTAACTTAAGTGGATCTGACTTCATAGTCATCCACTAAAAATCACCTTGTGTCCAGTTGGTTAAAAAAGTAAGTGCAATATTGTGATATTGTCTTGTCTGTAGGAAAGGAGCACATGCTCACCATGCAAAGCTCACCCTCTTCAATAACACCTCCACCCTCCAAGAAACGCTGTAGGGTCCCACAAGTGGGATGTGAGGACAAGATTACTGCCTCGTCACTCCAGTACCCCACCCTCACAATGCAACCGGAGCAATGGGTAAACACATTTAACTGTACTGCATTTGATAAACAATTTGCAATAGGGATGGGCGATACCACTTATTATATTTTCAATCCATTACCAATCATTTATGTCCAATATTGTTGATACCGATGCTTCTATTAAATACATTTATTTGCGATTTCTTGGGATAAAATAGAGTCTTTAGTCATAATAGAGTCATAATTTATAGGCTATAATGAAAATTGTTAAAACATTATTATTACTCTAACTAATTCATAATATGCAATAAACCTTTAAGCATTGTAGCTGATATACACTCACCTAAAGGATTATTAGGTACACCATACTAATACTGTGTTTGACCCCCCTTTCGCCTTCAGAACTGCCTTAATTCATTGATTCAACAAGGTGCTGAAAGCATTCTTTAGAAATGTTGGCCCATATTAATAGAATAGAATCTTGCAGTTGATGGAGATTTGTGGGATGCAAATCCAGGGCACGAAGCTCCCGTTCCACCACATCCCAAAGATGCACTATTGGGTTGAGATCTGGTGACTGTGGGGGCCATTTTAGTACAGTGAACTCATTGTCATGTTCAAGAAACCAATTTGAAATGATTCGAGCTTTGTGACATGGTGCATTATCCTGCTGGAAGTAGCCATCAGAGGATGGGTACATGGTGGCCATAAAGGGATGGACATGGTCAGAAACAATGCTCAGGTAGGCCGTGCATTTAAACGATGCCCAATTGGCACTAAGGGGCCTAAAGTGTGCCAAGAAAACATCCCCCACACCATTAAACCACCACCACCAGCCTGCACAGTGGTAACACGGCATGATGGACCCATGTTCTCATTCTGTTTACGCCAAATTCTGACTCTACCATCTGAATGTCTCAACAGAAATCGAGACTCATCAGACCAGGCAACATTTTTCCAGTCTTCAACTGTCCAATTTTGCTAGCCTCTTTTTCCTATTTGTAGTGGAGATGAGTGGTACCCAGTGGGGTCTTCTGCTGTTGTAGCCCATCCGCCTCAAGGTTGTGCATGTTGTGGCTTCACAAATGCTTTGCTGCATACCTCGGTTGTAACGAGTGGTTATTTCAGGCAAAGTTGCTCTTCTATCAGCTTGAATCAGTCGGCCCATTCTGCTCTGACCTCTAGCATCAACAAGGCATTTTCGCCCACAGGACTGCCGCATACTGGATGTTTTTCCCTTTTCACACCATTCTTTGTAAACCCTAGAAATGGTTGTGCGTGAAAATCCCAGTAACTGAGCAGATTGTGAAACACTCAGACCGGCCCGTCTGGCACCAACAACCATGCCACGCTCAAAATTGCTTAAATCACCTTTCTTTCCCATTCTGACATTCAGTTTGGAGTTCAGGAGATTGTCTTGACCAGGACCACACCCCTAAATGCATTGAAGCAACTGCCATGTGATTGGTTGATTAGATAATTGCATTAATGAGAAATTGAACAGGTGTTCCTAATAATCCTTTAGGTGAGTGTAAGTGTAGTAATGTTCACGTTATCTTGTGTTGACATATATTGCCTACATAAAAATGAATGGTTATTTGTGTACTATTATGTGCTTTTATGTGTATAGTGAAAATGTTTTCCTACTTAGAAATATAAATTAGATGAAAAATATTATTGGTTAACTAATATCCAATCACGTCTGAAATTAACGTTCTGATTGGTGGATCAGCTTAGGCTGTCTGTCTTGCCAGTGCCATTGGCTGCACTCTCGCAGCTCCCATGTGCATTGAGATAATCTCTGTACACTTTATAATATAGAAAAATGTGTGTGTGTGTGTGTGTGTATACACAATTCACTCAATGGTGCTGCGGCGTTGTGTTAGTAGATTGAAAGAGTCAAAAGACTAGTTCTAGTTCTGGTGGCCATACTTCTCACTTATTTCAAGTGGGCATAAGCAAAATCCTAAGAAAGATAGGTGGGCATACGCTGTATTCCTGCGAATGCTGTAGACTACACTACTGATCAGAAGCTGTTTCTCTGATTTTCTATCATTACCTCTACAAGACAAGCGCTTGTCTGCTTGTGTCTTTCAGCAGGCATGTTAAGATGAGCCCAAAGAATAAATAATTCAGTAAACAATAAACATCAGTATTGGAAGTATCGATACTTTAGCCCATCCCTAATTTGCAATTCATTGTCTGTTAAATTACCATTAGAAGATAAAGCTGCTGCTGAAATGCTTCTAGTGCAACAGACTTTGTAGTCAGCATTTGTCTTTTGTAAGTCTTGTTGTCTGCATTGTGTTGTTTTTTGTTTTGTACATTTACAGGTGAGATGCTCTGAGTCTATAAGTCTGGTTTCAGATTCAAAGAATGAGCTTCTTTCTTTACCCATGTTGTCAAATGCGGAAATTAAGGCAACAGGTAAGTTTGGTTGCTTGAAAATGTCAAATTTTTAAAGAAATAGAATTTACTCATTCTTATGTCATTCCTAACCCTTATGACTTTCTTTTTCATTTTCTTTTATGGATATAATAAATTAGTCCACAAGGTCTTTTATAGGCATTCTGTATTGAAATGTAAATGTAAGTCCAATTTGTTTTAAGCTTATTCATGCGTGAATTTGCATTATTTTTAGCGCTAAACAACGCACGTTCTCATGTAAACACAAAAGCCGCTGTGAACGAGCTTCACTCATGGAAGTCCTACTTCCTCCTTACTACCTTAGCGCCAGTGGTGGCTCAGCGGCTAAGGCTCTGGGTTACTGACTGAAAGGTCGGGGGTTCAAGCCCCAGCACTGCCAAGATCCCACTGTTGGGCCCTTGAGCAAGGCCCTTGACCCTATCTGCTCCAGGGGTGCTGTTTCATGACTGACCCTGTGCTCTGTTGGGATATGCGAAAACAACTGCATTTCATTGGCTCTGTATCTTTACTCTGCACAATGACAAAGTTGCATTTGATTTTCCCAATATAAAAACAATTAGGAGGAAGCTTTGAATTCTGAAAGTTGCAGAATGTTTTTGTCGTACGCTGAACTTTTATTTCAGAAGGTCAAGAAACATTTAATTCCTCATGATACGACTTCTATAATATTTTTTTTATTTATGGTTTATTCTTTTCAAACTGTTTACCTGCAGATGAAAATATGGTGGTCTCAATATGTAAGAAGAAGCGTGTTCGTTTTGGTGCACCACTCTCCCCAGAGTTCTTTGACAAAACCCTCCCTCCCAGCACCCCTTTGCAGAAAGGAGGCACCCCAATGTGTCCACCGTCATCTACAGGAACAAAACGTTCTCTGCTGAAGACCCCTCAAAGATGCGAGCCCCCTCTCCCCCAACCTGACTTCAACAGTCCCCAGAACAATGGAGCCTCCCCTGTCCTGGTTATTGATAGATGTAGCACCGGACTTGTGTACAGTGATGATGTGTTTGAAGAGATTGAAAAGGTATGAATTTTACCTTCCCAAACTAACTTCTATGCCAAAATATCTGATTGCCAATGAATCATATCACTGAAAGGCTTGTGGTTTTATTCCCTGAAAAGAGTGGTTCACATTCATTGGCTCCCTGCTGTGTACAATTTTGTACTGACAATGAGTTTTGCATTTCACAATTCTAGAAGACTTATCGAACACATGTATCTCCTCAGATCAGCTTTCCCAATATGGATGAAGAGTCTCCCTCAAACAAACCTTCAGAGTGCTGCAAAGGTCAGTTATTAAACAATTAGCAAGAGAATATATGTATTTTATGTGGCTGGGCCATATATTGATTATTATTTAGTTGGAGACGCTAAACTAACGAACCAACACCACTAGAGACACCAAATGGAATGGAGCAAAATCCAAATAGGTTTTCCCAACACTTTCCTTGTCTGCCTTTGAAGAGCCAAGCAAATTTTCTCTCCCCACATTCATGCCATCGGTTGAGCCAATATTGCTATGTTGGGCTGTTTGGGATGCTCAAACAAATAGAGCAATTTTTTAAAGCACCACATTGTTTACACTTTTACAACCTAAAATTGCTTAAATTGTCTAAACTAGAAATAGGCCAATATATCGGTTTTACAGATTAATCTTTACCGATAGTGGTTTTTTGGAGCCATCGGTTATCGGCAAAAGATATGCAGATAGGTTTTTTTTATTATTATTATATCTCCGTGTTCCTCTATAGCCGGCGCTGGAGTACACCACAGTTAGAACGGCTTGGTTCTAACAGCAGACTGAAATAAAAACAATCACTGACACCTTGTGAGGATTTTCTGTATCGAAATCTGTCATCAATGATAATATTCATCCATATTTATATCCTCACTGCAGTGCTTATTTTGTTATTTTGATAAGATATTCAAGTGTTTTAAATTGAAGCGAGGGCATGCAAAGAAAGTGACTATGGAAAAGTCCCCTGTCAGCACATACATTGTGTCTAACTTTATATCTTGTGAATAATAGTAAACCTTATTAATCATTAAACCTCTTGTGAAAAATACTGTTTATACAAAACCCTTCATCTTGTGAATATATATATATAAGAAAATTCTCTCATCATTTACTCACCCTCATGTCATCCCAGATGTGTATGACTTCTGCAGAGCACAGATTGATTTTAGAAGAATATTTCAGCTCTAGGTCCATACCAGAGTTTCCGCTAGAAAAAAATGGTGCCGGTCAAAGTGACCGGCAGAGGTTTCGTTTTACGGACATTTTGATGATATGCCGGTCAAATATATCGCCTCTTAATTAGTCAAGTTGAGGAAAACTGGAGGCAGTCTATGTAACTTAAAAAATGATATAATCAGTCCGTATAGAATGCAACATATTATTATTAGCTTAACTTTCAAATAGACGAACAAAAATACATGAACGTCCGATTGGCGTCAATCAACGGCAATTGTTTTTTACTGTGGTTTCACACACATTCACTTTTTGAAACATTGAGGCACGGATGTACCTAATACAAATAAATAAAACATCTCCAGTTAACTAGCAGATCATTCATTTAGTCCGTTATTAAATAAGAGATCTAGCGCTAAAATCTGTTGTTTTTGAAATCAAGCTGAGCCTCGTGTCCGCTGCTATCAGTTGCATGGACGACGCGCTGCGCAATCTTCACTAGGACGCTGCGTTTCAATCTATCGCCGTTGCGGAGACTCTCTATTAATTCGGTGAAATCACAAAATAAAATGCACACAAACGTGTCCCTGCTTGATATAGACTGTAACCATGCACTGATGAACATAGGCTATTCAGTTTTGATGATAGAGAAAAAAACTGCACGAATGCGCGGATTAGAAGCACTGATCTATCTATAATGAGATGTTCCTGATTCACCATCGTCTGGCCTCTGAAAAAAGCTTTTAAAGCTAGTCTGCCTGGGCCTGGCCATATTTGAAACGTCTCACTCAATCGTTCGTTGTTTAGGTCTATATTGCAGCCGTTTTAGGCGTGCAGTTTATTTGAAATGCAGCATGCGATGTTGTTTCATAACTTTCAAACGATAGAGCCTGTTCCTTTATAACATAGCAAAAGATCGGTGTATTTTTGCTTTATACATTTTAGGCTTATTCTCAAATTCAGATTGTGTTAGGGGGACGGGATTATTAGGCAATTTTAATCGGACAATTTGACCGGATGAGATTGACAGAATTTATAGTACAAAAGGATTTGAATATTGATCTGTTTCTCACCCACACCGATCATATCACTTCTGAAAATATGGATTAAAACATTGGAGTCATTTGGATTGGAAGACATTTTTTTTTTCTGTTTTATCTACTGGAGGTGTATGGATTACATTTATGCTGACTTTTGTGATTTTTGGAGATTCTACATTTTGGCACCCATTCACTTGTATTGTATGGACCAAAAGAGCAGGGAAATTCTAAAAACAAATCTTAATTTTAGTTCAGCAGATGAAAGAATGTTATACACATCTGGGATGGTATAAGGGTGAGTAAACGATGAGAGCATTTTAATTTTTGGGTGAACCATTCCTTTAAACATGGAGGAATGTATCGAAGCCATGTTTTCGTCATTTCAAAATAAGAGTCCCCAGTGTGTTTCGGGAATTTTATAGTTAAGTCCAACATTATGCACCAAATCTTAAATTGTTTTTCTAATTATTATTATTGGGTAACTGGTTGAACAATAAACTACATATGGGGTTTTATTCCTTTTGGGTAGCCTTTGTGTCTGTGCACATAAGGAAATAATTAGGAAAGACTAAGATTTATTTTTTAACATTCTATAAATGTATTTTAAAAATTACTAGCCTATTGGTAAAACTATGATAAAGCTGAAGTGGAACTATATTGGTATTAAAATACTTAACTCGTATCGCAGCCTAAAATGCAGAGTCAGCTCTAAGTAAAAAATTTAGTTTGATTTGAGCAACCCTTCCAGCTCGATACAACAACTTTGACTCAACAAGTGGTCTGATTTAGGGGCGGAGCTATTGGTTTGTTTGATCAATAGCAGAAGCCAACCTGTAGTTATAGTTAAAATAAAAAGGCCTCAGATATATTAATTATAATTACAAATGTAATGCTATTAAATAAAAAATGATTAACAATACTTGAAACATATAAAAGTTAACATAATCATTTAAATTATTTAGTTTAATAAAATTGTGTTTAAAAAGAGGTCAGTGTTTACCACTTTTTATGATGACAATACTGTCATATAAAAGGCTATAAATACACTTTACACCAATATCATTACTTGATTTAAGTGTGGATTTTGTTGTTACTGCTATTTTCTCAAAACCTGGTTATAGTTGAGCGAGATCTCGCTGTCACAGGACAACTTGCACAAAAGAACCCCAATTTAGGTAAAAATATGAAGTTACTGTGTTTTGACTTTGCTCAGCAGAGTAATAAATTTGAAAAACATGTAGCTGTATCAGGAATCATTTTGAAATCGGATCGTGACTCACAGAATCTGATCGAATCGGTTCCTAGAGATTCCCGACCCTAGATTGAAACTCATGAATTGTTTTATTGTACAATCAGAATAGAAATGACAACTCCCAAATGCATCTACACTGTGCAATAGTTAAATTTCACACTGTGATTGGCTGCTTTTCCTTCCTTTATTCAAACAAGCAAATGCAAAAAAAAGTTCTGCGAGACATTTTAGTCAGCTTGAATAAAATGAAAACATAAAATTTTACGTTAAAAGTTTACAAAGCCTGGCCAACTGAAATATGCAACATCCAATTGTTGGAACATTAATTGTGTTTAGCTGTGCAGATGGAAATTAAGAGTTCTTAAATACATTTAAGAGGACTTCAAAGACTGAACACTGTGTTTTTGTATATATATGTTCGTAACGTGAAACAGATTAACATCATATTTTCAGTCATATTAACTGAAAATTTTACATTTGGTTTTTAAGAAGTTAAAGTCCTTTGTCTTGACTTGCTCTATTGAATTGTTCTACTGACTATTGACACTTGCTCCTACATTTTTTCATAATTGATGAGCTCAGTTTTCTCATGCATTTTTGTGCATTTTATATTGTGGCACATTAATGCATAAAAAAAAAGGACTACAACTGTGCTCTTAAATTTTTGAGTATGCTTGTAACTTGTTTTAATGTGCTCCTAAAAAAATGTAAGCATAGAGCCCTGCTTTAGCTTTAAGCTGGGATTGGATGTAGGTCTTTATGCTTTGTATGAATTTGTTTAAAACTTGGGTTGTAATGCATCTTGACAATTTTCACAGACCGTGACCTGTTTCTGCCTTTATTTAACAGCCTTAAGCTGTGTTCAAACTGCCAGCGACATGCATCGACAAAACAACCTCCTCTCATTCACTTTCAATGAGAGCTGGTGACTTCTGTCAACACGAGCGGCGGCGACCGAATGTGGGCGTCTCCAGCGACGCAACAAAGTTGAGAAATGTTTAACTTTATGCAAATGAAGAGCAACTTTCAGGAGCGACAACCAATAGGAGAGAAGATGGTAGAGCTCACTTGATCCTAATATTTGAATAATAATATTAATTGTAAAGAAATCTCCATACACACCACTAGTGATCTAACCGCCATCCACTGGCGACATGCAGCAACAAAGTAGCTGACAGTGTGAACACAGCTTTAATCGTTTTTTATATTTAAACATTTGTAATTATTTAGTGTAAATGTATAACATTAGTATTATTATACTACTCTGGCGTTAATAATACAAAATTTATAAATTGTTGCCAATGCTGCCATGGAATTTCAAATACAGCTGCTAATTGGGAATGCAAGGTCAATTCTTTGTGAGTGCTAAATAAAGTATTGAGATTAATTTCACTAAATGCAAAGATATATTGTCTTTATATATCACCCAGCCCTAGTTTGCAGAAAGTTCCTTTTTAGTCTAGTTCTAATCTGTTTTTTATTTATTTTATTTATTTTATTATAGATATATTCTGTGATGAGGACTCAAGGCTTCCCCTGGCTAAAGACGCTGAAGTTATGAATGCTGCGTTTCAAGAGGATGCCGATGTACCATCAGATTCACAGACCGAGGAAAAACTGCCATCCCAAACAGGCGATCAGCCACTAGCTCTCTCCAGTGAGTGCTACTTTCTTCCTCTATTTTTTCTCTTTTCTGTTTTCCTCCTTATTTCCCACTTTCATATCTACAGAAGACCTGATCTCAGGTCTGTGCTCTTGTGTTAACTTGTATTGGTTTATAATATTTGACTCACTTCTTTAGCAGCAGATGCTGATCTGGAATCGGTGTCTGTCGCCAGCACTAAACCAACTCGCTCACGCAGTAAGAAAAGAAAGGTATGTCTTTCTGAGCTGCATTTATATAAATTCTGCCCTGATCACCTCCCAGCTTTGTGCGTGATTTGAGACTATCGTGGTGAGAAACTCCGCTAGCATAATGGAAGTTGAGTGTTGTTGAACATTTATCTTTAAAGAAACAGTTCACCCAAAAATGACAATTCTCTCATTATACACTTACCTTGATGCCATCCCAGATGTGTATGACTGTCTTTCTTCAGCAGAACACAAATTAAGATTTTTAGAATAATGTTGATGCTGTGTAGGTCTTTATAATGTAAGTAAATGGGTGCCAACAGGCTGCTGGCTGTTTGATGGGTCAAAAGGCACATTTAGGCAGCATAAATGTAATCCTCACAGCTCCAGTCTATCAATTAATGTCTTCTGAAGAAAATCAATAGGTTGGTGTAAGAAGCAAATCGCTAATTAAAATTCAGAAGCATTCAGAGAATTCAGAAGTTCCACTTAAGCAAGCGTTAGGTCTATTCAAACAGTTACAGAGAGCTGGCGGAAGTGACGATTTAAAGTTAAAAACATTTAATTAACGATTTGTTGTTTGCATAAATGTATTGATTAACTTCAGAAGACTTACAGAATACTTGATCAACTGGAGTCGTGTGGATTACATTGATGCTGCTAATTATGCTTTTTGGACCATCAAAAATGGATGTCCATTCACTTGAATTGGATGAAGCTAAAAGCCTGGGATACTTTCCTAAAAATCTTATATCCTGTTCTGATGAAGAAAGAAGGTCAGATGCATCTTGGATGGCCTGAAGTTGAGAAAATTGTCAATTTTGTGTGAACTATTCTTTTTAACTCCTTTGTTCAACAAAATGTTCTTCTTAGATTATGATGAGATAACATGAATCATCATGTTCATGTCAGTTTGATTGCATGCTGTCATTAGAGAAAAACTTTCACAAAAATTTAGAATTTGTTTTTTTAATTGTATTGAATTATGAACAAATTATGAAAAAATAAAAAAATCCAGATGTAAATGTTTAGCAACATCGGCCAGCCCTAATCATGGCTTGTTATCTTGTTCAAGCAACCAGGAGACAGTGAGCCAGAGAAAAGGAGAAGCACTCGTACAGCTGCCACATCTGCTTCAGGAAAGATGACGGTATAAAATTTAAAAAGTGGATTTATGCTTCAAGTGAAGCCGACATGTGTACGAGTCCCTGTGAGTCAGGGCTTTTTAAGCTCAGTTTATTAACGCTGGCATTAAACTGACATTAAGCCTAAAATAATAACACTAATATGACTTGTACTTAACCATTTGGTGTATATATAGTAAGATTATCAATCCCTCGAGTTCATATGTCAACAGCTTTTGAAGACATTTTAGTAAAATGTGTACATGTTTATCACTGCTTCTTATTTGATGTTTTCAGAAATCCTCAGGGCTTAAAAGGCGATTTGGCAACAAGGACGTGAATCGCTCTCTGTATGGGAAAAGAGACTATGCCTCTAAAAACCCTTTACTCAGTCCCATTTTTGAGACTACGTCCACCAGTTTCAACAGCACACCAATACAGACCCAATCAGGAAAACTAACAGGTATCGTTCCAAGTCATTTCATTTATATACCCACTTGGTGTTGAATGAGATGTTGTCATCTTTGCGAGATTTTGTGGTGGTAATCTAGTAGTTGAAAGAATAGTTCACCCAAAAATCTTTATTTGGTTAACATTTTTTCAGCCCCTTTTTTTTTTTTTTTTCAGCTCTGTAGGTCCATACAATGCAAGTGAATGGTGACAAAACGTTGAAGCTCCAAAAAGCATGTAAAGACACCTTTTGGCTCAGTCATGAATTCAAGCTTGTTTACTTTTCCTAACGCTGGAAGCATGCGCAGAGAGCTAAATGTCGGTAGGAAATGTAATCGAGCTTAAAAATATCATCGCCAAGGTGATCGCAGATTTACTGCATAGTGAAAAAAAATGGTTATTTTGGTCTGTTCTTACCCAAAACTGATTGGATGGCTTCAGAAGAAATTGATTAAACTACTTATGAATTCCGCTGAGTCTTATGAATTACTTTTATGCTGCCTTTGTGTTCTTTGATGCTTCAAAGGTTTGGTCTCCATTCACTTGCATTGCAATGACCTGGGAGCTGAGATATTTTTGTAAAATTCTGTGTTTGTATTTAGCAGAAGAAAGAAAACCATACACATCAGGGATGTCATGGTGAGTAAATGATGAGAGATTTTTCATTTTTGGGTGATAATAGGGACTTTAATAGGGATTGCTAGGGTTTTTGATCACAAAGCCACTGGGCTCCACACCCTCTGTGTTTCCTACAAACAACGCTTTATAAATAACATGGTAATAGACTAGTCGACTTCAGTCAGACAGTGGTGACTAAGATAGTTGTAGTTTACTATTTTGTGCAACCCCTAAGTGATTATGCATCTAGATTTTGACCGCAACGTTTAAAAGTTGTTCTGGACTGTTACTTTGAGAACTCTGCTGGATCACCATTAGACTTTGGGCAGACATACAGTTGAAGTCAGAAGTTTACATACACCTTAGCCAAATACATTTAAACTCAATTCACAATTCCTGACATTTAATCATAGAAAACATTCCTTGTTTTAGGTCAGTTAGGACCACTACTTTATATTAAGAATGTGAAATGTCAGAATAATAGAATAATATATTTCAGATTTTATTTCTTTCATCACATTCCCAGTGGATCAGAAGATTACATACACTTTGTTAGGATTTGGTAGCATTACCTTTCAATTGTTTAACTTGGGTCTAATATTTGGGGTAGCCTTCCACAAGCTTCTCACAATAAGTTTCTGGAATTTTGTCCCATTCCTCCAGACAGAACCGGTGTAACTGTGTTAGGTTTGTAGGCCTCTTGCTCACACATGCTTTTTCAGTTCTGCCCACAAAACCTCAGATTGAGGTTTGGCTTTGTGGTGGCCACTCCAATACCTTCAATTTGTTGTCCTTAAACCATTTTGTCACAACTCTGGAGGTATGCTTGGGGTCATTGTTCATTTGGAAGACCCATTTTTGACCGAGCTATGAAATATGTGGAGTGGTTGAAAAATGTGAAACTTCAACCTAAGTTTATGTACATTTCTGACTTCAACTGTAAGAATGTTTGAAGAATCTTCTGATAGATTTTTTTTTTTTTTTTCCATTCAATGTCCATTTCTTAGTGACAACAGTCACTGTTGAACAGTCATGTTCATGGAACAAAAAAGCACTATCAAAGTAGTCAAGATGACTTGTGCACTTCTAAGTCTTCCAAAGCCATATGATAGCTTTTGTGAAGAACAGACCGAAATTCAGTCAATATTCATTAGGTTTGCAGCGCTGTACCGGTTTCACAGTATGAAAATTGACGGTTATCATACCATGTACATTTGCTTATCTATGGTATTGAGAAAAAGAATGCAACTGGACAGAGAATGTCACCTGCTCATTTTGCTTAGTGCAGACCTCAAAACTGATGTGACCAATTTTCAGTTTAAAGTTAAACTTTTCTAGTTTAAAGCTTTACAGAGGAAGTCAAGTCAACCCCATCAAACAGTAGCAGCCCTGACATCCCGAACAGCACTGATGAGGAAAAGAGCAACTCTGTCCTATGTGCCAATTTTTTATCATTATACATAATCGCCTTTACAAAATAATTTCTCGATTTTATTGTTAAAAGAAATTGTTATATTTTGACAAAATGTTATAGTTTCATATTAAATAATCTAAAGATAGAATCTCTTAGACTTCATTTTATATCAACAGTGGCATTTGTGATGTGTTAAGATGTTTTTCAAGCTAGTATTTATTTTTTCATAAATATTATAATTTGTTGTTGTTGTTATTATTATTATTACTATTATTTAAGACTAGCTACACTGACCTAACCATGGTAATGAGGACCTGTCCTCCTGCATAATATGTATGGTCTGTTTGAATTATGTTTGAAATTAGGAAACAAATGCGATAATAATGGGCTCATATAGTTAAATATGCTCTTCAGTTTTTAAAAGGGGGGAAGAGAAAACTTCCAGTCACTTTTGTTGTTGACATCAACAACAAAAATAATGTCACTTGATGTATGTCCTTGTACTGGAAAACCATAAACAAAACATAAAAGGAAATTCGACACAGGATACATTAAATAAAGGTTACGTTTTTACTACGGTGGGTCACCACTTGATTTCCAATGCAAAATCTGTGTCCTGAAGCAAAACCAGTTGAGAACCACTGAGTTAAAGGTACAGACAGGAGCAGTCTGGCTGTGCTGTTGTGCACCTACAGTATATATTAATTGTTAATAATCATAGGACATTACTTTAAAGCTCACACAACTGATGTTAGTAGTTCATTTAACATGTAAATTAACATGCGTTAGTTATATAACATTTTATAGTTGCATGCTATTTTTTAATCATGTTTATTATTATAATTCTGTTAGCTTTTTTTTTTTTTAAATGTATTTATTTTCAAAAGGGAGAATATTTTGACAAAAAATCTTCTGTTTTCACTCCTTTAAGGGATATTGTAACTAATAATATTAATTGTGTAAAAGACCGTTATCGTACCATGAAAATCTCATTCCGTTGCGACTCTAATATTCACCAATAATCTTAACTTCAGCTGCAGTTCTCAAATCAAATATGGTGCATATGTCGCAGGTTTGATATCGTGAGTTGTGACGTTTGGTTCCGTGATATGAAAGAACCAATGCTATTTGATGTTTTTATGATGTCCAATTATTCTTTTTAAAGGGATAGTTCACCCAAAAATGAAAATTCGCTCATTATTTACTCACCCTCATGATATCCCAGGTGTCTATGACTTTCTTTCTTCAGCAGAACACATTTGAAGAAAAATTGAAAATATCACATCTCAGTAGGTCCTTAAAATTCAAGTGGATGGTGATCCGACTTTTGAAGCACCAAAGATCACAGACTGTCATAATAAACATCATCAATACGATTCCAGCGATTCAATTAATGTCTTCTAAAGTGATATGATCGCTTTGTGTGGAAAAAAAAAATATATCAATTTTAATAATTTTTAACTATAATCCAACGCTTCAAGTAAGCTTCACAAGAGGATGGAGATCACGCTGTCTCTCATGTGACATATTCGTGTTGCCATGATACAGATGTAATTTCATGTTCTCCTCGGTTAAGACATCCAGGATAAGCACACAAACGCACCATTGAGAGTAAAGAAACAGATACAAATGCAGATCTAAACCAAAACCAATGAAGCTTCTGTACAGCGTTCATCCTACTCTGTTGTAAACGGAGCTGCTCTTCTGTGTGTGCCGCATGTGCACCAGTTCTCGCGTGCCAACGTGATTTACGTCACACGCACATACCGCTGCTGACCGGAAGATGTACTAAAATATGTATCTTTTTCGCACCAAAGGAGATCATGTCGCTTTAGAAGACATTACTTTATCAGCTGGAGTCGTACAGTCAGCATAAACGATGAAACAACTGTGATTTTGGAACACAGATCTGCGTTAGTTGTTCGAAAGCACTATACCTTAATGTAATTTAATTCTCTTAATGCAGATGGCAAGCAAGACTGCAATCAAATGGACACTGTTCCCCATAGCAAGACTGTTCATACTATGGTAAGTCTGGAGACTGCTGCTTTATCTGAAGGTACCCTGGTTAATGAAAACGAGCAGAACATGACTTGTTTGGAACACTCAGCCAGCACTAAGGGTCCCACTTGTAGAAGAGAGACTGGTTTAAAGGTGCACAAATCCAAACGCAACTCTGAGAGGCCTGCACACCAACGGCGTAGATCAGGTACAATCAAGAGAAATGGACTGAGCGATCCAGCCATTGACTCCACTACTGAATCAGAAGTTGAAATGGGCGATTACAACGTGGAGAGCCAAGAGTCAACCGTAGCTGCCAGTTTAGACCTTATGAATCAAGACAATCCTGATGGAACAGCACTTCATCAAGCTGAGCACTGTGAGAAAGAGGAAGCTAAGATTTTAGTAAGCTTTGACACTCCAACTATGGTACCAAATGCAGACCATGTAACCACTGAGAGGTCAGAGCAGAAGATGCCAAGACATGGATACGTCCAAAAGACCCTGAAAAGTCCTTGTGTGAAGGTTGATGTTTTGGTAGCAGAAGTAGACATGAATGGTCAGTACGAGAAAGTTGATCAAACGGAGTCGTCAGAATGTAAGACTGGACCCATAGAGCCCGGATTGGCCCCCTGGCAGCAGATCGACTTTAACATTGACGACATCCTGAAACCTGTGGCGAGGAGTCGAGGTTCAGTGCGACGCAGCCTGAGGAACCGTAGGAGCGTGGACCTCCAGGCTGTGGGTCTGGCTTGGGTGGACCATACCTCCCCAGAGCTGAGTAAGGCAACTCGACGGAGAACGCGTGGCAGACTCAGTGGAGTATCAGAACCACTTGTTATTCAGGCCTCTGAGGAGCCAATGCCAAATCTGGGAGAGTAACTGACCTTGGTGATCTGAATGTGTCATACTAATGGATAATCTACACAACAATGAGAATTCTGTCATCATTTACACAGCCATATGTTGTTCCAAACCCATATAACTTTCTAGATGCTAGGCTAAATTAACTGACAGCCTCAGTCACCGTTTACTTTCAGTTTATTCTGCCTTAATATCTCCTTTTGTGTTCCATAGAAGAAAGTCGGGTTACGAACAGAAAATTATTGAATATGAATTTTTGGGTGAACTGTCCCTTTAAATTACTTTTAAAATTAACTTTGTTGTAAATCTTATGTATTGCTTTAAATTGTTTTTTATTATTATTATTTTAATCTTAAAGGGATATTTCACCCCAAAACAAAAATTCTCATCATTTACTCACTCTCATGCCATCCCAGGTGTGTATACTTCTGCAAACACACTTTTTTTTTTTTTTTAAAAGAGTGTCTTCGCTGCATGGTCCATACAATGCATGTGAATGGTGACCAAAACTTTAAAGCTCCAAAAATCACAAAGAATCAATAAGTAATCCAAATTTCAAAATCGATATAATATTTGTAGGTGTGCAAGAACAATATTTAAGTCCTTTTTTACTCTAAATCTCATCTTTGACCTGCCTCAGACAGTGAACTGAATGTGAAAGTGAAATTCACTAGAGGTAGACCGATGTATCTGTTTTACAGATTAATCTGTGCCGATAGTTGCTTTTTAGAACTATTGTTGTCTGCAGAAATCTATGTCGATAGTTGCCAATGGTATTTTCAGTCTTTTTTATACTTTGTGTTTTACACCAAATCTGAATTTGTTTGGGAGATTTTGGTTGAACAATAAACTGCATCTTAGGTTTTATTCATTTAGGACTCCTAGTCTGTGCCCGTTATATAAATTTTTTACATTCTATAAATCGATTTTAAAATCTTTCATCCGATTAATCGGTTATCGGTTCAAAAAAGAACTTGAATATTGATCGGTTTCTCACCCACACCTACATATTGCTTCTGAATATATAACTTGAACCACTGGAGTCTTATGACTACTTTTATGCTGCCTTTTGGGGCCTTCAAAGTTCTGGTCACCATTCACTTGCATTGTGAGGACCAACAGAGCTGAAATATTCTTTTAAAAATCGTTTTGTTCTGCAGAAGAAAAAGTCATACACATCTCTGATGACATGAGGGCAAGTAAAGGATGAGAGAATAAAACATGTTGGGTGATCTGTACCTTTAATGATTGAAACCAACCTCTTATTAAGAAGATTTTGTAATTGATTAGCTCTAGATTATTTCTGCTCTTTAAATCTTTGCTAATGCTGTTGATGATAAGGTGATTTTCCTGTGATAATCTCATTTTGCTATATGTAAATGAAAATGCTGATTAGTTTGGACTAATATGGTCTTCTACTGTAAATATCTGCTTTGCAATCCAACAGCTCAATACAAATACTTGCATTCAAAAGGTATAAACTTGTTTCTTAGTCGCCATGCTTAGTGCACCTGTCTGTGAAAACATTTAGGCTACAAGTTATGGAACTGCTTTAAATATTATGGGGGGGGGGTCATATTTCACACCAAAATCAAAATAATTTTTTTTTTTTCCCATTGTGGCATTATTTTCATGCCATATTATTTTTTCACACTCTGATGTCAATTTTGTTTTACTGCAATGCACCTGGATGTTTTGTCAATGAAATATTCTAATTACTGTAATACAATAATTCAAGTATAATTAGCATACATTAAAAGCAGCACAACACATTCATAATCCAGTAATGAGGATTGGATTTGTTCATATCACGGGTAATGAATTTATGGAAGAAAGTGCTGAATTGTCTTGCAAGTAATGCACAAAAATCCCACAATAATTTAAAGGAATATTCAGGGTTCAATGCGAGTTGATTTCAATTGACCACATTTGTGGCGTAATGTTGATTACCACAAAAATGTATTTCAACTTGTCCCTCTTTTTCTTTATAAAAAAGAAAAGAAAAAGCGAAAATCGAGGTTACAGTGAGGCACTTACAATTGGAGTGCATGGGGCCAATTTTTACAGGGTTTAAAGGGAGAATTTTGAATCTTTTAATGTTATAAAAACATCTAAATTAATTATCTTAAAACTTGTGTATTATTTGATCTGTACAGTTATTTAAAAAAAACATTTTACGGTAATTTTTGTGTTTATACATTTACATTGTCATCGTAACCAAGTTGTACAATTGGATGTAACTTAACACAGAAAAGGTTATTAAGCCATTTTATCACACTAAAGTCATGTTAACATACATATTGTGGCTATAGTTTTGAAACAGTATTTTAATGTTTACAGATTGGCCCCATTGATTTCCAATGTAGGTGTCTCACTATAACCCAGATTTTTTTTAATATATATATATATATATATTAAAGGCAGCTTAGCCTAGAAAATTCATTTAATGGTCCTAAAATAGGCTGCATTTTCTTTAAGCAATATATAGTTTCTTATTTCTCTTTTCTTTTGATTATTGGTGCAATAATGTTCCTGACATGTTGACAGCCAGGTTACTTAGAAACAAAGTACTCTCTTTGTAATGTTCTTTATAAACTCTGATATTCAGACATCTGTGGGTGGCATCAAAAATTCATCAGTTTGAGGATCCAAGTTCAGTTGCAAGCTGTCATTACTCAAACAGATTATAAAGTGAGCAACACTCCAACAAATATTTTGAAACATAAATTTAGTGAAGTCTAAACCTGTCTTGAATCAGTTACGTTCATATTAAGTTTATTATATATTGCATGAATCAATCTTATAGCAATGCTGCTCTAGTGTAGCTATGGGAGGAGGAATGCCCCACAACAGCATTTAAATATTTATGTTTTTGGATTTGGAAGTCCTGTAATCAGACTGTCATTTCACTTTCATTGATCTAAAAGGACTTGGACTTACACCTGTGCAGTGTGTATATGTATATATATATATATATATATATATATGATTGATTGATCACTATAATGCACATTTTGTTTCTCCAGAAAAAAAAATCTGGTATTTAGTTGGAAGCATATGAAAAGACATTAAATAATATGTCTGGTTAGCTAGTAATGGAATACTGCCATCTTGTGGAGGTAGTAAGTAGTAGCTGACCACATGCTTAGATGGGCCATTCAAACTTAATCTTTTCATTGTTTGTCTAGAAAACAAATCTGTTTGTGAGAATTCATGCATTGTTCACATAAGTGTTGCTGTAATTTAACACAGATAGCTGTAAGTACTTTTCCCAGAGTTTGGAATAGCGAGAACTCATGTCTGCACCATGAGATTGATTTGTTATTTGCTCTTTCACCTGCCTGCTGACTAAAATAAATCAGTTAATTGATACTGATTATACAATAATGTATTTATGGACTCATTTTGACCCGTGGTGTTAACATGCTCCCCCGATTGCATAGCATTAACCACTCATGGTGAGGTTTATGTTGTTTATGTGCCACTGTTGGGGTTAAAATGATAGTGCTAAGTGTTTTTCTGTGGAGTGTGAAGGAGGGAAACCCCTCTCCCCCATCCAGCAGGCCCAGTTAAGGCAGCTTAGCACCAGAACAATGGGGTCCTTTGACCAAATTGAGGCCCTTAAGACATGTGGCCTCTTGTCACCGTGGCAACCCCAACTCCCCTTAAGCACCCCCCCCCCCCCCTTCCCCTCATTGAGACAACACACAAACTGACAACTGGAGAGAGAGACTAACTAAAATGGAGTCCCTCTCTTTAAGCTTCACTGTTCTGCACTTTGTTCTGCCCCATTATTTCTTGCCTACACCCGTGCTAAGTGTCTGTCACTGTCTTCCTTTATTTGTTAATAATGCATAATTTTCTGATCCCTTATCACTTACACTCAATTCCATCTAATGTGATGCCTTAACTAGATCCTTAACAGAAAGACTAATGCAAAATTGATGGCGAGTGTCTTATATCATGGTTAGATTAAAGTGATCTGAGGTCAAACGTTTCGTGATGAAAGGACCTGGGCTAGCAAGCTTTTTTGTTTTCTAAGTGTCATCTGCTGCATTGTTAAATTATTCAAAATCTTCAAACTCTGTTTCAATGCAGCTACCAAACTGTTACTTTCATTTATAAAGTTTTGATTTGGCTTAAGTTTTAGGTGAGTTTTTTGAGCATTTGAAGAAATGGAATCTTTTCATTTTTGCTTTGGCAGAAAGATCTACAGTGAAGATCATGTGACTTATACTTTGACTTTGTTCTAAAGAAACTGTACTCTAGCTAAGCTAGCTCGATTCATACTAGGAGCCTGTTTCTGTTTTCTAGTCTCCAGTGTTTTGTTCGTAAATAATTATTTGATGTTTAGCGAATAGAATGTGTATAATTGCCAAAAAAGGCATGTGGCTCCATGGTGCCAATACTTGACTGCCTCACCTTACAAAGTTTAAGGAGTAGGTAGATGACATAAAGCAATGGCTCGAGGATATTTACAGCCATGGCCAAAAGTATTGGCAGTGACATTAATTTTATGCCACGAAACCAAATCATGAAAATTTTACTCTGTGTACTCTATGAATTGAGGTCCAAACATACTTCATGCAAGTGCGCAGACACTAGCTTCAACGTGTCATTGCGTATTGAAATGTGTCAGCGGTCAATTTATAACCCAACGCAAGTACACTCAGCATTCTCTGCATTGTCTAAAGGAATGCTACAGTGGATTTTCTGTTTTAATTCAACAACTGTCATGGAAGAGTAGAAATTTCAGGAGAGTCTTGCCAAACAAGTTGGATTATACAAACATATTTACCACCCTTCGTCCCCTCTTCGTTCAAATAAAATGGCAATTGAAAGTGATTGGCAAGAAATTGCAGCTTCCCTAAATTCTGATAACGACACTGTAAAGAGAAAATGGAAACAACTACTGGACCGATTTGTCCGAGCCAGGAAGAAACAGAAAGGCATCCACAGCGAGATGCAGCAACTAGCTATGTCTATCCAGTCATTTTGGACATGTTGGGATGGCTTTTTGACTTCCTAAAACACAGGACCAGAGTCAAATTTTCGTGATTGTTTTGTGGCGCCTAAAAAATCTCTATCACCCCCCTTGTGGTGTGAGGTTTGTAACTGCCAGAGCAATGCAAGAGCGCACGTAAAGAATGTACGATGGACCATGCATTGGCCAAGCACTCGTGCCTGCATTTGCATACTTGCGTGAAGTATATTTCAGCCTTTGAGCGCTGACACATTTCACTATGCAACGACGTGTGGAATCGAGCTTGTGTAGCAAGGTGCGTCGGCATACTCGTACTTGCCTGAAGTATGTTTGATTCATTGAGTCATCAATATTATATGTGTAGTGGAAGTAATATATTGTGTGTAGTGCAAGTAATGGTTTAAAATGAGTGAAGTGTTAAGGGCCAATGTTTAAACAACAAGATTTTGTATGAAGTGTAAGATTAATGACTAATATCTTTGAAGTCCATCCTGGATTAACTGCAGAAGTTCACTTTGATGCATTGTCCTTTGTTATTTGGCTGATGAAGGCTTTTGTTGGCAATTAATTGACAGTCTCTGTATTCCATTATTAGACTAAGGTGATGCAGGCAGAGAATAGTGAGGTGCATCGCAGTTCAACTGGCAAGTCGGTTCAGGCAGTGGCACATGAAGTATCCCATGTCTTACATTTACATTTATGCATATGGCAGACGCTTTTATCCAAAGCGACTTACAGCGCACTTATTACAGGGACAATCCCCCCAGAGCAACCTGGAGTTAAGTGCCTTGCTCATGGACACAATGGTGGTGGTTGTGGGGATCAAACTAGCGACCTTCTGATTACCAGTTATGTGCTTTAGCCCACTACGCCACCACAACTCTTGTCTGTGATGTCTGGCTGGCACAGGCTGCAGTTAGTTGTCATTATTCAGCGACATGTAGAAGTGGAGTCCGACACCAAGCAGGAATGGAGATGGATCTGGTTACATCGGGATATGAGCTCTAACAGCTGTTTTGTGATGCAGTGAGATCTGGAGAGAGTTAAAAAGCAGCCAGAGGCGCAGATGAAGAGAGAGAGGTACCGGAGCCCTACGACAACGCTGCCGGTGTTTAGGAGTGTTCCTTTTATGTTGAAATGTATTGAGCAATTGAGTTTATTCTGTTTGTGTGTACGCTGAAAAGTGGCAATAAAGGGTGTAAGCTGGTTCCCACTTCCTCATTTTCCCTGAAACTGACCTACGACTTGTCACACGCATGTATTATTTGAGCTGTGAAATGATTTAAATCTTTTTAAACACACATATTAAGTCTTATGGCTAAACTTTTGAAACGGTGAGTATTTTAACATTTACGAATTGGCCCTGTTCAAGTGCTTTACTATAACCCCAAATTTTTGCCTTTTTTAAAGAAATGAAGGGGCAAGTCGAACTTAATTGTTTTGGTAATCAACATTATGCCACAAATGCTGTCAACAAAGCTAAACTTATTCTGAACCCAAAATTGTCCTTTACGAACACTTAAGCCTCTGGTTTATTGCTTTAGGATAGATTTTACTTTGACCAGAAGTCTGGTTGCGATGAGGTCATTTAGAAATGTTTGTGTTTTTCTTTGGTTTGACGAAACTATAAAAGTGTATCTGATTACAGTAGAATTAGTTGGGGACACACTTTGGAGTAAATTAACCGGTGTTTAACATGATGTCAGCAATCTGTGACAGGGAGAGCAGCTTGCAATGGGCAGAAGCAGACAATGTATTAGATTAGTGATTCTCAGAGGTCAGGGAGCACGCTGCCTCTGGGCAGAGTGCCTGTGCTATGAGAAGATCTAAAGATTAGCTATCAAAACACAAGCCAGAGCAGACTGCATGTCAGTAATGACATCACAATGGAAACATTTCACAAGTAACAAGAATGTCGCCATCATTACAGAGCGACATTAGTATGTCAATTTTAAGTCCTTGTATGAATGAAAAACAAATGCAATGTTAGATCAGACTGACAATTTAGAGAAAGAGAAAGCTATCTCTGTGCGCCTGGTAACTGGACATAATCCAATTACGGAGTAATTCAGTTTCTGTGTGATGTGAAAGCTGATTTTATTTAATTTAAGACATTGCCTGCGTATTTTATGGCTTTTTGTTTACTCAAAGAGAGGAATGATAAATAACTACAATCAGTAGTAATGCATTTCAGCTATTCCTGTCAGTTTAGTGATTGGTCTCATTAGTCTGGCAGGGTCTTATATCAGAGAGCCACAGCTGACAGAGTATTTTAAACCAGTTATGTTGTAACTTGAATCTGGCTGTTACACTAACAAATGGGGGGTATTTAGTGGACAAAAAAATTATTTCATAGCAGATCCAAACCAGTCATTTCAAACTAGACTTTTCTGTGGTGCTTGCACAATAGACAGGGATGTAAAGTAATTGAGTAAAAATACTTAAGTATTATTTTTTTATATTTGTGCTTTACTTTAGAGCAAATCTTTACATTTCCAAATAATTTTTTGCAACTTTTTACTCCTTACAATTTTATTGAAACTTGAAAAATACTCACTACTTTTTTGCAGATAATTTTCTTTCGTCTTACTGGATGGAATCTGCCTTTTCACGGCATTTGACAAACGACGAATTTTAAATGGAGTGTCGCACGGTGGCTGTGTGGCAGCAAACCTCAGAAAAAAATTAACAAAACCAACAACATTACTAACTTTCTTCAAAGCTTCATTTAATTATTATTATTTTTAATCTTTATGTCAAAAGGGGCTGGGTGCCTTCTCATGTGAAGCGAATATTGCGCAAAAACGTGCCTCTACGTTAGAGGCAAGTGGGGCTAAGCATGGCATCATCATAAATTAATTTTCCATCCATCCATCTTCAACCGCTTATCCGAAGTCGGGTCACGGGGGCAGCTGCTCCAGCAGGGGGCCCCAAACTTCCCTATCCCGAGCCACGGAATAATATATTTTCCGCAACTTAAACGTGTTTTATGTCGATTATACAATTATGCATTTGGCAGACGCTTTTATCCAAAGCGACTTACAGAGCCATTATTACAGGGACAGTCCCCCCGGAGCAACCTGGAGTTAAGTGCCTTGCTCAAGGACACAATGGTGGTGACTGTGGGGTTTGAACCAGTGTCCTTCTTATTACCAGATTACCAGTTATGTGCTTAGACCACTACACCACACCACACTTATTAATAAGGTGTGTTGCATAAAAGCCATTTAATCGTTCTCATTTGCTATGCGTGGAACTAGCCCGTCATGCTCAATGTTAATCAACAGAGATCTGGAGTACATCATGCACTTGTGCAACGATCATTCAACGATGGCCTGATGGGCTAGTTTGACTTTGCCCCTGAGTCAATCAAAAGCTTTGATGATATTTATGTCAGCTGTTGACATGAGCATCAGAAGTTACCACTCTTGACTGCAGACTTGCGTAGAGAACTTCATTGGTACATTTTAAAAGTTTTTTTTTTTCTAATGCGCTGTTGGTTGGATTAGTTAAGCGGCGACATTGCGTTGAGGTGTTGTTGATGCATTGGTTTGTATTAGATATCAATGACTGGTAAATATTGGGAGTCTGTCATTTTGATTAGTTTTGTTATGCTGTTCATTCAAGTTAGTGAGATAATATGCACACCCTTTGACGATTTGCATATTTCTGGTTTACTTTCACGGTCACTTGATCTTTTTGACATGGATGTGCACGTCTTAGTGGTGTTTTGTGCTGAGATTAAATTATTAGGGATGTTTGTGTGGCATCATATTCAGAGGCTGCCCAAAAAATTTATTTATTTGTCATTCTCTGTAAAATTGCTGTCATGGTTTATTTTTATCAGTCATACTTGTTTTCATTTAATAAGTACTAGTGCAATGAGGGGCATAGCATCTTTTGTAATGGCACATATATGACAGTAGATAGGCTTTTATGATGGATTTTTTGACTCCCCTTGTTTGAGTCCAGGGGAAACCAATGAGTTCTAGTGTGAAACTTCTACCTGTCAATCAACCGTTGTGCTAAAACAAGGTTTTTAAATTTTGCCGATTAAAGTGCATACACACATGCACTAGTTCACAGAACTTTATAGTGTGAACATAAAGTGTAACATGAGATGCACGTTTGTGAAGCTCAGTTAAAACAGTTACTCCACTAAAATAATAGACAATTCTGCTCTATACCTGATATTTGCACTTATTAAATGCATGCATAATTGGCTGAAATGATGCAATGCTCTTATTTGTGTTTTCTTTTGTTATTATGCAGTTTGTGCTTCATTGTCATACATTAACACACTGAAGTAATTATTTATGTATGCAGTCATGAAATCAGATACCCTCTACTCAAAATCTAAACACAAAAGAGACACACAATACCAGGTGTAAATGATGATGCTGCCAGTTAATACACATCTAATACTCAAATTAAAACCAGGGAATAAACAGGGCACATCAGGAATGTCAAAACTGATGCACTAGGTTAAAATGTTTTTCTTGTTTCTTTTTTATCTGTCAAAATGACAGACAGAATTTTGAATTATTCATCAATGTTTCAAATATCAAATAATTGATTGTTAAGTGACTGTTTGTGCCCCACCCTAAATAATGACCCTGAGATGCCACTGATTGCATGACTTACAAAATTTTGCAATATAAAATTAGGTGGCTCATTACAAGTCCCAGGGCAGTTCCAATGTGAAATGTCCACAGTGTGACACTAAAAGCGAGTGAAATGTTCTCCGAACAGATGAGGTTTTAAGGTTAATGCTCTATCGAACTTTAAATCAACAAAACAGATCTCACCTGCCCCAATCCTTAAACCTAAACCTAACCGATAGTGTCATAAAAGCAAATGTGAGATGAAAAACTCAACCACGTCATTTTGTGGTGGTACACTTTCGGCTCACATGTCAACTCGTTTGCTCTTCGGGACTCGTACCACAATCCTGTGTATCACATATGCAACACTATCAGGTGCGCTAACGCACAGTTTGATCACACTTAAATAAGCATGTGAATGTAGTTGGTTATTCAACGCAAACATTAAAATGAGTCATGTGCTATAGTAAAAGTGTTTATATGTCATAAGATAATTTTGTGCAAGGACCAGAATGAAAAGTGAGTGTTTAATAACTGATAATCTGCCATTTAACTGGTGATTTGAGTGAAAGGGATTAAAGGGAATTGTTGTTTTAGCACCTCTAGTCTTCATTCCACCAGGAAATTGCGGTATGTATTATAAGATTATTGTATGATCAGGTTGCGAATGTCACTGGGGAGAAATATGACAGTAAAAAAGGCGACTCACACAATCGCCTCTTTTGATATAATTCTAGCTAGGAATAAGTGTACTTTTTTAATACTTAAGTACAATTTAATGTGAATACTTTTTTACTTTTTACACAAGGCCGTCACCCAAGTCAGAAAAGCCCAATGTGAAGTATCTATGATTTATCTAGACATGGCTTTAGTCCCTCCTTCAATGTAAATCTATTGTATTTTACTCATTTTATCATTTACCAGATGAAAATCAGACCGATCACTTTGAAAAGTAATGCATACACCATCTTGGTCAAAAAATAAAATTCAGTCATCTTGAGATGTACAATAGGGCTTTGAAATGAGAGACTGAATCAATTGATCAATAATGACACTTAAAGTCATTTCCAATTTAAGTTAAAGTGCAAAAGGTTCCATTTCCTGTTGCTTAAATCAGCATTTCTCAACTGGTGAAAAGCCATTGATCTTTCGGAGGCCGCCAAAGTGATAGCCTATTTAGGATTGCAGAGACCTTTAATGATAATCTCATATTCGGCTAAAAGCTTCTCATCTGCACTGAAATATTTTTTAACTTTCCTCCTGCGTAATATGTATGGTCCATTTGAATGACGTTTGAAATGAGGAAACACACAGGATAATAATGCGCTCATTTAAATAAATATGCTCTTCAGTTTTTAAGAGGGTGGAGAGAAAAGTTCCTGTAGCTTTTGTTGTTGACGTCAACTCCCAAGAAACGCACTGATAAAATGTATTCCCTGAATACATAAGTTGCTTTGTATAAAAGCGTATACCAAATACATAAATGTACATTTTGACATTGAGGACAGACCCTAGTGTCACTTAACCTCAGAGGTCCAAAACGGCATCCATCACCCAACCTGGTCTCATAGAACCACAATTCTATAACTACAGTTTTTCATGCCTCGATCAATGTATAGCTGAAGTTTTACTATGAAATAAACACTGGAGGTGCAACAACGAATTGTATTTACTTACACAAATAAAGAGTAAAATGGCAGATTAACACAGATTAAAAGTTATTTTTGCTTTGTTTCCCACACAATACTATCTTAAGGCATTGAAACACCTTTACTATAAAACATGACTTGAATGATACATTTTAATGCTTGGAATACATTTGTAAGCTTATTCAAGCAATAGAGCGTTGGACATTGAAACACAATAGCGGAAGCAACTCGTTTTGTGGTTCTTCTATGACACTTTTGGTTCAAGTGTCGACTCGCGTGCATTGCTGAACTCTGCGCTTAGAGTCGACACTTGAGCCAAAAGTGTCATAGAAGAACCACAAAATGATGTAGTTGCTTCAGCTATTGCGTTTTTAATATCACATTTGCTTTTATGTCACTACTGGTTAGGTTTAGGTGTTGGTATTGGGTTTAGGGTAGACATTGTTTTGTTCACCTCCCATTTTCTTTTTGACACCATCGGTTAGGTTTATATGTAGGATTTAGGGCAGGGACGTCGGCTTTGTTTATTTAAACCACAAAAACAGAAAAGGGTATTGCTCGATCATCTCACATTTGCTTTTGCTGACACTACTGGTAAGGTTTTGGATAAAGGTTTAGGATAGGGAGGTAGGTTACCTTCATTTAAAATTCCATAGAGCATTAACCTTAAAAAAATGTTTTTTAAAAATGTAACCTTAAAAAAATCATCTTAAACTTAAATAAACAATTTTGGAAAACATTTAAAGGAATAGTTCACCCAAAAATGAAAATTCTCCCATCATTTACTGACCCTTAAGCCATCCCAGATGTGTATGACTTTCTTTCATCTGCTGAACTCAAATTAAGATTTTAGAAGAATATTTCAGCTCTTTTGGTCCTCACAATGCAAATCAAATGGTGCCAAAATGTTGATGCTCCAAAACGCACAAGTCAGCATAAAAGTAATCCAGTTTTTAAATCAATATCTTCAGATGTGATATGATAGGTGTGGATGAGAAACAGATCATGTATACATTCTTCTTCTTGTGTTTTTGAGTGATTCACATTGTTTGTGCATATTGCCCCCTACTGGGCAGGGAGAAGAATTTCAAGGAAAAAAGGACTTAAATATTGATCTTTTTCTCACCCACACCTATCATATTGCTTCTGAAAATATGGATTAAAACACTGGAGTTGTATGGATTACTTTTATGATGCCTTTATGTGCTTTTTGGTTTGTCAAAATTTCACCCAATCCCACACTTGCATTGTATGAACCTACAGAGCTGAAATATATTTCTCAAAATGTTTGTTTTTGTTCTGCAGATGTGGAAAGTCATGCACATCTGGGATGACATGAGGGTGAGTAAATGCTGAATGAATTTAAATGTTTGGTTCAACTATCCCTTTAACTCGCTTTTAGCGCCCCTCTTTGGACATTTCACCTAGAACCAGCAGCGATACGTGAAATGAACCACGTAATATCATTTTGCAAAATGTTGCCACAGTCACGTTATTTTCTTGAGATCAGGCTGCCATCTCCACTGAGAGACAGTAGACAGATATACACTTATGAGCCCTTAAGAGAAACATATATTACGAGCTCCAACAGGATCACTCTGGGTTCTGCTCTGTTGGGGTGAGAGTAGGCAGAAAGGAGCAGGAGGAGGGGGCGTCCTCCACTCATTGCCAAAACAGGAGAAAAGGAGGGAGAGTGAGAATGAGAGAGGCACACGTTGTCTGATAGGCGCAAAAGAAGAAATACCCGCCAACAGCCCCTACAGGAATGCACAGAGGTCTTAGAGGTTGTATTGTTGTCTGCAGTGTATCCTGCCTTGTAAATATACACCAGAGTCCTGCTATAGACCTGTGTCACATGACCCTGTGAAGAACATTTTGTTTATGTCTCAGTTTCCTCTACCTAGTCACATTAAATACAAAATACTCCTAACATTTAAGGCTTTAAATGGTCTTAGCCCAACTTATTAGTCTGATTTACACCTCGGTCTCTCAGATCCTCTGAACTTGGCCTTTTGTCATTTAAACTGGCCACACTGGGTGGTAGGTCATTCTGTGTTGTTGCTCCTAAACTGTGAACACACTACCTCTTAATCTTCACAATATCTCCTCTTTAAATGCTTTCAAATCTCAATTAAAACATATATTTTTTTCTACTCATTTTGACTTACCATCTCAGATGGAATAGATACTTGATGTTGATCAGTTTCTAGGGTGTTCTGCATGGTTACTAGGATTCTCTGGGAGGATGCTTTGTGATTCCTTACTGGCCCAAATTTAAAAGAGCCCACACACAAGTCTCTATGAGATTCTGATATTTAGATATGGCTCAGGTCCCTCCTTCAAAGTATGGGATTGTGTTGCCCATTTTATTGTTCACCAGGCAAAAATCATTAAAGAAATGCACACCTCTTCTCCAATTTGGGGTATCATCCATGTGTGTAGCACAAATGGTGTAGGATGAGTTACACATCAAGGTCTAATATTTATAGTTACTTATGGGCCTGTTCTAATTTCCAAACCTAAGTATTATCAATACTAATATTGATATTTCTCCTGGCAAGCATCCCTGAAAATCACTGTGTAGAACATTTCATTTAACATTTTCAACAGTTTCTTCATGAACGGACACAGACAGGTCGACAGAAGTACACTTGTGGCTGAATCAGGAGAGCACTTCTGCACTCTTGAGAGATTGAAAAGGAAAAACAGAACTAAAGTATGGTGTCAGAGAGATCTTGGTGAAGTTGCTCTTTGCTTAGAGGCTTTCAGCTGAAAAACTACTTTAGAAGTTTGGATGAGGTAGATGTGTTTCAATTGACTAGAAAGAGAGGTAGAGTAGGCTCAAGAACTATATAGGCCATTCTTCAGTTTCAAGAGTGCAATTTGAACTGGTGGACAAGACCAGTGGTTAAAGTAAACATGAGAAGCATTCAAAAATGTTTGACTAACTTTTTTTTATACCTTTTGTTATTTTTTTTTACAATTATGTTAACCAGCATTAAAGTACTATGTTAAATGTTGGTAAGATTTTAGAGAAGCTCCATCACTTAAAACTGTAGCCTAAAACAGTTTTTTTTTGTGGCGTGGTGGTGGTGTAGTGGTCTAAACCACATAACTGGTAAACTGGTAATCAGAAGATCGCTGGTTCGATCCCCACAGCCACCACCATTGTGCCCTTGAGCAAGGCACTTAACTCCAGGTTGTTCTGGGGATTGTCCCTGTAATAAGTGCACTGTAAGTCGCTTTGGATAAAAGCGTCTGCCAAATGCATAAATGTAAATGTAAAACAATGCCCAAATAGGAAATTGACTCTGGGTTAACATTAGACGTTTTTCAATGAAACAATGTGAAATCGAGTGACTCCAGACCAATCCGGGCTGTTTAACACAGTTCTTTTTTTTTCCCCCTAATGTGGTGTGGTTGGGTTGGGTGAGCAAGAGACAGATACAGTGGTTGTAGTGTCGAAAATAATAATATACAGAAAATGTCTAAAAAGTGGGAATACTGTGAATATAGCATGTGTAGAAAGGGGCAGTGTCCACAGGAGGATCCAGGATGTGGGCGGGGTCCGGAAGTATCAAGCGTTCCCCTCAATGGTCCATGGCACATTATACAGTGGTTTCTTTGGAGGTCTGTCTTCCCAGGGCCGTGGTGAATGAGAGGGGAAAGCTGCCCTGCATCCGTGCCCATCGGCTGCAACGCAAGCTTCAATCTTATATGCAAGCTTAAATTTTAAAGACAGTGGTGATGAAGCCTTACTAACTTTAGGTGTGCTTCATCAACCACTCTCGGAACGACGCTTATTAACTATGCAACTTTTCTCGCTCTCCAGCCCACTCCAGTTGTGAGCCTGGCTGAAGGACAGCCCTCAGAGATGGGGCAACGGTGACAAGAGGGAGGGGTGGGTTGTTCTGCTACACCCCCAAGCGTCACCCCGTCAGTACCTCCTCCAAGCTCCTTTCCGAACATGGAGTCCAGAGTGAGGAGGTGCACCCTCCTGGTCGCTCATACGGGAATGCTACACCCTCAACCAGGCCCTCCGGTCAGAGTGGGCATATGGGGGTGTAGAGCGGAGGAGGGCTGGGCTGGAACAATGCTAGGGCTGGACTGGCATACTGGGCCGACACACTTTCAGGCTGATCATGGCGGACTGTCCAGCGGGAGAACCGAGCGTGCTGATGGTGCGTGAATGGGCCACGATAAGCAAAAATTAGCTGCCGCGTTATGCTGAACCGATCACAAAATATTCTGCGATATGCAGAAAAGGACAGCGGCACCCCACACCCCCACACCCCCCCTCCCGCCCCCAGCCTGATGGATAAAGGCGGCCAGTGACGACAGTTCGAGGGAGAGAGAGAATGCAGCTGCTCTGTGTGTTTATGTTTGTGTGTTTTAGGTTCCGTTTTTCATTAAACTATTATTTATATTGTCAAGTCGGTTCTCGCCTCCTCCTTTCCCTTAAACCCTTTTACGGTGGATACCTCTCTGGGCCAGCTCTCACCCTTGCGGCACCCAGGTGATAACAGAGAAAAACACGAATTAATATGACAGCCTCAACCAACCACAGGGTAAATGCTTGTTAAATGCCATTTACCCTTGGCTGCAGCTAGAAAGGCTGTCCTCGCATTTTCTTCGTCCCAATCCAGGCTTTCCATCTAACTGGTGAACGAGAGGGGGAGTGACATCACCAATGGTGCCCAACTGCACTGTCTCTCCCCACAAATTGCCCACATTCTCCACCACTGTGCCGGGGTGAGCAAGAGACAGACACAGTTGGTGTGGTGTCAAGCCTCAGAGAGGCATTTATTGAAAATAATAATAAACATAAAATGTAATCTAATTCAGCCGGAACCATCCCTGCTCTGCTTCTGGATCAGCGATGACGCCAGTGTGTGCACACATGAAGATTAGAAGCCAGCTCCCGAGAAGAGCTGAATAATCACACTATGACATATTTTGTGCATTGAATGTTTACAAAGTGACATTCCTGTGTAATTTTTTTTTTTTGTTTTTTCCAGTAAAATCCTTTTGACATTAAAATGTGAATCAACAGAGACATAAATGGGTGGGGGGTCCAAGTCTCTCAGTTGCATATGCCTGGAAATTTCCTTTGTATGCCTCAATCCAGGATGGGAGGAGTGTGTGTTATGGAGAAATGGAGACCAGTGGTGTGGCCACTGGAGTTGGGGATTGAGAATTGGCTGTGAGCCAACCCCAGCAGGAAGCTTGCTGCTTCACACGGACAAAAACAGTAATGACTGGTTCCATGGATGTCTGTGGTGGACACGACTGTCATCCTCCACCCCAACCCCCTTCTAAAGAGTCTCTCTTTTTTTCTCAAAGTCAATATCTGACCCACTGTAGACATTTGTTGACTTTATTTGATAGCACAAAATACTGCTTTAACTTGGAGGGTAGTTTCATGTCCACAACATCAGGGTTGTTATGATTTAATACTGGTTAACTTTAATGCTTGCATTAACTTACTTCAATTCTTTAAATATCGGACAGTTCAATAGATTAGTAAGTTTGTTGGTTTGTATTCATAATCTTTGCTTAAACCTTTGAAATGACTTTCATTTTCAAATAATGTCAAAAGACATACGGGCTATTGGTTAATTTTAGCCAAAAACCAAATAGCAGTTGTTTCAGAGCTGTTGATCTATTGTAGGCAATGCAGCCTTTAAAAAATCGACAATAGTAGCTTGTAATAATCGAATGTCAGTTAACATTAATGTAAAAACGTTTACAGCTATAATAGCAAAAACTATCAAAACTATTTGAAAAAGATGCACTCGCATTAGTATACCTTTGTTCTGATATGGAATGCCCCCAGTAGGGCCTGGGTAGCTCAGTGAGTAAAGACGATGACTACCACCCCTGGAGTCATGTGTTCGAATCCAGGGCGTGCTGAGTGGCCCGGTAGAGTCACATGTGGTAACCTCCTGCAGAGTCTCCACGGTGTCATGCACAACGAGCCATATGATTAGATGTGCAGATTGACAGTCTCAGAAGCGGTGGCAACTGAGACTTGTCCACTGTCATCCGGATTGAGGTGAGTAACCGCGCCACCACGAGGACCTACTAAGTAGTGGGAATTGGGCATTCCAAATTGGGAGAAAAAGAAAACCACCCCAGCACATTAAGACAGGAAAATAGGTTGCAAATATTGTTTCATGTTCACTTTAAACACTTGTCAGAACACCCAAAATAATTTTATTTTTGAGAGAGAGTGAGTGAGTCGTCAGTGTGCAGTGACAGCCAAATTCTGGTGCTATTTTGTACACACAGTACACAATGGTAGAAATGATAGGAAGTTTCCATAACCAGAACTGGACTGTTTTTCAGTGTATGATGTAGAACTCAACCAAAAAAAAAATACACTGTACATATATCAAATACAACAGAATTTTTTATGCTGCTCTTTCATTTCTACTATAGTGTATGCCTGTTCTTTTGCATTTACCAAATAAACAAGCTTTGATCATAGTTATGACTTGTGGTTTATCAAAGAGACTATGATTCATCCATTTAACTAAATGATTTATTAATTAGGTATGCTGTGATGATCTTTATTTGATTAAGTGTCTGTGCTGCAGTGCAACTACAGCTCGCCCACATAGTGTTATGAAAGTCTTGTCAGATGCCATTGCTACCTCCTCATACGCTTTATTTATTTTTATATGAATGTGTTTCAATAGTGACAGTACTGGTAGCAGTCAAGAACAGAACGTCCCCGACCCCATCCATGCATGCTTGAGAATGTTGATATGATGCTGTTTTCACACATTTCACCAACATTAGTAAGATTCATTTAAATACTGTCTTTATTAGGAGTCCTTTCATGTGACAAGCTTTGCATCTTCATTATACAAAACTAAAATAAATAAAAAAATCTGTATTTATTCTGTTATAATGGTACTCTTGAGTCACACTAGCACACTGAGAATAATTTTACATGATTTACTTACTGCAAGCATTTCAGAGGAAAAAGATACAAATTATAATAGTTATAAATAAACATAAACTGAGATAACATATCAGTAGAATTATTGTATACTAGTTAAAATAATAATTTCAAGAAAAATATTCTCTATTATTTGACAGAGCAAAACAGAACATGGTACATTTGAATGAGTAGGCCGAATGGTTTTCATACGATTCAATTCTAAAGGTTTTTGGTGCCACTGTATGGAGATTCCTAGGCAAAAGTAAAACCTATTTCTTTTTGTTGAACTGCCACGTTACATTCTTAGGAGACTTTAGAGAAATATAAACTTTTCATTGAAAAATTTGGTTCCATGTGAGAAGTATGTTGGAGAGCTATCACACTCTGAACTTCCTTTTGGGAAGTTCAAAGCTCACAAAGCCAATTGTGTCCCTTCCTCGTTTTCATCTTGCCACTTTATGACATGCTGGATTAAATTCAGATAGCAACATATGGGCAACTTAAGATCATATAGGGTAAAAAGATAGCGAAGCAATCTTCCCAACAGCCATAGATAGGTGAAAGAGAAGGAAGAATGAAACTGGAAGGAACAGTTTGTTAATTAAATGCTTGCTTTGCCTCTTTATTTTTCTGTGATATGCACCGCTAGTAATTTCTTTATAAAGACTGCTGCTATTAAATTATCACCAATGACTAATTACGATCATTCTCTAACTGTTGCTGGGGGCTGGATGAGCTTAAAATGAATCCAACAGGTGAGCCATTATAAAACAGCTTGATTTGCTTTGACCACAGAAAGCTCTTTCTAAGAGCAATTTCAGTTCCTTTCCAGTAGATTCCTTCTTTATATACAATATGTGTCCATGACGCGACCCTGTACACAGGATAAGTGGTTGACGATGGATGGATGGATGGATGGATGGATGTGTCCATGAACTGACAATAATGACTGCAACATTCCAAACTTCTGATCTGTATATCTATATTATTTTCATTTAAAGCTTTAGGATGAATAACTGGTGAGCTACAGGTAATGTTGTAAAGTACAGTGGTGGCCAAAAATATTGGCACCCGTAAATTAGAAAAGAGGCTGTGAAAAATAGATAATCTGAAGTGTATTCCCATTCATATTTAAAAAACTTTTAGTACACCTGGGTGACAAGGAACATGAAATTGTTCAGCCATGACTTCCTGTTTCAGAGGGGTATAAACATGAAGTAACACACAAGCCAAATTTCCTTAGTCATCTATCACAATGGGTCAGACCATAAAATAAAGTTCTGATGTGGACTGTTTTTGATCTTCACAAGATGGAAAATGGCTAGAAATCATGCATTGAAAATACTGATTCCAATGAAAATAGAAGTTCCAATCAACTGGAGATGTTAAGAATCAGCCTGGAAGAGGACACATGTTTATATTGTCTCCACACATGGTGAGGAGGATGGTACGAGTGGCCAAAAAGGATCGCAGTTGGAGAACTGCAAAAATGTGTTGGGTTTTGGGGTAAGAAAGTCTCCAGAACTACAATCCACAATCAACTACAACGTTATTTGGGAGGGTTTCAAGAAAAAAAAGCATCTGCTCTCATCCAACGACAAATTCAAGCATCTTCAGTTTGCCAGACAATACTGGAACTTCAAATGGGACTGGGTACTATGGTCAGATAAAACAAAAATTTAGCTTTTTGGCAGCAAACACCAGAGATGGGTTTGGCACACACAGAGAGGTAGCCATATGGAAATGTAACTCATGGCCATGGTTAAATATGGTGGTGGATCTTTAATGTTATGGGGCTGTTTTTATGCCAAAGGTCCTTGACATCTTGTTCAGATCCATGGCACCATGGATTCTATCAAATACCAACAGATAAAAAAATTAAAACCTGACTGCCTCAGCAAGAAAGCTTCAAATAGGCCCTGGTTGGACAATGATCCAAAATCAACACAAAAATGGTTAACTGACAACAAAATCAAGGTTCTGCCATGGCCATCCCTGATCGTAACCCCATAGAAAACCTGTGTGGTGAACTGAAGAGGAAAGTCCACCACGAGGACCTCGGAATTTGAAGGATCTGGAGAGATTATGTATGGAAGAATGGTCTCAGATCCATGATCTCAGAGCTGTTATCTTGGCAACGGGAGGTTGCACAAAGTATTGAATAAAAGGGTGTCAATAATTGTGCCACACATATATTTGACAAAAATATAGTTTTTTTGATTAAACTGGTGTTGTTTGCAATCGTTTGATATCCATTAGAGGATATATATTTGTGAATATTTTGAATGACAGATCAAAAGGATAAACAATAAAGACATATTTTTCACAGCCTTCTTTGCACATATTTACCAAGGGTGCCAATATTTTTGGCCACCACTGTATGTCTACATTAACTGGATCCCCTTGCTCCCACATAGTCTAAAAATAGGTAAGAGTTTTTTTTTTTTTTTACAAAACACCAGACAAACCCAACTACATTAATAGTAATGGCTTTGATTAGCTACTGTATATGAAGCTCCGTTTAAAAACAAACTAACATGCAATTAAAAAATGTATGCAATTAAAATGTCAAGATTACAGAATTGCAATTATTTTAAAATAATTATTATAGGATAATATGCCATAATCATTATACATGTTTACCTCCCTTAAATCATAATAATAAAATAAAAAAGTAGTATCATTAAATTCATAATATTAATATATTCACGCAGCTCAAACATTACAGCAATTACAATGTAACTGCATCATATCATAAATATTCTATTAATGACTACTGATGGCACGATAGCAACGGATTCGCATTTCCCGAGTGGTGCTAAATTGAAAACATCTTCGCTGCCTCCCTCGTGTGGAACACTGGAGGGAAAGGTGTGCGGGTCACCTGTCATCACTGGCTCGTACAGCACTGCGGGAAATTTACATAATCCTCCCAAGTGTGTGTGTGTGTGTGTGTGTGTGTGTGTGTGTGTGTGTGTGTGTGTGTGTGTGTGTGTGAGAAAGAGCGCGAGCAGACATTGTTTATGTAGCAGTTCCTCATTCCTGAATTATAAAAATTTGCTTTCTCAAAAAACACAGATGTTTTTTTTCTTCTCTCAAATGTATTATAATTTCTAATAAAAAAATTATCATCCACTGATTCATACCATTACACGAAAACAGCAGAATGGCGACAATGCAGCGCAGATCCCCGGTGGGAGGTGTGGAGAGGGGCTGTCTTTGATCTTTAAATACCCTCTAACATTATAACCACACTCCATTGCATTGATTTGTCTAACCGCTACCAAGTCGCGACTACAACATACAGACGTTCCCTAAGCGTGCCACATCGCTACGTGCGAGCGAGCGCACCTTTTCTTCTTTTCTGCTTTACCATCTGTCCCTTTCTTCCATTTCACGCGCAAGCAAAGGACATTCGCCCTTCAGATGTGCAGCCGGATCCCCCCACCTCTCTCTCTCCTCCCGCTGCAGTCCCTTTCTTTTCCCATCCCTCTCCGACTCTGATTCGCACGATGCAGACGCTCCCTGGCGCCGACTGTTTCCCCCTCCCCCACCCGCAAAGCTCCTGTTTCATTCAAAGATGGCGTCAGCTGTGGAGCAATTGGTCTCTGGCTGCATTTGTCGGGCTTGTTGTTGTCTGTGTTTCGACCGCGTTCTGGCACATTTTCCTCGGCCACTCGACCCGAGATTTCGGTGAGTAGCACGTAATCAGAGGCTGGATTTAAAATGTTCGTTAGTCCGAGCTGGACTGAAGGTGCTTCTGTCTTTCAGGGAAGGAGAAGGTAGAGGGAATGGGGGGTACGCGGAGATGAAGCGCGCGGGAGGGGTGGGAGGGGGAGCGCAAGAGTGAGCGAACTAGCCGAGGCCTAACTACTACTCTCGGCGGGCCTCGTCTCCTCCGCCACCGCCACTACCGCAGGCTCTCCGGTTGTCCAGGAAAGGCGGTTTACAGTAAGTAGGGAAGGAAGTGGAGCATGAAAATGGTGGAGGGAGCGCCGAGGAGCAGTCGAACGTGTCGCGGGAGGATTTTTTCTAATGGTTATCCGAGGCAGAGATTGAGGCAGCGCGCCTCCGTGTCAAACGTTGGCGGAATATTGGCGTTCTTTTTCAACGACTGAAGCGCGCTAGCAGCGGTAGCAAGTGGTTACCGGGCATTGTGTGTTTCGTTAGGCCGCTGTGTTTCTTAACGTCATATCAGACTGGAACAAGCTGGGAAAATATGTTTGGAGTATTAAGTCGCAGGCGGTGGTTGAGAACAGCGGGAAGGAGAGGTATGGAGGCAACATTGTCCTCAG
Organism: Xyrauchen texanus; assembly: GCF_025860055.1. Taxonomy (NCBI): domain Eukaryota; kingdom Metazoa; phylum Chordata; class Actinopteri; order Cypriniformes; family Catostomidae; genus Xyrauchen; species Xyrauchen texanus. The sequence goes on along the minus strand of NC_068279.1, from coordinate 8,044,544 downwards.
CTGCACGTTGCTTGTGTTTTGGATCGTGCGGGAGCTAACAGCATCCACTTAGTGCACACTGGACTCTTTACTTTTCAGTTTACATTGTGTGGAAAGGCAAATCATACCCAAATAACCCCTAACACCGCATATTTACAAGCGTTAACGCATTCACACACTGCTGTTTGTAATATTATTTACATTTTCCAGTACAAGTCCCGTGGATGCTTCAGATAGCTTGTTGTGTTGGGTTTTAGTTTGAGATGTTTGTTTACTACTAGCCTTTTATTTTTATTTTTTAACACTATTTGACTTGTGATAAACACATATTTTAACAGGACGTGCCACTAAAAGTGCTACCTGTCTGTCATTGGTATGAAGTAGCATTAAGTCCATTTTTAAGTAATAATAGACATTGTATTCCAAAATTGACATTTTATGATGTTTTGAGATTTTTATACCATGCTGGTTTTATTTGATCTCAATCTTAAAACCTTATTAAAAATGATGCTTCAGTCATTCTTAGCATAAGGATATTCAGTATGAGCATAGATTTTAATAAGTGCAATAAACTATTTTATCTGATTAGAAATGTTGAGCATTTCAAGGGATGTCATGTTGCTGCATATTGTTTTGATTTAGTTTATGTTGACATGAGTGTTAGTTGCTAGGTTGTTACTACATTTAGCTTGTACTTAAACTGAAGCTGAAGCCAATTTGACTGTTTGTTATCTAAATGCATAACATAAAATTTGCCTGCTCTTGTCACACTTTTCTGAAGCGTATTGTGAAGTTCTAGTTCACTGCTGTTGTGCAGTAGATAATCATAGATGTGTTGGCATTTATTGAGGTGTTTGTGACATTTGCTCTTAACGTTTGTGTGTTTTGCTTCATCATTGCAACAGTTTTATTCTTTGCATGGTGTTTCTTACTCTTATCCATCCTCTTTGTGTGCAGGTTGCAAGTCCTTTTAAAGAATATTTAGTGGATGTTCAGCCTGGAATGAGGGATCTGTTCTGGACCACCCATTCCGGCAGAGTTTGGACAAGTTGTGACGAAGGCCATCAAGGAAGGACTGGACTATTGAACGATATTCTTACACTTGAAGCTTTTATTTCCCCAATGGGAGAAATCAACATCCATCTGCTTGAGTCCCATAATTCTTCACAAAGATGCACTATCAAAACACAAAACACTAAGCTCCAGAACTAAGGATTCTACCTGTCTGACTGTTTTTGAGACGTGCAGAAAACAAGACGCCAAAGGGTCTTTTCAGCTGGCCTAAAGGGAAAAAGTGTCTTGCAATTTTGTTTTCTCTTGGAGTAAGTGCTGTGTCTGCCTGTTGCATAGCTGCCCTCTTTGCTTAGGTGTGGCCACCCTTCACATAGAAGGGTCACTGGAATAGTGGGATCTGTTTTAGGTTGGGGGGGGGGGGGTTAAGGAGCCTATGCTATGGTGATCAGCTCCCTCTCTAACAGCTTCTGCTTAGGCACAGAGAGACTTTCTGCATCACCCCGGGACAAAGGATAGCCTCCTAGACGAAAAACAAGGAGGAGGTGGTGGAGGACAAGGCAGCGCCAGGGCAGAGGCCACTGGGTGCTTCCTAACGGTTGTAAAAGTGCGTTGGGCTCCTGCCCAACGGTAGTGCAGCAGCCATGGTGAAGCTGGCTAACCCGTTGTACACCACTTGGATCTTGGAAGCCATCAAAAAGGTGAAAAAACAAAAGCAGCGGCCGTCTGAAGAGCGCATCTGTAATGCTGTGTCAATATCCCATGGGCTTGACCGCAAGACAGTCCTGGAGCACCTTGAGCTCAGTGTTAAAGATGGCTCTGTACTCAAGGTGTCCAACAAGGGCCTCAACTCTTATAAGGACCCTGATAATCCTGGACGTTTAGCGCTCCCAAAGCCCAGGGCAGCAGGAGGTGGAGGGAGTTCTTGCACCTCTAGCTCCACCAAAAAACCTGGTTTAGACTGGAACAAGCTAATCAAGCGCTCTCTGGAGGGGCTTCACGAACCAGGTGGATCTTCTTTGAAGAGCATTGAACGCTTTCTGAAATGCCAGGCTGATGTTGCGGGTTTTTGTCTGGCAGTGGCTCTATGGCGCCAGGCCTTTTCCACCAGCAGCTCCGGCTGGCCCTGAAGCGGGCTGTTGCTCACGGGCGGATTGTAAAGCAAGGCCCGCTCTTCCAGTTTGTAAGCAGGAGTTCTCATAATGACAGGACAGGGTGTGTATCTCTGGATTCTCTGCCACCAGTGCGTCTGCTGCCCCACGAACAGGATCGGGTAAGATCATGAACTTTATGATCTGAATTGCAGTTCTTTTGGGTGGAGTTCTGTTTATGTTTGTGTGTGGTGCTCCCAGCAAACTTTCAGTTTCTCTTTTTGATGATCTGTTGTTTGTTTTTTTAACTCTAAGATCAGCCAATACTGATTCTTTTAAAAAGTGCCCTTTGCCACACGTTTATGTTATATTGAGCAGTTACATTTTTATGCCCTACACCGTTAAATTATGGTAAAACTTTACAAAAAGTTTCCATTTGTTTACATTATTGAAGTTAACATGAACTAATGAACTTAATGTTAGTTACATATACGATTACATTTATAAAATCAAAAGTTAAGGCACTATGAAATAACATGAACTAACAATGAACAATTGTATTTATATTAACTAACATTACAATTAATAAAAGCTGTAAAATATATTCTTCATTGTTTGTTCATGATACCTAATGCATTAACTAATGTTAACAGTTGGAACTTTTTTTATAAAGTTACCAAAATTACATTAATTGTAAATTGCTAAAAAAAAAAAATTTTTGGAAACATGAATAGTTCTGTTGCCAATATCAAAAGGTCGTTGTGACTTGCTGGTAAGCCGTAAAAACCATGAGAGCGTCACACACAGCAGAGGTATGCTAATATATATCTATTACAATCTCTAAAACTGCTCCAGAGAGAAGTCGATACTATATATATGATTTGTTTACTCTCTTTGGCGTTTTGTTGTAACCCAAATCACTAATTATTAAGCAAATGCGTGAAGAGACGGTCCCATTATGGTTAAAATGTAATTGCTGCGATTAGTGGTAATGTGACCAACATTAATCTGATTTAAATTGGGATCCTTACAGAATAGCTCTGAGATGAGTGACTGATGAGATATTGAGAGCACCTGTAGAGTGCACATGTTTGATTGACACCACGAGTGAGCATATTAAAGGGAGTGAATCTGAAAGTGCTCATGATTGCTCAAGCGGTCTCAATCGCTCAAAACAACGTCTGATTGTCATGACTCACGTTACATCCCGCGTACTCCGATTTGGATATGTGCGTTTATTTGTTGTTTAATTCATTTGTTTTACCTGTTTGGAGTCTATTTGGCTACGTTGACACTGCAAGCCTTAGTGCTCAATTCAGATTTATTGGTCCGATCTGATTTTTTTTGTTTGTCTGTTCACATTATTTTTTAAATGTGGCCAATATCAGATTCCAGTGTGAACTGGTCACAGTCCTGAACTGACCTGCATGCGCTTAAGTACAATAACAAAGATGTCACATGCAGCACGCTGTCATATGAAGGTAAACATGGAAGCCACTGATGTCAGCATTTTCACGTTCATTTATAAGGTAATGTGCTGCAGAAGCCAGCGATTTTGTGAGTCGGTGATGAGGATGATCAGCATGAGGAGAGAGCGAGCAACATTTTTAATAATGGCTTTTTGTGGAGCAGTGGCTGCTACTTTGCTTGCATTGAGCTGTCACCCTGTTTTAACATCTCACTGTCCCTCCACTGACTACCTTCACAGATGTCTTCCCTGTTCACAGAATGACCAAATAACTGCTGTTCTTTGAATGGCAAATGTTTGGAATGACACCTGTCAGCGCACTGAGCACAGAATTGTGACTAATGTCGCTGTAGAATGTCGTAAAAGTCGCATGAATTCCGATATGACTGTTCAGACTAAGGTCGCATTGCAAAAAATCAGACCTGTATCGAATTTAGGACTGCATATGGAAGTGGCCCAAACCAGAATTGAAAAGATCAGATTCTATGTGGTTTGTGCTGTTCAAAATGTTATGAAAGATAAAACCCAGATCTGAGTCACATAAGAGCAAAAATAAAAAACCCTTCATATTCATCTGAATAACAGCATGTCTGAAAGTTTAAATTTGTGAATACTTCAGAGACTACACTATCATGAATCAAGGGCTGAGAAAGCACTCATTCATTAGAGTAGCAGTGTATGTGTGATTCCCTGCATGCTGCGAAAATGATTGGCTCTGATTCTAGGGCCGATTGGCGATTTAGATCGGTGGCCGTTTAGGGTGCACCCCTAATATTTGCCAAAATGAGCAAATACTTGACCTTCCATTTCCAGTGTGATGAATGAACCAGAAGTAATATTAGCCAGGTTATTTTTCCCCTTAATTTCTGGGCTTATAAATTGATGGCACTTCCAAAAGTTAAAGGGATATTTAACCCCAAAATTGAAAAATTTGTCATATTCTCATTCGCGTGTTCTGAACTCCTATAACTTTGTTCCATGAAACACAAAAGCAGAAGGAACATGAAACATGTTGGATTTATTCAAATTGTGCTCAATCCCGAGCTATTGAGCTAATTTTCATTATTGAGGTTTTAATCAGACTACTTGTATAGTCGGGCAAGTAAAATTCTCTTTGACTTGCCCATTCAAAATTCCTCTTGTCCGTGACAAGCGTTAATGTAGAGGCCTGCTCTGTTTTAATCATCCGAAAGGTCCTGTGACATAGTTCAAAGCAACTTTTGTAAAATTGTACTCCACATAATTTATGACAGCCGGCCAAATATGCTGCACACCAAAACGCATAAGTTTACACAAACAGATGAAAACATCAGTCAAAGGAACCCTCTACATGGCGAGTAAATCACGGGCTTATTGCAACCAAATTTCGTGCTTTGCAACTAAAATTTTTATTTTGTTAGCCACTGGCTCACCAGAGCTTGAGTTGTGTAGTGGTGAAGAAGAACTTAAGTATCATGATCCTTTTACTGAATAGGAAGCCGGTGATTAAGATACTGTTTTCTTTTACAGCTTGTTGTGTCTGGTTAGTGCGCACTCTGAAGAAATTGAACTTATTTTGCTGCAGTGGGTCCGGATCTGTTGTGATCGCACTGGTCACTATCGCTTTAGCCTAGCCGTGAAATGGCATTGTCATTGCATTAAACGACATGAACACTGAGTTCGGTTATCTTTTCCCCGGACTGTTTTCACAACATTCTCTATTTTAAAGCATAGTACAGACCAGGAATGTGCCTGTTTGACATCTGTTAGAGGGTAAAAGTGTTGCAAAACTCGAGAGCTTGTAGATGTGAATTTGACAATGTGTTCAATAAATATTTATACAAGCATGTCATAAACATTATAGAAGTCAAAGTTTCCTTTTGCTTCGTTCCATGTATTTTGTGTCTAAAGACGGTACCCAGGCACCCCATTTTCATTTCATGTTTCTTAAAATCCTTTATTTACATTAAGAAATATGAAAATAAAATTTACAATCTTGCATACTATATTGGTTGAAACCATGTATATGAAAACATATATATATGTACACTGATCAGCCACAACATTAAAACCACCTGCCTAATTTGTTTGTTGATTGCACCAACAATCATTCCACAGTCCAAATGGGGGGCAGTGGTGGCTCAGTGGTTAAGGCTCAGGGTTACTGACCAGAAGGTCAGGGGTTCAAGCCCCAGCACCACCAAGATGCTACTGTTGGGCCCTTGAGCAAGGCAATAGGGGGATTGTCCCTGTGATAAATGTAAATCACTGAGATAAAATGTTCTCCCCATGCTGATGGTTGATGTGAACATTAACTGAAGCTCCTGACCTGTATCTGCCTGATTTTATGCACTGCACTGCTGCCATATGATTGGCTGATAAATGCATCACATGGCTGATTGTTGGTGCCTGACGGGCTGGTTTGAGTATTTCTGTAACTGCTGATCTCCTGGGATTTTCACACAACAGTCTCTAGAATTAAATCTGAATGGTGCCAAAAACATAGTGAGCGGCAATTCTGTGAAAGTTTGGAATAATGTACAGATTTTGCTCTTATAGAAAGAAATTGGTACTTTTATTCATCAAAGTGGCATTCAGCTGATCACAATGTATCAGTCAGGATATTAATTATGTGAAACATTACAATAATAAAAAAAAAAACTTCTTAAACGAAAGAGCTCTCATAAATAAATCCTCCACGTGCAGCAATGACAGCTTTGCAGATCTTTGGCATTCTAGCTGTCAGTTTGTCCAGATACTCGGGTGACATTTCACCCCACGCTTCCTGTAGCACTTGCCATAAATGTGGCTGTCATGTCTGACACTTCTCACACACCTTACAATCTAGCTGATCCCACAATAGCTCAATGGGGTTAAGATCCATAACACTCTTTTCCATTATCTGTATTTCTTTGCCCACTCTAACCTTTTCTTTTAATTTTTCTGTTTCAAAAGTGGCTTTTTCTTTGTAATTCTTCCCATAAGGCCTGCACCCATGAGTCTTCTCTTTACTGTTGTGCATGAAACTGGTGTTGAGCAGGTAGAGTTCAATGAAGCTGTCAGCTGAGGAAATGTGAAGTGTTTATTTCTCAAACTAGAGACCCTGATATATTTATCCTCTTGTTTAGTTGTACACCTGGGACTTCTATATCTCTTTCTGTCCTTGTTAGAGCCAGTTGTCCTTTGTCTTTTGAAGACAGTAGTGTACACCTTTGTATGAAATTTCAAGCATTGTTATAGCCTTCATTCCTCAAAACAAAGATTGACTGACGAGTTTCTAGAGAAAGCTGTTTTTCTTTGCCATTTTTGACCTAATGTTGTCCTTAAGATATACCAGTCTATTGCATACCATGACCAAACAAACACAAAGACAATGTTAAGCTTCATTTAACAAACCAAATAGTTTTCAAATGTGTTTAGCAAGATTACTCAAAGATAAGGTATTGGAGTAATGGCTGGTGGAAATAGATTTGATCAAAAAGCACTTTTTTCCAAATAGTGATGGTGCTGTTTTTTTTTACATCAGTAATGTCCTTACTCTAGTTTGTGATCAGCTGAATGCCACTTTGGTGAATTAAAGTACCAATTTCCTTCCGAAACAGCAAAATCTGTACATTATTCCAAACTTTTGGTCCCCACAGTATTTCACAAAAGTGAGTACACCCCTCACATTTTTGTAAATATTTGATTATATCTTTTCATTTGACAACACTGAAGAAATTACACTTTGCTACAATGTAAAGTAGTGAGTGTACAGCTTGTATAACAGTGTAAATTTGCTGTCCCCTCAAAATAACTCAACACACAGCCATTTAATGTCTAAACCGCTGGCAACAAAAGTTAGTACATCCCGAAGTGAAAATGTCCAAATTGGGCCCAATTAGCCATTTTCCCTCCCCGGTGTCATGTGACTCGTTAGTGTTACAAGGTCTCAGGTGTGAATGGGGAGCATTAATACAATAGCCTAAAAAATAGAATATCCTTAAAGAATAGTTGCCTAATGAAGAGTTTGATACCCATTTAAATGAACCTAAATAACGCATCGAAAGCCAGATGTTCTTTACCAACGTATCAGATTACTCAGGCAGCAAAGTATGCGCGCTGACAGAGGATGTGTAATTGCTGGTAGCGAATATAATGTGCATGGTGGGTAACTACGACATCTTGGATTCAGAATGACACAAGAAATGCTGTTAGCCACAGACACACACTTGAAGAAATACACTATATATTTTTTTGGCCACTTTGTTATTTTAATACCGTTTTTTTTTTAAGTGCAAATTGAATTTAGAAATGCCTTTTTGGTTTAAGTTTTTCATTTAAGTAATACGAATGTACTTTAGTGAACCTATTTCTTGGATATCACCCATTCCTAGAAGGGAATAAAAAGATTTATTCACACATTCAAAGTCATTACCCTTCTTAAACGGCTAAACTGGGTCCAGGTAATAAAACATTAAAGCATGGATGAAATGGGTTCATTGCCAAAGAGATATTGCACTGTTGATTGCACTTACCCCCAAGTGTCCAACCAGCTGTTTTTGCAGGGGTCTAATTGCACATGCAGGGAGGCCTGCAATGAGAGCATTAAAGTAGTCCAGTCTAGTTATGACAAGTGACTGAACAAGAAATTGTGTGGCATGTTCTGGAAAGGAAGGCCTTATCTTCCTGATATTTTAGGGTATAAATCTACACGATCTTGAGGTCTTTGAGGCGTGATCTGTGAAACTGAGTTTGTTATTGATGGTTACCCCTAGATTTCTGACCGTTTTGGAAGGAGTTACTGTAGTTGCACCCAGCTGCATTTTGATGTTGTGTTCAACAGCTGGGTTAAGTTGCAGGTGGTGTTCCTTCTTCCAGGCCGAGATGTATGCCAGGCAGGCAGAGATTTGAGCAGTCACTGTGGTATCATTGGGCTGGAAAGACAAGTAGAGTTGCGTGTCATCAGCGAAGCAGTGGTAAGAGAAACCATGTGCCTGAATGTGACAACATTAGTGGTTACTGCATTTTGCTTTTGCAGGCCAGGTCAAAGGCATATGATTATGGTATCCTGAAAACCCTAGTAGTTACTGTGTTCATTAGCAGTGTATGTTCATTTTTATTTGTAATATTTTCTATTTGGCCTAGGTGGGAGCTCCTATTACTCTTAGTGTTCAGATGGCATGTTAATGGCTTTTCAGCATTTTTTACAAGGTTGTCATTGCTGTACGGTCAGGCTTGGGCAGAGTCACAAAATACTACTGTTGTTGTTCAGCAATGCCTATGTAAAGCCACAGAGTCAAAGAAAACAAGTCAGAGGAACAGAGACGGTCAAGAATGAGAGGTCACGTGAGCTTTGCTTCCTGCCGTGGTTGCCAGCTGCAAGATGGGCCGTTGACTGGGGGAGAAACAGAGAAAGAATGTGTGTATGTGTTTGAGAGAGTGAAAGAGAGGGTGTGTGCTTGTTTTTATGTTTGGAAATGTATAAGAAAACCAGGCAGAATGGGTTTATCTGTTAGAAACAAGGGAGAGGCAGGGATTAGCCTGTCTGTGCAAAAGTGTGAGAGAGGTGAGATGGAGGGATTTGTCAAAATGCTGGTAGAGACATCCATGCATGCTCAAACTGATATACTCCATACCACAGTGTATTAGAGAGCGGGATGTAGAAGGATAGATCGCGGCAGAACAGCAGACAAACAGGCGACAAGATCAGCACAGTACACACCCATTTTTTGTAACCTGATAAATAGCAGCTCTGCCTTCTGCTCCCCAGGGGCTAAACGCACACATTTGCACACACCCAGTCCTCCTATCACTTCTCATGTGGGTCACATGCATGATGTGCAGGGTGTTGGCTGTCAGAATGATGCCAAGCTAAATTTGAGCTCAGAGTTTGCAGCTTGAGTCTTTTTTTGAATGGGAACCTGATGTTGAGACGTTACATGGCCCAAGGTATTCTGTGTGTGTTGTGTCTGGCTGGAGTTGCAGAAGTACTACATAGAAAGCGAAAAATAATATTTTCTTTTTATTTTATAACTGCTGTTGTTATGTAATTGGAATGTATTTGGCCATGTTTAGGGGGTTTTATTACTTATGTTTGGTTTTGCCTGTCCTGAAACGGTTTAATTGTCTCTCCTCCTCTCAGATAGTTTGTTTTTCATAGCAGCATGGTCTGCTTTTTTTCCGAACCATGATGTATTCGCAATTTCAATGTTTCTATCAACGAGAGTAGGCCTATTTATTATTTGTCAGCTATTGCATGTGTTTCCGGTATTGTTTTTACTTATCTCACCATCATAAAGTCTTTGAACAGAACTACTATGCTTGCAGAGATGGACTACTTCAGCGATAAAGGGCCCAGATGGAATCAGTGGACGGAATCTGCATTTTCAGCTCTAAATTTGAGGAAAACTTGCGTCATTTATTAAAATATACACGGCTACTTCAGTCTTGATTAAATGAGCCAAAATATGTTATAAACTAGTGTTGTCAAAATATTCGGTACTTCGGTACCAAGTCGGTACTAAAAAAAAAAAACGTCTCGGTACCAAGTACCCGATCAAAGTTCGCGCATGCAAGCACGAAGCTTGTGAAGTTGCGTCCTCATGAAAGCGCTGAGACATGGCGACCGCCGGCGCTGCTGTGGTGACTGCTCTTGTTGAAAAGAAAGGAGGAAAGAGCCATGTGTGGAAATATTTCGGATTTGCGGCTGATGACGAGGGGAACATCATAGATCATCAAAAACCAATTTGCAAACGATGTCATCAAAGTTTTCTCTCAAAAGCAGGAAACACATCAAACTTGATAAAACACCTTAAAGACCGACACCCAGATCTAATGAAAGAGTTCAAGCAGGTAAGTTTCAAATTAATTTCAAATTTAGAGGTTTTGTTTTGAGTTATATACCATATTTTAATTTGAATGTCGGATTGAAATAAACACAATGTTAGCCGTGTAGTAAATCATTAGCATAACGTTACGTTATGTGTTTTTTAGGTGTGTAATTTATTTTCATTTATTAGTTGTGGAAAAACTTGAAACACAATTTTAAATAAGTATAAAGAATGGCATTGTTTACCTTTTATTAATAAAAATAGTGTGTTGTTCAATTAGCATGTTTTTGTGTTTTGCTTTGTTACCGAGAACCATGGATTTTTTTCTTGTAAATTTAGTCTAAATTAAACTTTGGTTTGGTACCGAAATTGGTACCGAGAAATGTTGTTACCGTGACAACACTATTTATAAACAAACACAAAATAGACAGGTGATATGCAGAACTTTGCGTATGATGGGTGTTAAAAGTTTGCAGGACTCTAGTGATCTAGTAACAGCTGTGTCCTGTTTGATTGACAGGCGGCGTATGTGTGTGTGTGCTGAACGTGCACGTGTGTTCTGAAAATGCTCTGGCTAATGCATGCCTAAACGGTCAAATACACTTCAAAATTCCACCAAAATGCCCATCTTCTTGAGTGATGTCTCTCTGTGATGCCATATCACCATGTACCTCTGTACCAGTTGCCCTCTGAAGCTTAGCAGGGCTGAGCCTGGTCAGTACCTGGATGGGAGACCTCCTGGGAAAACTGAGGTTGCTGCTGGAAGAGGTAGTAGGGAGTTCAGCAGGGGGTGCTCACACTGCAGACTGTGTAGGTCTTAATGCCCCAGTATAGTGTAAAAAGGCAGAGTCCTTTGTATGAAATCTCAAATTCCCCCCCATTGGCACTTTATCAATCATGCCTTCTTAATAATCCCCATCCATTAATTGGCTCTTATCAATCCACTCTATCCTCTCCACCAATCGCTGGTGTGTGGTGAGCGTACTGGCGCTCTATGGCTGCCATTGCATTCAGGTTGATGCTGCACACTGGTGGTGGTTGAGGCTGTTCACTGTGCGCTATATAAATGTTCATGAATGAATGTAAATGATGGAGAAGAAAAGCGGATTTTTATTAAAATGTCGCCGGGTTGGGCCAAAATCTTATATAACTAGATGAGTAATTTTATATCATGATAACGAAATATATCACAATATAGTAAAGGTTTTCTGGAAAATAATAAAAAAATTGGCTTATGGGGCCTGGGTAGCTCAGCTAGTAAAGACGCTGACTACCACCCTTTGAATGGTAAAGTTCAAGTTCGAATCCAGGGCATGTAGAGTGACTCCAGCCAGGTCTCCTAAGCAACCAAATTTGATTCTAGGGAGGGTATAATCACATGGGGTAACCTCCTCGTGGTCACTATAATGTGGTTCACTGTCGGGGGGGCGTTTGGTGAGTTGTGTTTGGATGCCACGAATAGAGTGAAGCCTCCAGACGTGCCATGTCTCCGCAGTGACGCACTCAACAAGCCGTGTGATAAGATGCGTAGATTGACGTCTCAGACGAGGATTCGTCCTCCGCCACCCGGATTGAGGCGAGTCACTACACCACCACAAGGACTTAAAGTACATTGGGAATTGAGCATTCCAAATTGGGGAGAAAGGGGAGAAAAATTGGGTTATATATTAAATAACCATACTGTAATGCCTATGCAGTCAGTGAAAAAAAAATTTTAAATTGAGAACTAAATCTCTTTTTTTTTTGGAACAAGACAATGAGTAAATAAATAAAAATCAACTTGTTTTCAAAAAAGTTACCTGGCTAACAACTATAAATATAACAGTATGCTGCATTTCAGTTTAAAATGTTGTTGATCAATGTTGTTGTTGTTGTTGTTATTATTATAAACTTTGCTCAAGAAATTTAAGGTCTTAAAGCATTGTGGAAAATAAAACATAAGTTAAAAAAAAAAAATACATGAAAAATAAACACTTCTTGAAGAAAATAAATATAAAAGAAAAATGAAATATTCGCATGACAGATGAGTAGAACATATAACACTTTTAAAGTGCCAAATGCACAATTAAGGTAATTGAATTTGCTTGGGTGGGCGAAGAAACATTTTCAATGCCGGAAAATCCTGTCCAGGTTCCTCCAATTCCCTCAGTCTCACGTATAGCCCTGCCCTCTGATAGATAAGCCCACGCTGCGCGCATGGATATTTACTCTTGCATTATACACGATAAAGCAAAATCTCTGACAATTTACATTTAATATCGTCGCCACGATATATCGTCATATCTCCCAGCCCTACTTGTAAGTATAAATGTAAGCTAATAGACCTGCTGCTGTCTAGTGTCATTCTAATAATCAAACAACCATAACAAGAAAATTAGAGCACACTCACTGTTCCTGACTGGGTAACTTTAGTAGCTTTAAAAAGTATGAATGTATTATAATCATACAGTGAAGACCAGTAGTAGTTTTGTTGCATTTTATACTGAATGTTTACTTTAATAATTGATACTGCTGTTAAATAGATTTTTACAACTGATTTGTTTACTTTATTATTTGTTCTATTATTTTTAATGTATTTCTATTCATTGCTGTTTTTATTGTTATTTTATTACTGACTATTTACTAGTCTTGAATAATTACTTAAGAACTTGTAACCATTATTCCATAATTAACATATTAGTTAGTGTTAATACATTTTGTGGTTTTGAAGCTGGTATTGATAATGAGCAAGCACTGGCTGTGACCCCGATTTGTAGGAGGGATTTGTGTAGTCAACACACGAATTACTGTGTGTCACTCCTCTATTTAAACACGACCTGCTTACATGTTCTTCCTTTTAATAGGGGGTCATTTCCAGGGCATATGTGGGGAGTGGGAGGGGGGCTTGAGTCAAACAAGGGGCATGGATGTAAAGATAGGACATTTCATAGTTCTGGCGGGGGGGGGTATGAGTGTGTGTGTATATAGGACATTAAGTGGGCTGGTCCTGATGAGAGGGTTTTGTGTAAGAGATGGCTGCCTCGTGTTGCCCTTTCACAGCTGAAAGCTCCAGGGTTGAAGGAGTACCTTGGGCGGTGATTCTGGGGACATAAATATGGGCTGCAATGATATGGTCATTAGTTGAACATCTTTTGTAAAACCCAGTTTTTTTTTATTTTTATTACCAGGCCACATGAAATCTGTGCCCACAAAACTCCATAGAAAGCTGAGATTTTTGCTGAATACAAACACCTGTCTTTCAGATTTCTACACATATCCTGTCCTTTTGTGGTTGTTTAAATAAAGATCTTGGCCTAGAGGTCGACCGATATGGGTTTTTTCAGGCCGATGCCGATCTTTTGAAATCCGGGTCGGCTGATGGCCGATTAATGCGGCCGATTTATTTTGGCCGATATTCGGCCGATATGTGCTTGTTTTTAACCTCTTATTTGAACCTTTTATTTGAAAGATAAAATGTAACACAAATAATTACTTAAGATAGACAAAATTTCTCAACAAATACATTTATTGAACACTTGACACTTAAATTAAAAATGTATAATGTAAAAACATATTGTATAAATAATGTAGAACAAATATATTAAATAAACAAAGCAGGTGTTACGAACTGCGCCGAGACACGAAGGTTGAGATCCAAATGCAGCTTTAATTAAGGGGCAATCCAGACATGTAATCCAATATTCAGGGCATCCAAGAGAAGCACAGGCATAACTAGGGATAGGTATCGTTAAGGTTTTAATGGTATTACTATCTTACCGATACTGCTTATCGAGCCGGTACTTTAACTGTATTCTTAACGGTTCTTTTTAAGATAAACGTTATATAGGCACAGTGATTTATTTTCAGGAAGGTCTACTAACATTACTGTTCAGGTGTGGTCTAAAAAGAAATCCTAATAATCTAGTAATCAATTGTAAAATAACACTGCATAGTTTATCATAGATTAATGCTTATTAATGCAGAAGTTATTCATTCAACAGCTGTAAGTGATTTTCTCTTTGCCTTTTGATTCGCAGTAATGGCTCAATCGTTAGCATGTTTATTAGGATGCTTCCCCTTTAAGACAGAGTTCAGATCTAATAGACTCCTGATGCAGCATATTTTCTCCCAACTATTTCCATAACTACATCCATTTAAGACATAAACTGTGTTTAAGTGAATCTCCAAGCCGGTCGTTTAGACATATTTTTGTGTATAGTTGATCGTTTAGACGCACACATGAAACCCAAAATAGCCTATACTTGTCTCGTTGCGGTGTGTTTCGGAGCGCGCGCTGTCTTGGGAACGGTATCTCTTGCACTCTTTTTATTATTAAACGCGTCCCGCAATTTAGCAACAGTAGCTAGACTGCATTTTACAACAATCACCAATCGTGCTGATTCTGACGTTAAGTTTGAGTTTTAGGGAGAAATGTCAGTGCGTGAAGGGAAGGAAGTTGTGCTAGACAGAATGCGGTTTATGTATAAATATTCTTTTTATAATCTTTGGAAGGCGAAATATAAAATAAAATCAGACTAAAATCACAGATCTAAACCAGGCTACGTTTGAGTGTTTAGTTCTGTCACTCATTTAGCAGGGCTGTGTTGTGCTCGCTGTGCGCGAGATCTCTCTCTCTCTCTGACTGCGAATAGCTAAATTGCATCACAGATAAATGGTTTCATGGAATTATACATAGAAATGGCTGGCGAGATAAAATAACTTTCTCTTTATAGCAATAATCAGGGTGGGAAATTAGCACCCGCCACTAGGGTTGTGCCGATGGACGATATCATCGTCCATCGTGATGGCTGACCAACATCACGATGTAGAGCCACCATCGTGATGCCACACCCCCTTTTGCGAGTCTTGCTAGTGTGACTCACTAATCCTAGTCTCTTCTAACCTAAAAACTTTGCAGGGATTGCTCTGTAAATTAAATTGAGAATATAACTAATGCATATATGCTGTTTTAAATACTGTATTATATGCCAGAGACGTCAAATAACTTTTGTCTGGTTAATACTTTTAAAGAAATTTCCTTGGCCATAAATCCATAATGTCAAATCAAATGAAAGAAACAAGTTGAATATGAATAACACCCATTTATTAAAACATAGAAGAACAAGAAATAAAGAACAAGAAAACGGGAACAACACTCAGACCGAAACTCGGCATTAATATTTCACTTATAATTAGCAGCACAATTAACTTCAGCACAGGCTACAAAATAAATTGTTATTGAAATATTGTAAAGTGGTCATATAAACTACACAAATGATCGTTTAAAAAATAATAAACGGTCAATACAAAATCGAATAGCTCCGCAACGGATGGTGAAAAATTCGTAAAGAAGTCTACTATCTTTCACCATAGACCATGTTTAAATTTCGATGTTTCTGGCCAGAAATACCAACATATTCACTTTATCTGGTTTTAATAAGCTGCGGATTGGAGTAACTACACTACCCGGTGTGCTGAAGACCCGCTCTGATGGAGTACTGGTAGCACATATATTTCCGTGCTAATCTTGCCATGAACGGAAACCTTTTGTCGTTCGTTTTCCACCAAGTCAGCGGATCCTCTTTCCCATCAATGGCCATTTCCTGCAGGTACATGGTCATTTCTGCCTCGACCTTTTGCTCATCAGTGAGCGTGGCTGTGGCTGCTCTCTTCGCAAGAAGGCTGCCCAAAGACAACTTTTTTTCTTAGAGCTAATATATTAAAAAGCCCGGATGAGTAGGCTACTAATTAGTTGGGCTAGTAAAATAACGAAATTATAGTTTTTCAGTAGAAAAAAAATATCTATGTAAAGAGATATATTAAAATAAAAAGTGCACAACTCTTCTTAAGTGGAAGAAATATTTTTCCCCCTTACGTGCAACCTATTGGAAAGCGCGGATGAGTCAGTTGGGATAGTAAAATAACGAAATTATAGTTTTTAAGTGGAAAATAGTATTTATGTAAAGAGATGTATTAAAATAAAAAGTGCACAACTCTTCGTAAGTGAAAGCTAAAAAAAAAAAATGCTTCGTGTCGTGCAACCTACTGATAAAGCGCCGACGAGTCATTAGTTGGGTTAGTAAAATAACGAAATTATAATTTGTCATAATTTTTGAAAATTATATGAAATTATATAACCCCGCCCCGCCCCACCGACGATATCATCGTCCATCGCGATGTTTTACTGTCAACATCGTCAACTGCCAATTTAGGGGACATCGCCCAACCCTACCCGCCACCAGCCAATGGTGGGTACTTTTTCAAAGTGGCGCGTGACTTTGCCTTGTATACCAGCCACAGTGGCGGGTAGATTGTAAAACATATTTTTATTGGTTACTAAAAATATTCCTTGTAACGGATTTGACAGCTTTTGTCAAAGAATGCTGTTGCTAAGTAACAATAATGCACTTTTGTCGAGTAACTAATTTGATTGGTTTTCAGTGACACATTTAGCTGAGCTGAGGTAGGCCTACATACAGTACAGACGAAAGGAAAATTAAAAAATGTGGCGACATATACCCGGTGTTAAGAGGCCCACCGCGGAGTCAGCAGTAGCTGTACAAACTGTTGAGGGCGAAGTAAATAAAAAGAGAAGGTACTTTTCGAACAAGTGGCGCATTGATGACCAAGGGAAAACGAGGGAATGGTTAGCCTACCTTCCCGTCGAACAGTCCATGCACTGTACTTACTGTCGAACCTATGCGTCGTCCGAAAATGCAAACAATTCGTTCGTTAGAGGAACAACTAACCTTAAAATAGTCAATAAAAGAGCACGAGTCATCCAAGTCTCATATCAAGTGCACTGCCATACAGCTGGCGAAGACGGGACCCCAGGAGCTAAGTGTGGAAATAAAGGCTATCTGCTCTATGCAATCCGCGCAGTTGGACCGAATGAGAATTCTATTCAGAACGTCCATGCGATCGGCAAAAAGGGCAGACCTTTTCGGGACTACGTTTGGATGTGCAAGTAAGTAACGTTAAATTACTAACTTGAAGTTGTGTGTTTTGTGATGGCTAGATAGCTATCGTTTTTTTAGTTTAGCGATAGTTTTAGCAGCCGCGAGGATAGGAGCCGATAGCCTACCGTGGGTGCTCCGGAGCTCGATTGCGTGTCAGTTAAACTTTTCATCTCAAACCCTATCTGTATTTGCTTTATTATCGAGCTTTCATGGAAAGAGGAGCCAAGAAGAGCCAACTTGAAGATGAGAAGGAGACATCTGAAGATGATGATGACTCTGAAGAAGACTAAAGTGACTTTTTTCACATCACTTTTTATTGATTTATTATGTATTAATTTTGTATTAATTATTAAAAAAAAAATGATTGAAGCAATTCAAAATATGCTAGTGCACTTTCTTTTATAAATTTGAATTCCGGAAAAAGTGGCTAGTAAAAAATATAAGTGGCTGGTAAAATTGGGCATCCACCAGCCACTGTGGCTTCCCACCCTGGCAATAATACATGCATTTTCTTATTTTCTCCAGTACCGACAGCAGAAGCGATAACGTCCGAGCTTACCAAAGCCAGTCCTTCAACAGCCTATAGCGCGTTGGTATCTTTTTTATTACTTATTTCTCTGCATTGAGTGACAACCCTCTCAAATATAAGACACACAAACAGAACAAATAAAAGTCTCAGATTCACTGTCTGTAATTGCAAAATCCTTGCTTCCTTATTTTGACATGATAGCAACCCTTCTGCTGTGATAATGCAACTTCAACTACGCTATCAATATCCAAAGTAGCCGAATGTCATGTCGTGTTTTTTCTCGAAGTTGGCAGTAACATATCAAAAGTTTTTAATTAAATATAAAGAAGTTATACAAATTTAATCCTTACTGTTTTCTCCAAGGAACTTAGCTCCTTCCTTAGGCACTGGATGAGGTCTGCTCACTGTGCTGGAAAATGACTCTAGGGGCAGCGTGCGTCGAACACGTGTTCCACAACAACACTAGGCTGCCCACAGATGCGCCTGCCTAATAATCGGCTTGATGTACTTGGATATTAGCCGATGCCGATTATGTTAAAAAAATGCTAAAAATCGGCCGATTAATCGTCCGGCCGATTAATCGGTCGACCTCTAATCTTGGCTACTTTGAACATGCTTTCAACTACCAATAAATGCGCAGGACTCTGTTCCATATAACACATTTTACCATGTAGCATTTTCTTATTTATTTTTTCCTTCAGAAATCTGCATATGATCTTTTAAATTCAAATAGAAACATGCAAAAATATTCTGCAGATTTCATCTTGTCCAACTCATCTTAAAATTCCTTTTAAAGTTAAACTTTTTCCTGCTATAGTTATTAGTCTGCTCTGCAGCTGGAACCATGGCCTTGTGGTTAGAGTTACTCACGTTGGCAATGAAAGTTCGAGACAATGACCATTTCTCGACCCCATTTTCCCCATTTCCTGTCACCTAAACATGTCAATAAAAGTAGCAAAAAGGCTGAAAGTAGTGTAAAAATAGATTTATCTCTAGGGTTTTTTTGTATTGGAAGTCAGATGTTGTGTTCTTCCTCTAGTCATGTGAACAGCATTGTTGTAACGACCAACACCACACTAACCTATCAGCACTGACAAGCTAGATATTTTTTGGCTTTTTTCCTTTCTCAAAGTGAAGCAAAGTAGGGAATACTAGAGATGTGAATACAAAAACAGCCCTGGACATTGAATATATGTCTGAAAGGTAATTATTTTTGGTTCTTTTGTCCTGGCTGTTCTGGTGTGGTATGAGATTACCAAAACATTACTGGAATATTGAGACTTATCACTTGAGTGGTAACCATTAGCAACACCAACTGATCATCATCACTCTTTAACAAAGTGATAAATCTCATCTCTGTGACGTTGTTTTCTCATCCTAACCAGCCATGATTGTGATGAGCAGCATGTGACAGTTATTTTGTTTTGGGGTTTCATTTTGACTATAGCCTTGCCCACAGTGAAATCTCATTGTTCAAAAATCGCATTGTCCATTCATATTACCATATTTTCCGGAAATAAAGTCGTAATTTTGTAGGCATGTGAGGAGTTGCCTTTGACAGCATTCTAGAGTTTGTTACAACAATGTTATGATGGACAAAATATTTAAACTGGTTGCATAAAGTACTTTGAGGCAAAATATTCTGAATTTGCAACTTTAAAACACTTGTTTTCATCTGTTTTGGTGAATGTGTGTATGACCGTCCAACATCAGTTACGTATAAATTAGAGATGCACCGATCGACCGGCCAGGGACTGGAATTAGCAGATTTTCCGCATGCTCGGCCCGGACCGGTAACCGGCCGGTCAGCCTCACATCTTACCGATTCCAAGCCGGTCCGTTTTGTTGCCAGCGGCGCAGACAATAACGTCACAGCCGCGTGTCATTGGCGTGGGAGATCTTCACTGTGTGAGTGAAGAATACATAAAGTTCAAAATGTGTAATAATTCTAAGGCCAAAGTAAACCGTGGGGGAACCACCACAATAACTTTCGGAACAACAAACCTAATTAGACATTTATAACACCATCACCCAGCTGAAAATGCCCATTTTAAAAAAGAAGCTAAAAAGTGAAAGCGGCTAAAGCTAGCCAGAGCTCAGAGCCAGTCACAAGTCGGCAGCCTCTCCTATCATTCCTTTGTATGAACAGCGAAAATACCAAAGCAATTACGAGTAAAATGATGGAATTCATGGCCCTGGATGACCAGCCGTTCTCCATAGTTGAGGACAGAGGCTTCAGAAATCTGATAAATTTCCTCGATACAGAGTAGGAGGTACTTTCCGATGTCGCGTTGCCCGAGTCGTTTAATCTCCTGTCATGTAACGTACGCAGCCTGTTATCTGTCAACATTTGGGTACACAAATCCGGGAGAGGGGAAGGGGGGGTGCTGGATGGCAGAGGCAGGCTAAATTCATACAAATTGTGCTGTTGTGATTTAACGTAATTTTTCCCACCATGTGCGATATTAAAATCAGTGCGACACACATTGTAAAAGGCATGGGCATTGTCGATATGGCTTCGGGATATGAAATTCAATTCTTCCATCCAGCTGTTGTTAAATGTACATGTATATTTTGTTTTTTTTCAACATAGCACCAGCTGAGTCTTCTCCTCCCCTCTACCAGTGATGCTTGATTTAACATCCCGCGTCTACTGCCTGCGCAGATATCAACAGCGCAAATGGGTTGTAGGTTGCCAGATTGTGGTCATAAATGATTTGTAATGTGTATGATGTGTCGATTGTGTGAGTAGGATGCGTTTCATTCAAGATCTGGCAACTGGACCACCTTGGAATAATATATTGATTTGATTATTCATATAACGTGGTTTGGGCCATACAAAATACGGGAGTTTTTATTTGGGAGAAATAACAAAATGGGAGACTCCCGGGAAAAACGGGAGTGTTGACAGGTATGCAAGCCGTTCCCGAAGCAGTGCTCAGTTTTACAACTGATATTTGTACATCTAACGTAAGTTGACACTTCAGTTTTTCAGATCTTTGGAATTGTTTTGTTAGACGAGTACTAAAGAGAAAAAGGTCCATTTTATAAAAATAGTGGAAAATGATATCCCTTATATAAAGCAACTCATTTGCAGTTAATTGTTATTTCTACCTCTTTCTAGTCACAGAGCACTTTATTTTGAGAGTTGTTTAAGTGAGCGAAGATCCTGGAACTTGGTGCAGTTTGGGGGAAATTGTAATGTTTAATAATTTATTTAATTATGAAAATAAAATTTAGCATTGAAGAAAGGTAGATTTTGTTTGTATATGTGGTCAATAATAGTTCTTAGAAAGAAAATCGGAATCGGAAAAATCGGTATCGGCAGGTCACACTTGCAAAAAAAATCGGAAATCGAAATCGGCCAAGAAAATTGCAATCGGTGCATCTCTAGTATAAATTCTATATATTTGTTGCTTCAGTCTTTAATTCGCAGATGATAAAGTATTTTGTATTGGTTTCAGTATGGACATTAAAACAATTTGGTGCTTAACTTGTCAAACTAGGATGAGATGTTAAGGTGTGAAGTTAAGGTTTTTTATGACATATATATATAAAGAAAGTGTTGATCTTGCTTACTGGAATATTTTTTGCAATATTATTCAATATTTCATGACCACACAAAAGTTTAATAGAGAGAAACTCAAAACCATAAATCGATCCATCTTTAAGTCCTTTTTGTGCCTTGCATCATTTGCATGTCTTAAACATTAACCCCTTAAGAGACTTTAAGCAGCATATAATCAGCATGCCCTATGATGGATTTGAACTTGACTAGGCTGAATGTGTTTTTGCTGACACATGTGCACACACACATTCTCTGCTTCATTAAACTCTACTGTATGATATAAATTACTACAGCCTGTTTCTTTGTGAGTTACTATTTTGACCTCCAAGTCTGGAACTCTTGGATGGTATAACAGGAATGGGCTGCGTCCCACTTCACAAACGCACAACGATGGATTTTGCCATTTTTGGCCCCTTTTTTTTTTTTTAAGCACTGACAACCTGACTCCTAATAAACCAATGAAAGAACTTCATTTCTTATTGTTTAATGTCTATTAGAAACAAAGGAAGACATGCTTTGTAAATAAGCACAGCAGAAAATAGAGTGTAACTGCTTGTCGCCTATAAAATTGTTGGGTAGGACTGCAAAATTAATCGAATGAATCATCAAGGTTATTGGTCTTTTCCAAGATTTGGTGAGCTGCCTTGCTGTGTCCTGCCTACATAGGCAGGTGTCTTCTATAGCAGCATCCTAACTGAAATGGAGTATAATAAGAGACCGAATGTATTCTTATAGCACTCCTCACCTGCCTTGCACAGGAGACTAGACTTTCAATACAGATGACCCTTTGGATAAAATAGATTTTTTTTATCGATACTTTTCAGAATGGAATGGATTTTAAATATATTTATAATAAAAATGTATCTTGCTTCGTCCACCATCTTGGATTTAGTTTTCCATCCAGCCCATCACATTGCATTATGGCATCGCCTACCCCGGGAAGGATACACATGATGATTTCTCCGAATTTGGCCAAAAAGAGATATCTAAGAAGGCAGCATAGTTGAGATGCCTACCTTTTGGACCAGCCTTCACATCGAGAGCACGCCTAAGATGTCTTCAAGTGCTGCCTCCGTAGGCAGCTCACTAGGTTTTGTAACAGACCCACTACGGTTGCCACAATTTAACAAATTGTGAAATAAGTCAGTTAAAGCATTTCATTGAGGGCTTTCACATTTTACTTGTGTGACAATGTTATATATACATATTGTTTGCAGTGATGGAACATTGTTACCTAGGGCTGGGTGATAAAACAATATAAATAGTTATCGATTAAAATTCTATATTTAGCCTTTGTTCTACATCTAGACGATTGGATCAGTTATGCCTGTTGCTTAAAACCTAAGCAGTTCGGCAAATTAATACACACAACTATAGCTAACTGAATCAAAGGCATGAAATCAGCCTGTTAGGATGTATTAGTAGACTGCCCTGCTGCCATGGAAACCAATCAGGCTCAGTAGCTGCTAACTAGCAGCTAGATATCTGGCAAATTTGTATATTGTGTAGCGAGCAAGACAGCACTGACAATGCAATACAGCAGCTGTCGACTGAACACAGCAACACCTTTGCTGTTTGTTTATATACTATTTAGTTAAAACAAAATCATGATCCACAGCGGTCACAGGAAAGAATGTTTTCTTCTGGTGATGTTTATTGCCAGTTGGCAATCCAGTTTATGGTGCATTACTGCCATCCACAAAGCTGGACAGTGAAACGTCACAAAGTCTTTCAGTGGAGTCGAACATCAGCTGAAGATAATGAAATTGGTTGAATTTTGTCAAAGAGTTCACACACCTTATATAGGGTTAAATCGTAAACTGAGTGTACTTTAAAGGTAGCTTACCCTATGGAGTTTACTGGTCAAAAAACAAGTTATGTTTAATTTATTCTTGAGGTCTAACAAACATGTGGAATGCAGTTCTGCCCCTATTAATGATATGAAATGTATATTGAGATAAATATTGATATCGAACGATATTCAATTTATTTTTGAATTTGTTTGGCCATATCGCCCAGCCCTATTGTAACCTAGAGCTGTTGGAAAAAAATTGTTTCAGCGATTCATGCTCAAACGATTCTGAATCTATTCTCAAAAGAATCAGAATAGATTCTGAGTTTAGTTGAAATAACGGCAGTTCAGTGGTGCGCACCAAAGACATATGTGGAAACAAAGATGCAAGATAGGTGCATACACTAAAGTCAAGTGCACAAACACGACTGTTTACAGACCAGCTGTATCAAACACAAGACCATTTATGCCCGAATGAAACCACAATCCCGAAATTCTTTCACAAACCCGCAAATAGCAACAGGAGAGTTTATTCATGATAAGAAGCCATCATACAACATGAAGAGCTCGCACCTATAATTGCACAGATTTGCACACAACTGGGGTAAACGGAAGAAAATAATGAGGCAGCGGTTCGGGAGATGTTGATGTTTTCATTCAATGAAATACGAGCGCATACGAGACACTTGATCAATTTCTGAAGCAACAACTGTGCTATTTAAACCACTTTAATATCACCTGTGCAGGTGAGGAGAGGAGAAGCTGACAGCTGCACTCTCATAGAAGCAGATATATCGCTCATCCTAGACCAGCAACTTCCATTTGTGCTTAAATGAAAAGCATGGCATAGATTCATTTAAAAAAAAAAAAAAAATCAGTTGAAGTAATAGTATAGTGTGTTTTGATGGAGAACCAATATTTTTTTTTGTGCTTTTAAGAGATGTGTTATAAGGTTCTAAAGAAAGAAACTGAAAAACTAAGATATAATTCTAAACTATAGAACCATTTATTTAATCTTGTTGATGTTCCATGTTTTGTTCACAGCTCATACTGAATGTAAAGGGCCAGTTTATGTAATGTGACTCGTTCTGATTTTTAAAACGGCTGTTCAATAAAAAGTTGACTGGGATTTATTTATTTTTTAAGAAACTGAAAAAAGAAACATTGAAGGACAAGATGCATTGTGAATGATTTTATAATAAAATGTACCCTTTCTCTTGTAATCGAATCGTGAGGCCGGTGAAGATTCACACCTCTATTGTAACCGATCACAGACATGTCTGTTGCTCACTTTGTATATAACTTAATACAAATTTGGTTAACAGTTTTTATTTTGCTGCAAAGGATCGGTATCTGGTCCGACACTGATGTTTTTACCTGGATCGTGTATTGTTCCGACGAGCCTGATCCAAATCAGACACCGCATATTGGTCATTAACGTTACTGTCAAGCTCAAATTGTGAGTCAACCTTCAAATAACCATTGAAGTAGTCCATATAACTCGTCCATTTTATTCAGGCTCTTACAGTCATCCCAAAGCTTTGTGAAATGCAAAAGGCTGTATTTAATAATAAATATACAGACAGAATGCACAGCTAAGTTGTCTCTGGCCCCACGCTTTACTGAACAAGTGTCGTGATTATTATTTATTATTAGAAATTACAATAAAAATTTAGTAATTATTAGAAATGGTTCCAAAAATTACTGTGTGATTGAAAAGGGGATTGATATACTAATAAAACTAAAGTTAAATAAATAAATGAGAGAGAGAGAGAGAGAGATAGGTAGTTAAGGTATCGGAATCGGATCGGAAGAGGAAAAAATTGTAGCGATCCATCCCATGTAAAGTAATTCAGAATCACATTGATCAGCTTTTTTTTTTTTTTTTTTTTTTTTGGATGTGTTGAAATCAAAGAATGACAAAATCTCTTTTGTCATAATCAAGTAGCCATATCATCTGGTACCATGCATGGTGAGAGAGAGCCTTTAAACAAGCATGTCATGGCATAAACACTCCATAATCTCTTTTAAAAGGTGCGGTATTGTTTTGTTTCTATGCAGAACCAGTGGGACTGTGAGAGCTCGTCTCACCCTGTCTATGCATCTGCATGCCTGCTCTCTATTGTAGAGCATGACCGTTATGGGATTTTAGAGGGGGAAATTCACAGATTACAAAATGCAATAAATAGCTTAAACATCACTACTGTATGTTTAGTATCAGTCAGTTGCTGACCATTAAAATAAAGAATAAATAAGAATAAAATAAATTGCTAAATAAACAGAAGTAGTACTGTTTAGTGTTAGTCAAATGCTATTTTATTACTAAGAGTCAATTATTGGCAGGTTGTAAGACAAGAAACATTTACACCTGCCGAGACATGAGAAAAACAGCGGCAGCGGTGTTATACCGTATTCTGCTATACAAGTTCAGCAGAAACTTTCAACAGTGCAAAAACCAGACTTTTAAATATTGCATTTTTTAAATGCAACGATTGGAATTGTTCAGTTGAAGGGGGTACCAAACTGTGAATCCTGAACAAAACATTTTGGTGAATACATGTTTTACACATTAGCTTCTACTCCGCTGACAAGCAATGAAAGTAGCTATGTAGTTAGCTATAAGCTCATTGTCACGGAGAGTAAAAGATTGACCAGCATTGTGTCTCACCAACTAGGTAGTAGCGTGAAATCACCACTCAACAGACACAATTCACCACCGCACCGTTGTCTACTGAGCTGCAAAAAGATGCTCTGATGTTTATCTTTCAATCTGCTACATTACTTAATGCCCTCACAAACTATATCTGGCTAACAGCAAACAGACATGAGTGACGTTGTTGTCAGGGACAGGGTTAATGTTATATTAGTTATATTGAAAATGGAAAATGATGGGGTCATTGTTTATTAACTTTCCAGTATGTATTTCACTAACTAGTTAGCAACTTACTGAGAAGACACCGCTCAACTTCACACCGCTTAACTGTCAGAGCCACTGTCAGCTCTGAGTCAGCTCTGTAAACAATGGAGTCAGAGCATGCCCTGCTGGACAAACTACGTAACAACAACAATTCTAAAGCTTTGTTTTCTGCATTATATGTTGTGAAAAAGGTGTTCTTATCTGCGCATATTGGTAAACCTATACGCTGACACCGATATATCGGCGAAAGTCTAATATCGGTTGACTGATATATCGGTCTGGCACTATATTGTTTTGTTTCTTTTCCTTTTCACTAACATGTTTGTGTTTGGGTGTGCTTTTAGTGTATGTCCAGCTGTCTCCCTCTGTTCATTTATCAGTGGGGTCTTTGTGGGGCTTGTGGGTTGATGGGTCGGGGGCTGCAAAGGCAGGTGAATGCAGAAATGAGTTTCACATGTTAATGAGAACCTTGACAGAGCCAGAGACAAGGACAGTTGGTCTCTCTCCCTCCTCTGCCTTCCCTCTGCTATTCTTGCTGTATCCACATCTGATTCTAATTTCTGGTGTTTGATTACCTACACACAACATGCACCCAGCTTTGCATATATTATGAGAAAATTGAAGGGTACCTTAGAATGGGGAAAAACTGGCAGACTGTTGGATGCATGTGTGAGTGGGAGGTTTTTGTCCTGTCAGATGTGCTTTTGTAAGAATCATTTCTCTCCTACATGGTTGAAATATATTTAGATTTCCTGTGGTGGTCCGCTGCCTGGCAGCTGTGCTTTAACTTGTTTTTTTTAAAGTTTGCTTATATGTTTGAATTGTTGTGATGGTGCTTGAAGAATGCAAAGTTATTGTATGAGCTCAAGGTGTGTCCACAAACTGCCCAGGTTGCACCTCTTGTTCTGACTTGTTCTTAACAAAATCATTTTTAAAAGGTTTCAAAGTCAATGCAGGTTGGGAGCTATCATCTTAAGATATGCAGTGGTGTGTCTGTGTGTAGATGAGATTTAAGTGTTTGCCAGCTGGTTATACCAGTTATGAAATTGAAGAACAAGTGTGTGTGATGTCACTTTGAACAAAACCTGATGAAAACAAAGGTGTTTTTGAGGGCAGACTTTCAGGAGAACTTCTTAAATATAGAACTTGAATAAAGTAGAAATATTTATAGAGATAAATCACAATGTTAAACAGCGCGTCATTATTACAATGATAGAATGGATGCAGCACAGCTACTTGATGATGTGATTTAGCAATAAAAAAATTCTTGGTCTTCTGGGGCATCGGCACAGAATTATTGTTAGCATCCGGACACTGCAGTGGTTATCTAGGAAATTGTATTAATTCAGGAGAAAGAACCAGACAGACATTTGTGCAGTCCCGCTCATGGGTGATGCTTGGTCTGCTTTTTTTTTTTTGTTTAAAACGGTACCATTACTGAGGGGATGTTACCTCATATGATGTCTTGAAATGGACCTATATAATTCACAGCAGTTCCAATTACTTTTCGCTTCACGTTACGGTAAGTCTACCTACATTTAATTGCAAAAACTTTCCAAATTAAATTAAGCTCTGGATAGTGGTGTTTAATGTATCCAAAGACCCAGACCCACTTTGCTGTTGTCCACCACATCACTTTAATATTACTTTCATTGCAACTTATTTTCAAAATATTAAGATTTTTTTTTCTCATAATGCTACGACTTTATTCTAGTAATTTGAACTTTATTCTCAAAATATTACTTATTTATTCTCAATCGTATTTTTTATGTGGCACTAAAAACACAGGCGTAAAAAAACTCAATGCATTTTTCCTCAAAGTAGTTTAAAAGAGGCTTGTTTGTTATATTTGCAAT
Organism: Xyrauchen texanus; assembly: GCF_025860055.1. Taxonomy (NCBI): domain Eukaryota; kingdom Metazoa; phylum Chordata; class Actinopteri; order Cypriniformes; family Catostomidae; genus Xyrauchen; species Xyrauchen texanus. The sequence continues at coordinate 8,016,604 of NC_068279.1, read as the reverse complement.
TGAAAGGGCAATTTTCTGGTCAATCCCTTCTATCTCTCTCTTTAGATAGAAGATATAACACAACGACGGTTTAAGCTGAGTTTTTTCTTTATTTTTATCTGTCAAAATGACGGAGAGCATTTTAATTGATGACAGATTGACAGATGAAAAACCTTGCGCTCATGCACAAGGTTCTGAGAAAAGCCAAGTTTTGCCTATATCACAAAACTCAATGTGATATAGGCAAAAATGTAGCTGTTGCAAAACTTAATGAAATGATCCTCTATCATCCAGAGCCTCTATGCACAAAAGTGTGAAGATGGCATGCACCAAATAGATTTTGCTTCTATAACAGAGGTGCGCTGGCTGTCGCATAGCCAAGTGTTTGTGGGTTTATTTCCCTTGGATCTTTTAAATTCATGGAAATTCTACAGCATCATAACCATGCACTGCAAGACTGAAAAACCTCAAATTGTTAATTTCAGGGTTCAGTCTGTTGTGTCTCTCAGCTGTGATAGGCCTTAATGCTGAGGTTTTAGTTTAAAGCCATTTAAAGCTATTTCGTAGCTTTAGTAGTGTAGTAGTAATACCAGCGATCATGGAGCACTGTTGAATATAAACACTGCGTGACGCTGTGAAATGGTCTGGCTAATATTACACACAAATTTTCTTTTGCCTCCACCTGCTGGCTACCATATGTAATTTCACATATATTAAAATATAAAGACACAGTCTTAACACATCTGCATTGCTCTTACAATTTAGTTTAAAAGCACATGAACACAAGTGGAATGATGCACACAGTGAAGCGTCCGAGTGCTGATGGTGTGAGAACATCAGTACTCCTGGAACGTCTCTTGTCCAGAGCAGCTGGAAGCAGTGAAGCCCATACATTTTAAAATAAGAGTCCCCATTATATTTCAGCCTTTAAAGTTAAAAGTTCCACGCTATGAATAAAATATTCTTCCTGGTTATTGTTATTTTAGTAGCACCATAATCTGCATCTGGAATTTAATTACATTTGGACTCTTGTGGCCCTCCCATCACAGCAAGGAAAGACTAAGAACATTTCATATAAGCTGCCAATTTTAAAAGCTATTGGCAAATTAATTGCCTGCCTTTTGAACACATTATCGTATTAGCAAAATCCATTGTTGGTTGACCTCTAAGTTGTATTTATTTATATAAAGGTACATAAACCAGTTTTAATGTGATATACTGTATACAGTGCATCTGGAAATTATTCACAGCGCTTCACTTTTTCCACATTTTGTTATGTTACAGCCTTATTCCAAAATGGATTAAATTCATTATTTTCCTAAAAAATCCACAAACAATACCTCATAATGACAACATGAAAGAAGTTTGTTTGAAATCTTTGCAAATCTATTAAAAATAAAAAATTGAATAAATCATATCAGAAAAGGATCAAATTGGGAAATTTGTGTTGATACCCAGCCGCTAAGTAATCTTTGCCCACCATCTCTGCACTGTAGTATAAGACTTCATGAGAGATCATACTGGTGCTACAAAATCAATACACCGACATCATCCAAACTTTCCAGCTCATTCTCATTCATTGTTGACAAAGATATTGTAGTATCAGGCAGATGACTTGGCTATAAATTTTGTCAGATTTTATGATTTGTGAACTAAGACATTTAACATGGACTTCATGGTCTCTTATGTTGAAAATCTAAATCAGTGTTCTTGTTAACCTAGTTCTGATTCTGTTGTTGGCCAAGATAAGTGTGTTCAAGGGTCTAGTTTTCTTACTTTTGGGGCTTTTCCACTGCACGTTACAACTCAACTTGACTCTGCGCGCTTTTTTGGGGTTTTCCACCGTGGTTAGTACCTGATACTTTTTTTAGTACCACCTTGGTACGGTTGAGGTTCCAAGCGAGCCGAGCCGATACTAAATGTGGTGTCAAAATCCTGCAGATCACTGATTGGTCAGGGAGAATCGTCACTACCAGCATCACTGGATTTCCGATGCGACATCAACCCGCTAGTTTTAAAGTTAGCAAAAGTGATAACAGTATAATTTGTTCACTTTTTCAAATTGTGAAAAAATAAATGACTGCGCAAAACCACGCTGTGGTCAATAAACGAGGTGCAGACAGTCCACTCGTTAACGATGAGTGAAACGAAAAAGTCTCAGGAATTGTATCAGTTGTTAGCACACGGCTACCAACAGTGTAGGGAAAAGTAATAAAAAAACTTAAGTGACTTCAGAACAATCAAGGAAATTTTGAAGTGCTTCGACCAAATGTAAGCAATGGGAGGGAGAGTGCCCTGGACTGGCGTTGATCCATGTTGGAGGATGATGGTATGTTTTGTTATGTTAACTCTATTCTGCTTGAAAGCTTCACTTTATTTAGTTGACCAGCTACTGAAAGCTTGCTTCTAAAACAACCAGGCCAATTTAACTGTTACACTTGTGTAAAATCACCATGCAACAACTGCTTTATGCAGCACAATAAGCTAGTAGCTAACAGCTAGCGTTTGTGTTATTGTTTTGGTCAGTTTGTGTCCTGTTTAAGATGATGTCGTGGCAGTAGAGGCAGCGCAACTATGACGATCATCCTATAATCCCACCCACGTTGAGGTGGCACTAAACTGCAGTGGAAATGTAAGCTCAGAAAAGTAAACGGAGTAGAGTTGAGGCGAGTTGAACCGTAACGGGCAGTGGAAAAGTGCCATTAGAGTCCCACCCTTGAGTCTATGTGTGTGTGTGGACCGGAGTCAGAGGAAAATTAACCTAATAAATCACACTGTCTCTGTCTTTTCTCCTCCCTCCCTGTCTGGTCTCTCTCTCTCTCTCTCTCTCACTCTCTCTCTCATGCATTTAAACTCTAAAAACACCCTCTCATGCAAACTGATCTTTTTTCTTCCACCCTTAACCTGCCATTTCTTAACTTTTCTTTCCTTTCTGCAGCCAGTCATTAATGCTAAACAAACACACTTTTGTCTCTCTGAAAGTCTTAATATAATATTTTTTGCAGTCATTGCCAATTTAGCCCATTGCATAGTATTAGCCTGCTCTTCACATATTCGTATTGCTGCTTTGGAAATAATGTTGAACCACATTTGTACTGCTGTGTTTTAGTCCTACGGACACATCTTTGAACAGGACTGTAATAGATTCAGCTATTGTTGAGCAAAATCTTGTCAACGTGTTTCTTTCTCCTTGCCATCACATGTCTGTCCGTCTATTTATGCACAATACATTTGTGTGGTGCGAGTATGATGCACACAGCATCGTGGGTGGGTCTCTCTTGGACACAATGAAAGATTAATGGTGCTTCAGCAGCAAATGTCAGATGGTGTGGCTGATAATAGGCATCAACACATGCCTTTGTGCCCACACCATTAAGATAAACCCACCTTTTATACCCACACATCCACTATAATCATGTACAAGTTGCCCCTCTGCAAATGAAAAAAAAAAACAATGTCCATTGCTTATCAAACTATTCTATTCGTCACTGAGATTAATGTATGTTAGACTTGTATAGCACTTTTCTGACCCTGCACTCAAAGCTTTTTAGATGTTGAACAATGGACTCTTCTCAACAACCGCCATAATACCCCAGCACGCCCACCACACCCAGTTATTGGTGGAGAGGAGAGAGTAGAGTGATGGAGCCAATTCATGTATGGGGATTATTAGGAGGCCATGATTGATAAAGTCCATGGGGAGAATTTGGCCAGGACACCGGATTTACACCCAAATTCTTTTATGCTAAGTGTCCTTGGATTTTTATTGACCAAATTTAGTCAGGACCTCGGTTTAACGTTTCATCTGAAAGACTGTGCCTATTTACAGTATAGTGACCCCATCACTATACTGGTGTGTTTGGACCCACACAGACTGCAGGGTGAGCACCCCCTGCTGGCCTCCCTAATATATCTTCCAGCAGCAACCTTAGTTTTCACCAGGAGGTCTCCCATCCAGCTACTGACCAGGCTCAACCCTGCTTGGCTTCAGTGGGCAACCGGTCTAGATGTACAGGGAGAAATGGCAAAAGATGTTCTGTTTTGCAGGGGCTTTGCAATCCTTCAAAGGATTTTGCCATCCCTTATCTCTTAAGCAGACATAGAGGTGGTTGCTTGCAGCCAGACTTTTAAATATCAGAATAAACTCTGGCCCAATTTACAGCTTATTCCTGCATGGAACCACATAGAGAGCAAGGGTCTGTCTGATTGACATATTAAGTGGCCAACCAAAGTTTGTTTTTGGGGCTGGAACTGTCTGAAATGTATGTTACTCATTCAAAAAATAGTTTCTTTCTGTGGCTGGATTTACAGAAAACACAAATTAATGGACTTTTTGGCCTTTGGGTGTGAATTACATTTTAGGGACAATTTAAGTATTTGAGTGATTTTCCTAGAGCAAAATTGAAAGTCATTTGCTTCAGGCTTTGTTAAATGACTCTGAGTGCAGAGCTGAATGAAGCAGGCCATAATACACTTCATAAAGGGCAATTAATTAATCCGTCCCATTCTCAGCAGAGCTATACAGTATTTACACAATGTTCAGACCCGTGTTCTTTCACCTTATCAGTGGATCGTCAATTTATTACTGGGTATTAGAGTAACTTATTTATTAGGCCTGGGTATTGATACAGATTTAACTAGCTCAATTCGTTTAGATATCGATTCATATGGGTTTATTACAGTTATAGTGTCCCCTTTGGTTGCATATAGAAGAAATAATTTCCCAGCTAATGCTGCTAATTATACAGGGGACCTTTTAGGTACATTAGAAAAATATAAATTTGACTGATTATATTTGATTACTTCATCATTTTGGTCACATTTTGGTATGGGGATGGTCACATTAACAAATAAATGTATTCAGTCAGTAGATAAGATTTTATACATTATTTTTGTTACATACAGGGTTCCCACAGTTCCCACAGTAAAATATAGGCTATCATATTATTTAGCCTAATTAGTGTGCTTTCACACTAGCACTTTTGGTGCGCACTCGGGTTTGAATGATGTCAAAGTTCGGTTCATTTGGATAGTGTGTCCGCAGTTTTCCGGACTCTGGTGTGCACCCAGAAACTGCACCAGTGTCCACTTGAGAAGGTGGTCAGGGGTACGGTTTATGTGAACTCCAGTACGCTGCTTATATAAACGCAAACGTACCAAATCGTGGAAGTGATCCGCTTGTGATGACATAATTCACGTCTTTGCAGGCTCCTGATTGCAATTATTATGGTATAATGCATTTTTCATACCTGCTTGTGTCAAAATGATTCCACTTGAGAGAGCAGCTCACACCGTGATTCGGACCCATTAAAGTAATGTAAATTCATTAGTTGAAAAGAGTAGGAACCCTGTACATATTTATGGTTAAATTACATCATTTTTAGTATTTACAAGTATTTACATTGATTTGTTGAACACATACTAAAACCGGTATTGTCTCCTTAACAAAAACGGCATTTCTGTAAACGGTGCCTTTTAAATTAGCGTATGTTAACTAGAGAGGACTCAATTGGCTTTACCTCATCTGTGTGAAGCGTGATTTAGAATTAAATGTTTTTTTTTTTTTTTTTACTTGTTTTTGATCAACAACTGACTGTAAAGAACAGAAAGTGTATTAAAAGACACTTTAGACACATTACACAGAACAACTTTTACGCTCAACACGCTGTGAAAGGATTTCGCTGCTGAATGTTTCATGACTAAACTGTTGAAACTGTTGGTGAGTGAAATGTAAACATTTACCAGCAGCCAATTGACAAATATATTCATTTAATCGCATAATATGAAATTTGGTTGCAAATGCGAGTGATTTCCTCTCATTCTAGTAGAGGGTTGCACATTGAGTGAAAGATTGATTTTGGGATTTAAGAATCAATATCGAGATCATTCAAATTAAGATTGCAATTAATCGGAAAAACAATTTTTACCCACACCTATTATTTATGCTCTGTCTCGTTTTCTGTGCATCTCTTTCAGCCTGTGGCAGAGCCCATACCCATCTGTAGTTTCTGTCTGGGGACCAAGGAACAGAACCGTGACAAGATGCCAGAAGAGCTCATCTCCTGTGCAGACTGTGGAAACAGCGGTAAATACGGGGTTGAAATGGCAAAAGTTCTCTCAACTTTGACCAAAGATTTTGTTATTGCTATTCATAACCATTAGCTTAATTTAGTCATGGAGGTTATGAATATGATAAATACCCTAATAGAATATTGGGGCTTTGGGTTCAGTGGATCACATTAAAACATACAATTTGGCTGGTGCTTACAGAACAAATGTGCTGTAGTCAAGTGATGACCAATATATTGGGTAGGCCAATGAATTGGCTGATATAGACAGAATAAACAGATTAATAGACTTTGTAGAATAAGTATTCATTTTAATTTAGCAAATGAATGTACATCTTATGTGCATAATTTTTTCCATGTATATTGTATGATGGCTTTATATATCGGTCAACAGCCACTCGGTTCTCTACATATCGTTGTGTGTCATTTAAAAAGTCAGTATACAGTTGAAGTTAGACGTTTACTTACACTTAGGTTGAAGTCATTAAACCACATTTTTTAACCACTCCACAGATTTAATATTAGCAAATTATAGTTTTGGCAAGTCGTTTAGGACATCTAAATAATTTGTACATGACACAATAAATTTTTCCAACAATTGTTTACAGACACATTGTTTCACCTTTAATGGACTATATCACAATTCCAGTGGGTCAGAAGTTTACATACTCCAAGTTAACTGTCCCTTTGAGCAGCTTGGAAAATTCCAGATTATTATGTCAAACCTTTAGACAATTAGCCAATTAGCTTCTGATAGGGGGTGTACTGAATTGGAGGTGTACCTGTGGATGTAGAGTACTGTGTAAAAGTCTTAGGCACATAAGATGTTTCACAAAAGCATTTATCTTAAGATGGTTATTTATATCTTCAGCTTTAGTGTGGCAATAGGAAATAAAAATGTTAGACTCACAAACATTACTTTTGCGAATAGAAAAGATTAGAGTAGAAGAACAGTGAGCCCTGCAACAGATGTCATGGCCCCCAAAAAGCCCCGCACTGAACATTGTGTCAGTCTGAGATTTCATAAAGAGACTGAAGCAATGAGATAGAATAGATAGAAGAACGGTGGGGAATTCTCCAAGAAGCTTGGAACATCCTATCTGCCAACAACCAAGAAAAACTGTGTCCAAGTAACCTAAGATGATTGGTGCTGTTTTAAAGGAAAAGGTGGTCACACCGAATATTGATTTGAGGTTTTTTATGTTTTTAGAACTTTTTATGACATTAAAGGATAAATGAAAACTATTTATGTCATTATTTTTGAAGACATCCTCTCTATGCAACATTTTCCACAAGTGCCTAAAAATTTTGCACAGTACTATATTTGAAGGCCTAACTTCAAACTACATGCCTCTCTGCTTGACATCATGGGAAAATCAAATGTAATCAGCAGAGATCTCATAAAAAATTGTGGACCTCAACATTCTTGGGAGCAATTTCCAAATGCCTGAAGGTACCACGTTCATCTGTACAAACAATAGTATGCAAGTATAAACACCATGGGACCATGCAGCCATCATACAGCTCAGGAAGGAGACTCATTCTGTCACCTAGAGATGAACATAGTTTCGTGTGAAAAGTGCAAATCAATCACAGAACTACAGCAAAGGACCTTGTGAAGATGCTGGAGGAAACGGGTAGACAAGTATCTATATCCACAGTAAAGCGAGTCCGACATCAACATAACCTGAAAGGCTGCTCGGCGAGGAAGAAGCCACTGCTCCAAAACTGCCATAGAAATCCATCCAAGTGCACATGGGGGGGGGCAAAGATCTTACTTTTTGCAGATATTTCCTCTGGTCTGATGAAACAAAAATTTAATTTTTTGGCCATAATGACCGTCGTTATGTTTGGAGGAAAAAGGGGGTGAATTTTGCAAGCCAATGAACACCATTGGTGGCAGCATCATGTTGTGGGGCTGCATTAATGCAGGAGGGACTGGTGTACTTAACAAAATAGATGGCATCATGAGGAAGGAACATTACGTGGATACATTGAAGCAACATCTAAAGATATCATCCATGAAGAAAGTTTGGTCACAAATGGGTCTTCCAAATGGATAATGACCCCAAGCATACCTCAAGTTGTGGCACAATTGCTTAAGGTTAACAAAGTCAAGGTATTGGAGTGGCCATCACAAAGCCCCGACCTCATTCTGATAGAAAATGTGTGGGCAGAACTGAAAAAGCATGTGAAAGCAAGGAGGTCCACAAACCTGACTCTTACACCAGTTCTGTCTGGAGGAATGGGCTAAAATTCCAGCAACTTATTGTGCGAAGCTTGTGGAAGGCTACCCAAAACATTAGAACGAAGGCAATGCTGTCAAATACTAACATTTTGTATGTCAATTTCTGACCCACTGGGAATGTGATGAAAGAAATAAAAGCTGAAATAAATAATTATCTCTACTATTATTCTGACATTTCACATTCTTAATATAAAGTAGTGGTCCTAATTGACATAATACAGGGAAAGTTTTCTATGATTAAATGTCAGGAATTGTGAAAAACTGAGTTTAAATGTATTTGGCTAAGGTGTATGTAAACTTCTGACTTCAACTGTAAATGATGAAAAGCATGTTTGATTGCAGTGTGGAGCTTAATGTAGAAGTTTTTGCAGTCCACACTGAGTATCGTCTGTCTGTGTATGCAGTTTTATTCTGGTTATTCAAAGCATCCTCACTCTGACTCTTCTCAGGTCACCCGTCTTGTCTGAAGTTCTCTCCAGAGCTCACGGCACGGGTTAAAGCTCTGTGGTGGCAGTGTATCGAGTGCAAGACCTGCAGTAGCTGCCAGGATCAAGGAAAAAATGCTGTAGGTTTTTATCTCAAAGATGTTGACCATGGCTGCTGCCAGTTCATCTCCATTTAAGCTACAACTTACTACATGTAAAAATTGCATCTTGGTACCACATATCCTCTTTTCACCTAATGGTTATGTTTGACTTTAAATGTTGAAATCTAGCTAAATTCATAACCTTTAAATTCTTTAACTTTTGGTTTACACATTTCTTAACTGTCTTGGAAGATTCACCCTTGTATTCCTCACGACTTCTATTTAACTGCAATTCATTTACATTTATTCAAAAGAGAACCATCACCGATACCTCCTCTTCCATTGTACTAGGGGTTGTGGACAATTTTAGGCAAAAAAGGATGCAAAGATGCACACTTGGAAAGTACTCCAAATATATTGTATCATCTGGGCTCTTTTGGTGTACTGTTGTCAGTGTACTATATTTTGGGATGCACTAATTCTAATTATGCATACTATTTTGTATAGATAGTAAATAAAATCGGACACAGACATTTTAACACAGAATTCAGAGCCATCGCCATGTTGAACACTGTTCCTTGTCATCACAGTGCAAACAGTAAAAAATAGTGTTCCTTGTGGTTTAAAAATCCAGCTGTTGACTCATGTCTATCCGTTTGTGTTTTACAGGACAACATGTTGTTTTGTGACTCCTGTGACCGAGGTTTCCACATGGAGTGTTGTGACCCTCCACTCATGCGAATGCCGAAAGGTGAGTTGAGCCTACACAGTCAAATGCATGCATTTACACACATTGTACACAACATTTAAACTTTGAATTTGAAGCTACTGAAATCCATGTACTGGTTGGTTGGGCTTACAATATAAACTTAATTTAAATTTCAAGTGTGTAACTTCTGTGTTAAAATACTTTCTCCTGTCGCATCTTAATATGCAGAGACAACTATAAGTAAGCATTTCTTAGATTAATTTTCTCTAAAACTGTTATTGTGGTGTCTCCTTGGCACAATAAAAATTATTCTGTTTGATTAGAGTGACCTGTTCAGCCTGGCACAGCAACATTGACTCAACCAATCGAGTGAGATTGGTGCGGGATCTGTTTGTTCGATCAACGTCAGACAGGGAGCTTTATTCAGAGAGCTGTTTGAAAACTATTTTTATTTTTGCAGTTCTGTTTGGCGATGCCAGTGGTGCAGAAATTACATACTTCAGCTTTAACATTCCCTCTAATAATCGTGTGTTTTGTTGATGTATTATTCCTTCCCACAATAATTTATTTTCGTTATGATCACTAGTTATTTTCATAATGAAGTTATTTTTATACTTATTTGCTGCTCTGCAGGCATGTGGATTTGTCAGATCTGTCGGCCGAGAAAAAAGGGAAAAAAGCTCTTGCGTGAAAAAGCTGCACAAATCAAACGGAGATACAATGCACCACTGGGACGGCCGAAGGGCAGGTATTTTGAACCATTTAAACTTCACTTCCATATTTGCTGAGCTATGCTCCAATTTAATTAAACATTTTTAAGAGCTGTTTTTAAATATGGGTTATTACTAATATGTAACACTTTGAAATACCAGATGATAAAACTTTGCATAAGACTACTGAAAACTCTTTTGTCCTCAGACCGGGCCGCCCATTTAAGAAGCTTAGAGGTGGTGGCCGCGGCAGGAGAAGACGAGGTGCTGGAGGCTTGGACCAGTGCTCACAAGGCTCCTCCTCCCCACACTCTTCCTCGAGCTCATCATGTGAAGGCTACCCCGGTGACGATCGCATGCTGTTCTCTCTCCGCGAAGAAGATTCCGAGCAGGGTGGCTTGCGCTTCAACAAAAAGACAAAGGGCCTAATTGATGCCCTGAGCAAGTTTTTTACACCGTCCCCAGATGGGCGCAAAGCGCGCACTGAAATGGTGGACTATTCCCAGCAATACCGCATCCGCAAGAAGAACAACCGCAAAGGTGAACAGGATGACAGGACAGGAGGTGAGATTAAAACTACACCTTAGAGGTTTAGCACTTAACTGTGATCTTGTTGCTTTGAATAGTATTTAGTTTCAGTGAACACAGATAGAATAATTGGAAATTTGAGATGGGAATCGGTTCCATTAAGGGTACTTTTGACTTGTAATGGAAGCCTAAAATCAATACTTTTTTTCATAACCTTTTTAGGGATATGTATTTTTTTTAAAGGACGTTTATTTATTACAAAACTCAGTTCCATCACTACATTATTATATGAACAACCAGTCAGTAATGAACTACGCTGATTTAATATTAAGGATCCATAATATACACACCCATAGAGATATAAAGAACCAGCTCCTAAGAGTCATTCTTTGGATTCATAAATTGGACTACACTGGTCAAGCTGCACATTTGTTGTCGCTTACAATCATCAAGGACAATGCTTTAGAAAGATTTAAATGATTGTCTTTGTATTATTTCACAGCAACTGTCATCTCTTTCAAGACCACAAGCTTGCACCTTGAATAGAAATTTCTTTGCCGAGGTGCTGCTGTACATTCAATAGTGCAAAAAAGCATTGCAGGAAGTGTTATCAGTGGAAGAATGCAGACATTTCAGTACCCTTAATGGAACAGAGCTTCTTGAAAATATTCTTAAAAATGGAACTGGATCTAAATATGAACAGTTTCTCTAATCCCAATGTCTGAATTGGGGAATGTATAAAAATGTAGTATCTATTAAATGTTAATATGGTGTCTTCAAAGTGTTATTGCACAGAGCCTCAGTTAAAGAGATTGATCCACCCACAAATGAAAATACTCATGATTTACTGACCCTCATGCCATCCAAGATGTGTATGACTTTCTTCTGCAGAACACAATTTTTGATTTTTAGAGTGAAATCTCAGGTCCATACATTGCAAGTGTGAATGGGCGCTAAATTTTTGACACTCCATAAAGCGCATAAAGGCATCATAAAAGTAATCCATAAAACACCAGTGTTTTGATCCATATCTTCAGAAGTTATATGATAGGTGTGGGTGAGAAACAGTCCTTTTTTTTGCTAGAAATTCTTCTTCCTGCCCAGTAGGGGGCAATATGCATGAAGAATATGAATCGCCAAAAACACAAGAAGAATGTGAAGGTTAAAGTGGAGATTGACTGAGCAGGGTGGAGAATCTGTTTCACACCCACAACTATCATATTGCTTCTGAAGATATTGGTTTAACCACTGGAGTCCTTAAGCTGCGTACACACTGCCAGCGACACCATCCCATTCATTTTCAATGAGAGCACAGCGACTACCGGCAACACGAGCTGTCGCGACCAGATGTGGGCGTCTCCAGCGACGCGACAAAGTTGAGACAAGTTTAACTTTATTCAAATGAAGAGCGACTTACGAGAGCGACAGCCGATACGAGAGAAGACGGTAGAGCTCACGTGATCCTGGGTTCCGTAGTGGAGTACTTCATCCAGCCGCAGCTCTTGCACCAGCCGGTGGTACTCACCGTGCTGACTCCGAGATTGAATGGTTTTGTGGACCCAGACAGACCACCATTTTGTGTTTTCGCTGCAGATAAACAGGAGCTATGGCAAAGAGCAGGCATTGTTTCTCGTTCGTCTTTGATATAAAGCATTTTATGTACTGTTTCCATTTATATTTAGTCTTTTCTCTCCAAAATGTTTGTTTTTAGCGGCAAGAAAACTGATTCGCTGTCAACAGCAATGGAATGGCATCCGTGAATGTCATTTAGAAACGCAGCTTTATGGATTACTTTTATGCTGAAATATGTGATTTTAGAGCTTCAAAATTTTGGCAACCATTCACTTGCATTAAGCTGAGAAATTCATCTAAAAATCTTCATTTGAGTTCAGCACATGAAAGAAAGTCATACACATCTGGTATGGCATTGGTAAATGATGAGAGAATTTTTATTTTTGGGTGAACTATTCCTTTTAGGTATCTGCACCTTCAGTTTTGTGTTCTGCCTGCACTTTTACTCTGACTGTTTTTCTTGGTGTCTCTTTGCATCACAGACAATCAGGAGTCTAGTGATAACTGGCGGGAGGACGAAGATAAGCTGCCAGGACACGAGAACCTAACTGAGAAGGACGTGGAGCTCTTCAGCCATATTCAGGATCTGGCACTACAGGTACAGAAAGAGAGGGGAAATATAATTTGAGGAAAAAGGTGTGGTAGTGTTGTGGAAGAGCAGGTTAGTTAAATTGAATAATAAACTGGATCCACCTGTTGATAAATCTGATGTTTGATGGCTGAGCTACCATGTTTTGTTTGCAGTCTCAAACTGTTATTTTGCTATATTAGTAAAGATTGGAAAACTGTGAAAGCCTTTATCTATGCTGAATGTAATGTGAGGGATTTGAGAGATGCTATTATCTTGACAGCTGGTGCCTCTCCCAGCGATGCACACACAAAAACATATGCACATGTGTACGATGATTGGCTGATTGGTGGATGTGTGTGTTGAGGCTCCCAGCAGAAGCAGCCACTCTCTGACTGCCTGAGGCCATCAGTCTAAGAAAAACACTCAGTAACACAGAGAGAAACAATCACACAGCATCTGAGTGTTCCAGCACACTTGTTTTTCGAGCAGCCAGGAGGATAAACGCCATACTTTAGCTAAACAATAAGACTTCAATTGGCGTGCTTTGTAACATTTAAATATTAGAATCACAGTTCATCTTTAGTCTTAATCAAATTATGACATTAGTCTTAAGCATGTTAATTGTCTTTGCAGTGCATCATGGCGTGGGAAATATGGCTTTTTTTTTTTTTTTTTGCAGAGTCCGAGTGTAGCAAGATTCCCTAAGGTTGCTGGACTGGTGCTGGAATTTCCGCCTATGTCAATAACATCATGTTAAGCCCAGTGTATACTTCAGTTTTGACACAAACGCTTAGCTTCTGCATGTAGTCGAATGCAAGCCTTTCAAATGATACTTCATTTGACTGTGCGCACATACACAGGTGGTTTTCGCATGCGCGCTATGACTGCTACGAGATACATGAATCATGCGCTCTTGACATGCACATCCACTGTTGTCTCCTTTGTTTAGTGGTGCTTCTTTGTGACAGCAGTGTCTCAACTGTGAGTGTTGCCTCCCTTGTGGACCCACTAATTACTGCAAATAATTCCAGGACTGTATTCTACGTTCAGAGTATGCACAGTTAGAAAAATCGGCCACATGCATTCAGTGATTAAGCATTCTGCTGATGACGAAATTTGCATCTCTCGTTCTGTAGCAGATGCCTAGCGTTCACGTCTGACCTAAGTATACTTTGGGCTTTAAAGGAATATTCCAGGTTAAATACAAGTTAAACTCAATCAACAGCATTTGTGGCATAATGTTACCACAAAAAAAAAAAAAAAAAATGGAAGGATGAACATTTTGGTGGTAATCAACATTATGTCACACATGCTCTCGATTGAGTGTAACTTGTATTTTACCTGGAATAGTCCTTTGTAGTCACTTATAGCTTAGTGACAAATATATACATATTTTTAAAGCGTTTTGTACAAGTGGTGTAATGTCTGGTGTTTCACTATTAGGGCTGCACCGATTATGAAAATTGAGGTTGTTACTGATATTGAATTCTGTGATCAGCCAGTACTGATCCATTTGGCAGTGTTTATTTTTCAAAGAGGCCTTTCAAAGAACATTAAGCACGAATCCATGTCTTGTCACCACACTGTGGTGCAAATGTTGTTTATTTTGTGAAATATCAATGTTTATTACGCTATATACAAAACAGATTTTCCTTGCTTCACTGTTGTCACTGTCAAAGATTGTGACACTTGCAGCTTGTAAACACCCTGAGGCCTCAGACACACCAGAAAAGTGTTACAAAAAGAGATATTCAATACTTGCCCTACAGTTGCTCTATTGAGGCGTTATTAATGTCTATGATTTCTTTACCCTCTTTAGGGTGTTTAGTAATGCAAATCACTTAAGTGAGCATTTGCAAGAAGACGTCTCGTTTCCATTATTGCAGGGTAAATTATTATTGCTGTTATTACTGCTTTCTCGACAACATATCTCTCCGGAGAGCTCTTAAACAGGGTTTTGTCTGACTACAACAATTGCAGGCCTACTTGATTTACATTTGTGTCTTTGCTTGTTGTTTATATCTGTTTTGTTCGCTGTTACATGTGTTTGCAGTTTGTTCTAGTATGCCCATTTATATAAATTACAAATGTATATGTAGCCTATAAGTGTTGTTAAATATGAGGACCATGGTCCAGGTATGGCTGTGCTGATACAGTCATATCTATATATTGCTATTTCTTTCTGAATAACTAATGTGAAGTGAAATGTGCAAGGAGAGAAAAAATCTGCGCATGCGTGTACGCGTGTGTGAGAGAGTGTGAGACAAAGGGAGCCAGTGAGCAAGCAGAGAAGTGTGTGATCACTAGTGTGTGCCACTGTCAACAGGCTGGCAAGTGGCAGATGCTTTGAATATCCACTCAGGCTGGGGATAAGGGCTAATAATAATACTGTGTGCGTGGCTATATGCTTGTGTGAAACTAGGTTCTTTACTTTTAGAACATGAGGTTTACTGGAGGTTTTTTTCTTGGAAAGCCTTGTCTTTCACTCATTCTCATCTCTTTCTCTTGGACTTAATTTTACAGAAAGTCGGTGTGACTGGGCCACCTGACCCCCATATGCGCTGCCCATCAGTCATTGAGTTTGGGAAGTACGAAATTCAGACGTGGTACTCTTCACCATACCCACAGGAGTACAGCAGGTAACCAACAACATTTGCTATGACTTTTGTTTTTACAGACATAAATAGTAAAACAATAGTATTTCTCTTATGATAACTTAATTTTGTACAGTTCTAGAAGAATTTGCATTTATAATTGTTGACAGAATGAGATACGTTTACACAACTGATAAATCGGGTGTACATATTCTTGACCAAAGCTCAATTTTTACTGCAGAGGCCAATGCTCTACTGTTGGCACTGAAGTATTTCTGATTCAAAATCATGTCTTGAAGCACTAGAATCTATTAAAACTGATCACCCGATAATTGTAAAGATTTTAATCAAATTGTCATCCCTCGAAGCTCAAAATTCTAACATCTTTTGCTGGGTACCTGACCACTGTGGAATCTCTGGAAATGAGCCAGCAGATAATGCTGCCAAAGAAGCATTATCTATGAACTCAAAGTGCTCAATACCTTCCACAGATCTGAAACCAATCATAAATTTGTATGCCAAAATCAACTGGCAATCAGAATGGGATCAGTGCTTAAGCAAATTACATTAAATATATCCTGCTGTTGGGACCAGAGGTTTCTTCTCTTTTAATTACAACTGGGACCAAGTCGGTTATACTCTATGTTGGATATGCCACTCAGGATTCAAAGATACTTTTTTACTATTAGGGGAAAACCCACCCATATGTGCATCATGTCAGAGCCCACTACAAACATTTTATTGGATTGTAATATGTCTACGCCTGTGAGAAAACCATTGACACCCTTGAAAAGGTTTTTAACAAAATCAGTGCAAATTTAGTAAAAGTGAGTTTAGTATAAATGAATCTTAAACATCTTATTTAGTTTTACATTTATTATTTTAACCAGGTTTTTGCCATGAAAATAGCCATAAAATCTGGCATGGCATTAAGAAACAAACAAACAGATAAATTGGGCAGTATTTGGGCAGGTGTGTTTTGGGTTGAATACAAATTCAGTTCCATTGACAGCATCTGTGTCATGCAAACGATTACCACAGAAAAGAAAATGTGACAAAATTATTTTATGGTAATCAACAGCATGAGACACATGCTGTGAACTTGTACTTAACCCAGAATATTCCTTTAAAGGGGTCATGACATGAGGAATCAAATTTTCCTTTTGACATTTAAGAGGTATTTATTAAAAAAAAAAAACATACTGTCATTTTCAGAACTCAAAACATCCCCCTCACTGCAAAAAAGAGCATTTGTTGAAACAAGGGGGTGCACCAATCGATCGGCCATCGACCTAAATAGGCCGATTTTCATTACAAGTTTGTGATCGGCCGATCGTGCCTAGAATCAGGACTTTTTTGCAGTATGCAGGGAATCACACATACACTGCTACTCTAATGAAATGAGTGCTTTCTCAGCCATTGATGCATTGCAGTGTGGCCTCTGGAGGGTGAGTTAGATTAAAGATTAAAGACTTTATTGTCATTGTACTGCTGTGCAAAACAACTCAATTTTGTTGGTATCCCACATTCTCGAAGATTTACATAAGACTGCATCAACAATAAATATAAAAATGCAGACAGATTAGTATAGATTAAAAAGTGAAAAAAGGGAATGTTCCAAAAATTGGCAGCTCTAGCAAAAAAGTTTGATTTGTTGGCAATTCTAAGTATTCACAATTTTTTTACTTTCAGACATGCTGTTATTCAGATGAATAATGCGCAAGCCTTACGCATGTGTGGATATTAAATTGTTCATTTTCTAGAATCATTATTGTAGTAATTCTAACTCACTGCACTATGAGCACAGAGAGGACAAACAACAATTAACGAATTAAACAACACAAACATGCATATACAAATCTGTGTATATGTGATAATCAGACGTTGTTTTGAGACCGTTTGAGCAATCATGAGCACTTTCAGATTCACTCCCTTTAATATGCTCACTCGTGGTGTCAATCAAACATGTGCACTCTACAGGTGCTCTCAATATCTCATCAGTCACTCATTCACTAAGAATATTAAATCAGATTAATATTTGTCACATTACCATTAATCACAGCAATTACATTTTAACCATAATCTTCACGCATTTGCTTAATAATTAGTGATTTATGTTACGACAAAACGCCAAAGACCGTAAACAAATCATATATATTATCGACTTCTCCCTGGAGCAGTTTTAGAGATTGTAATATATATATATATATATATATATATATATTATATATATATTTTTTTTTTAGCATACCTCTGCTGTGTGTGATGCTCTCATGGTTTTTACGGCTTACCAGCATGTCACAATGACCTTTTGAAATTGACAACAGAATGTGTAACTCCTTATGTCAGTTCCGATACCCCTCGTCAATGTGCGGTGCATATTTTCTGGTTTACAGTATTTTTCCAGTTAATTTCGTAAATATTGTGCAAAAGAAACGTGCATAAAATTACATATATTTTTAAACGTTTATCATTTTGTGTATATAAACCAGCATTTTATAAGCCATCACCCACCCTACTCTAGACATCAGCAGCAGGCATTGAAAACCCTGTTACGGTCAACCAGTTTATTATTACTCGTTTTAGAAAGGTGTTAATTAATCTCTGCAGATAAGTCATATTTGATGCTATTGCCCCCATACCAGTTACTGTTTATTCATTAAAGAAAAATTCCCCTAGCAAGAGGTGTTTCACCTGCTTCGGTTTGTAGGCCCTGGATACTGATGCATTAAATGTTTTATTTGTGTGGCAGGCTCCCTAAACTCTACCTGTGTGAGTTCTGTCTGCGCTACATGAAGAGCCGCAGCATTCTCTACCAGCACATGCGAAAGTGCAACTGGTTCCACCCACCTGCCAACGAGATCTACAGGAAGGACGATGTGTCTGTGTTTGAGGTGAGGAAAAGAAATCTCCGCCCAGACAAAACCCTCAAATTCATATAGACACATGTTTGTTTACGCACTCTTGGCAGCATCTCTCGCAGACATATGCTCATCTACACACTTAATCTCTTACACAAAAGCACAGAGCCAACAAAGGAAATCTCATTCACACTGAAATGCGCACACTCCCACACTGGTTCTGGCAAAAACATCCACCCACATCCTGCCTCACGAGGTGTCGTAATGACTCCACACAGCAGGGTAATAAATGAATAACTGTAGCCTCTCTTTGTTTCCGAATCACTATGGTGATATACTTCTTTGTGTTTCTTTGAAGAAACATTTAGGTATACATGATTTTATTCTGCAACAGTGTGGTCTAAGTAAACACTGCCAGTCCAATAACCACTGATCTTGAATGTGTTCCACATTAATCACCACTACTTAGCATTTGTAGGGTGTGTTACTGCATGTTGTCCTGCTTGACGAGTTTGTTTTAGAGGCTCAGGTTTCAAAGCTGCTCCTGGTCTGGTCCTGACTCAGCATGTTACCTGTGGCAGCAGCACTGCTAAAAGCTTACACGACTGGCATTAAGCTGACAGGAAAAACAGGAGAAGTGCAGTTTATTGCTGAGAGTGTTCATTAGGGGTGTAATGGTTCAATTTTCTCACGGTTCAGTTTGTATCACAGTTATAGGGTCCATTGGTTTGGTACAGTTCGGTAATTGCTATGTTTTTAAAAATGTATAAATAGTGCCAAATTCAAAGTAAGAATACTCTGTAACAAACACTTCAAATCACCTTGGTTGTACTACAGAAATCATAGTTTAACCATGGTATTTGTAGTAAAATCACAGTAACCACAAAATTAACATAGTTACTGTCATGGTTGCAATACTATGGTAAAATCATGGTTACTGTATGGAAACTATACCGTTGTAAAACCATGGTTAATTGTATCAAAACAATTATTTTTGCTACGAAAACCATGGTGACAGCAGACATGGTTATTACATGGTGGTGGTGTAGTGGGCTAAACACATAACTGGTAATCAGAAGGTTGCTGGTTTGATCCCCACAGCCACCACCATTGTGTCCTTGAGCAAGGCACTTAAATCCAGGCTGCTCCAGGAGGATTGTCCCTGTAATAAGGGCTCTGTAAGTCGCTTTGGATAAAAGCATCTGCCAAATGCATAAATGTAAATGTAAAACCATGGTTTAGTTTCGTTATGGTCCTTAAGTTAAAAAGTTTAATTGGCATTTTCTTTTTTTAGTTAGAACCTGCATTTATGCTACATGCATCAACATAAAGTGCATTTCAGACTCAACTCAACATATATTCAAGCTGTACATCACTATAGAAGGAAAATCCTTATTGTTAAAATGTATGCAAGAAGGGATGTCGTAACACAACACAAGTATTATTATACACGAAATCCCACATCTTCATCAACAAAGTAGGGCAACATAACTTTGGCAATGAACACCCCAAGCACTTTACTTGTCGTTTAATTTCTGTCCGAATTAGCTCTGTGTGCCTGCTTAAAAACGGAAGGGAGTGTGTGCAGTTTCAGTCTCACCTGCGGCTCTGTGCTTGCCGCACGCTCTATCCCCGGGCGACATCGGTATAAATAGCTAATCACATATTGATGTATTACTACATCTGCAAAAAGTGCCTGTTATTTTAAGTGTTTTTTGACCATTGCTGTTGTAATTGATTACAAAAAGAAAATGTTCCCAGACAGGAGACTTGAATGACGCATGGGGCTTTAACGGCTTGTTTTCTCCACTTGCCATTTTCAACTTCACACTAATGCATGCAGAAAAGTGACGTCATAAACTGATTTAACATACTAACCGTTAATAGGACAGATTCTCTGTAGAAAGTTGACCCATGTGAAACAGGCAGAGTTCATCCATTTACTGAGCCACAAAGGTGCATTAGCGGAGGTTACAACTGTTCCTGTCTATTTGACACTTTGTTTTCTTCACCAAACATAGTTTGTGTCATAAAACTTTAGATGAATCGTGGGTGGTGAACCGTATGGTACGGTTTTTACCGAGAACAGTTACACAAAGTTTTGGCACATCCAACTGTTTAATTCATCAATGCATTGGCACAGGTAGTCAATGGGGCTGTAATCGTTAGGTGAAGTGGATCTGTGTGTCGTCTGCATAGCTGTGGTAAGCAATTTGGTTCTTTTTCATTATTTGGCTCATTGGGAGCACGTACAGGTTGAACAGGAGTGGCGCAAGAATTGAGCCTTGAGGGACTCCGCATGTCATGGACGTCCACTCAGACTTATGGTCTCCTATACTTGCATAATAACCTCTCCCTTCTAAGTATGACTTGAACCATTTTAGGACCATCCCAGAAAGCCCCACCCAGTTTTCCAGCCTGTCAAGAAGTGTGTTGTGATCAACAGTGTCAAATGCAGCACTGAGGTCTAGTAGTACCAGTACTGATAATTTGCCTGTATCAGTATTTAAGCGAATATCGTTTATTATCTTTATGAGTGCTGTCTCTGTGCTGTGATGCGGTCGGAAACCGGATTGAAAATTGTCAAAGTATCCATTTGAGTTCAAGAATTTGTTCAGCTGATTTTAGACAACTTTTTCAATGATCTTGCCTATGAAAGGAAGATTTGAGATTGGTCTATAGATGCTTAATATGGTCTTATCCAGATTGCTCTTTTTCAAGAGGGGCTTGACAACTGCAGTTTTCAGGGAGTTTGGAAAACTCCCAGAGAGAATTGAAGAGTTTATCACTTATAGGAGATCTGCTTCTAAACAGTTGAACACACTTTTGAAAAAAGATGTGGGAAGTGCATCAAGGGCGCAGGTTGATGTTTTAAGGTGCTGTACGGTTTCTTCCAAAATTTTGCCATCAATTTCTTTGAAATCAGACATAGTAACTACTTTCTCAGGTTGTGGTTTGATTTGTCTGACCCCAGCACAACTCAAGGATGTGCTGATCACCTTTCTGATATTATTGATTTTTTCAGAGAAGAAAGAAGCAAACTCACTGCACTTGCTGTCTGAGAGCATTTCACTGGGAATCTGGCTTGCGGTGTTTGTCAGTCTCTACAGTCGCAAAAAGAGTGCGTGTGTTGTTTAAGTTGCTGTTTATAATATTCGAGAAGAAAGTCTGTCTAGCTTTGCCTAGTTCCATTTTAAAAGCTTGGATGCTGTCTTTGTAGATGTTATAATGGACTACAAGTTTTGTCTTCCGCCACATGCGCTCTGCTTTTCTGCATTGTCTTTTCATATTTTGCACTGCTGTTGAGTTTCACCAAGGTGCTTTTTGTCTGCCACTCTTCTTCCTGACTTTCACAGGAGCAATATCATCAATTACACTTTTAACTTTTGAGTTAAAAGAATCAAGGAGAAAATCAACAGAGTCAGCAGATATACTTGGTGTTAAAGATATAGCCTTCATAAATAGTACACTAGTGTTCTCATTTAAGCATCTCTTCTTGACAGACCTGTAGGCCTGTCTCCGCACATTCCGTGTTGATAGTGCGCGAAATCCCCACATTTTGGTTGGTGAAAAGTAGTAATCCACACATTGGAACACAAGAAATCAACAGTTTCTTTCTAAAGGACTGAAAATCCACATCTCTCCATGCATGCGTCTCATCATCATCTCTCTCTCCGTGCAGCGTAGTCTGTTTAACATGCATGCACTGTCATAAAGGGAAAGAGCACAAGTTTTATTCCCACTGTAAAAAAAAAAAAAAGAAAATACATTTCTGTCATTAATTTGCCTTTAGAGATGAAGTGCAGAATGAGACATTAATAAACTTTGTTAAACCTGATTATACTGACTGATATACAAATCACAAAAACACCTGTAAGGTCCAGAAATGAGACATGTAGCAGGTGATTATATGTGCCTGGAAATTATTATTCATGTGCCTGGAAATCACGAGCCGCTCAGTATCCAAAATGCAAGTATACATTTAATTAGGTGGATTCAAAACGTAACATTAATTCGACTTGATAATGCCGTTTGATATGAAAAGAAGCAAAACCACTATTAGGTTATAATCAGAGCTGTTCAGCTGCAGGTTGAAGATGAATATTTAAAACAGTCTACTTCATTTCATCCTCATAAAACACATGCTACATGTCTCATTTCTGGACCTTACAGGTGTTTCTGTGATTTGTATATCAGTTAGTGTTGGTTTTGTTTGGGTTGTCTGATTTTGTTTATATCCACATTCTTATTTCATAGATTAGGCATATCTACCTACTTTATGTTACACTGTTACAACCAATTTAGTAGCAAGTCTCCTCTCTCAGGGATTCACATGATGGCATGACTAAACAAGTGAACAAAAACACATAATCCCCTTCAGGGCCAGCAAAGATTTTGGTGGGGCCAGTAAAATCTGAAGCACTGGCCCAACCAGGCCAGTACAAAAAATCCTTCGCATTGAGCCCTGTTTATTAATATTATGGGGGTTAATAATTTAAACAGTTAGGATCCATATTGCTTCTATGATGGTAGTTTTCATTTCTCAGTACTCCATCAGGCACATTGAACAAAGTTAAAACTAGTTTTGTTGATATTTCAGGAGGTTTTGCTCTTATGGAAAGAAATTGGTACTTAATATAAATATATATATATAATATAAATATGTGTGTGTGTATATACACTTATAAATAAATATATGTGTGTATATACACGTGTGTGTATATATGTGTGTGTATATGTATGTATACACATACACACACACACACATATATATATATATATATATATATATATATATATATATATATATATATACATACATACATACATACATACACACACACACACACACACACACACACACACACACACACACAGTGGCATGCTCTTTGTGCACCCCTGGTCAAAATTTCTGTTGCTGTGAATGGTTAAGTGAGCACATTTTCTCACTTAACTATATATTTTTATTTAATATATAATGTATTTACCCATTCATATGAAAATGAAGAGATTTTTTTTGGAAAGGATAACAATCAAGTCTGTTTTATACTGTACAATTTATACAGAAGATTAATAAGTCAGCGTGTACCTCAACTTAAACTACATGTCCACAAAGGCTTAAAAAATGTCTTCCCTCTGATTCAGGTGGATGGAAATGTCAGCACAATATACTGTCAGAATTTGTGCCTGCTGGCCAAGCTCTTCCTGGACCATAAGACACTATACTACGATGTGGAGCCCTTTCTTTTCTATGTGCTCACACAGAATGACGATAAAGGTTGCCATCTCGTTGGATACTTTTCAAAGGTGAGCAAATATTTGTTTTTAAAATTTGATTTACTTTTACATCCACTCAAGTGAGATGATTTGGGGGCTTTGATAGTTGATACTTCTGCTGAGTCAACTGATTTCAGTCTTTATTATACACAAATGTCCTAGTTTTTAAAGATTACTTATAGGTTTCTCTGTACCTAGTCTTTTGAAAATCCCTTTTATATAAGGATTAGGCTTCATCTCCATCCGGGAAACATTTGTGACATGTTTATGGTTGATGGTCTGTTTACTTTATGATTGATTATGCACGTGTTAAAATAAGTCATGAGGACGTTTACAGCTAATGAGTAATTTCATAAACAATTCAGGTTATTTGGAAGGTGAGTTGTGGGAGCAGTATAAAGAATTATCGGCTATATTTACAAAAATGTATAAAGTGCAAAAAAATAAAAACAGTAACTATTGTATTGTATAGCAATGTTTATTTGTATCTTCGTACATTCATTTTTAACACTGCTTAAGAACATACCTGGCAAATATTTTGAGAGACACATGGATATATACTTGTTTGTTATTTAACTTTTTATTACTTTTTTTTTCCTTATTAATTTTTTCAGGAGAAGCATTGTCAACAGAAGTACAACGTATCATGCATCATGATTCTTCCACAATATCAGCGCAAGGGCTATGGGCGATTCCTCATTGACTTCAGTAAGCCCTACACATTATCTTTCCTAGATCCCCTCAGTCACTTAATAAAGGAAACATTTTAAATATTGTTAACATGTCATCATAAAGAAGATTAACTGTTGTGGCTTTTTGCAGGTTATTTGCTGTCCAAGAGGGAAGGCCAGCCGGGCTCACCGGAGAAGCCTTTGTCAGACTTGGGCCGGCTGTCCTACGTGGCATACTGGCGAAGTGTAGTGCTGGAGTGCCTGCATGAGATCAGAGACAGACAGCTTACCATCCGCAGACTCAGCAAAGTCACTGGAATTTGTCCTCAAGATATCACAGCCACCCTGCTTAATCTCAACATGCTGGAACAGAGGGGAGACCAGTAAGAGACACTCACTTTAATATCCAGTTTCAGATGTCATTATAAACATCATAAGTGTCATACATTATCTGTACGTTCAGGCACAGAGAACAATCATTTTATTCTCACTGCAACATTTTACAGCTATTTCTGCTTAATTTTCATATGTTTGAATATAAAACATTTTAACATTGAATGTACACATTACTTAGTCTTTAGAATGTTGGCACACTTGTCAGAGGTGGCTGATTATGATAGGTTTGACGAGTACTATGGAGACACTAAAGGAAATTAATTTACATTTAAGCCTTTGGAACACGGTTTTATCTAAACCCAAGGTTTTCACACTGAGAGGTGCCCCTCCCCAAGGTGGTGCCAGAGCATGTCAGAGGAGGTGTGGAGAGTGATAAAAATGTATTGTGAAGAAAAATTAAAATTGATAGCTTTACAGACCACGTTCCAGCTTAATAGACCGTATCTCTATTGCATTATAATACGTTCGCATGCAGATTTTTGCTTCGCTGTTGCGCAAAACTATTCCTGCTCTTCCTCAGAGAGTGCATGTGCGCGATCAAAATGTGTCATGTTCGCTCTTGGGATGCCGCGATTATGCGGTTTTACAATTAACCCAGATTAAAAAGGTAATGGTTAATTTAACCATAAGAATTTAGAATCCACCATAATATATAATAGAGTTTTTACAAGATTTTGTAAGCCTAAATGTTACTTTGGTTACGCACGGTATCCACATGGTGCTTAGCCAGGTGTTGCGGACAATTCACATGAAACTGGGCTACTACGCACAAACTCCAAAATAAAACAGAGGATTTAGATCTACAGACTCATATCCACTAAAAAAACTATTTCAATCGGCTGTTAGGGAGCATTTAAAGGACTCCCTGAAGATGACTGATGTGAACCATGCAGACAGATGATCATAGAAAGATACACATCCTACAAATGGTACAAGATGCTCCACTAGTTGTCCAACAACAAACTATTAAGTTGAATATTTTAGCTGTGGTGATTTTAAAGTGAAACATTAAATTATGCAACTTTTTAAATATGTATGCATGCTGACAGCGTGTGGTGCATTTTCGAACAGTTGCTAATCAGCGAGTAAACTTTAAATAATGACGACAATTTAAGATGCAACTTTTCAAAGCATTGCTTGTGTACAAATTCACTGCATTTAAAAATAAATGTCAAATTAAGTCATTATAGGACTTTAAATTGACTGCTGTTAGCAATGTTCTTGTTATTATGCATAGTCTAAAGGTTTATTTGTGAGGTGTTTTGGACAGGATTTTTATGGAGTCTGTTGCTGACTCTTTGTAGTGGGGTGTCTGACAGACAGTGGATTGATGTAGTAAACTGTTGCAGACGAAAAAATTGTTAGATGCCATGAACTACATGTGCACCCAGCGTAATCTTACATTTATGCATTTTTGAAGCACTCCGGTTACACACGGTTGACCACCTGTCCCGCATTTTGCGCCACACATAAGCAGTGTCCCGCATTTCAATTTTGTCTATATTATTTCAGCATAATTTAATTTCATCGTCCTTTAAATTACAAAATCACTGTAAAACACTGAACATGCGCAGCCGTTTTTCTTGCCAGAGTGGGAAACCACTGGAGAGAAAGAAAAAAACTGCAACAGATAAATTGATATCTGGAGCTCCCGAGAAGAAAGGGTGTCTTTGTTCGTAAAGTAAAGAATGGGAGAAAATGTATACATGGTTAAAACCAGTTACAGGTGACCCTAAAAAAAGAGAGTGCAGGGTATGCCAGCTCATGGTCAAGACAGCTCTGGTATCTTTGGCTTTGAGTATTCCTGTCACCAACACGTTCGTAGAGAGGGTGTTTTCTCTGATTGCCTTTTGCAATGTTTTTTTTTTCTCAGACAGTAATCTAAAATATATCATAAAGCCATATAGCTCTGCCTGTATTAATTCATACACATAAAATGCCTCTGTAAACCTGTTATATAGAGGCAGAAATAATTCCGGAGAACTCATGTGGCGGCATATACATAGAAAATGAAAATATGTGGAACAAAATCCCGACATGTCCATTATTAGGAGTTCAACATGATATCGGGTTGATGTGTCTTCATGTGTCTTACGGTTAAGACTTTGAAAACCCCTGATCTAAATCGACTTGTGCATTCAAGATAAGCATTTGTATAAGGTCGTATATGTGTTCCCTGGGAGTCAAACCCAAGACCTTGGCATCACTTGGGCCATGCTTTACCAGTTAAGCTACAGGAACATTCAAGCATGATGTGGGTTGATGGGGTCACCCCAAAGAATTCATACACTATGAACAAACAAGTGTTTTAGGTAAAACAGGGCTAATCTGGGATTCTTTACAAAGTAACTGAATATTTGCAGTCCGAGTGCGATGTCATCTTTGATGTAAACTGAGGCTGAAAGTTTAAAAGAGGGACACAGCCAGTTGCAGCATATTTATTTGGAATTTGTTCTATATATCAGGATAGCATGTCAGAAACATGTAACTGACAGCAATTGCACATGTTACTGTAACAGTTTTGCTCAACATAAATACAAGCATTATAAACCTATTTTCTTTTTAACATTATTTTTTAAAGAAATAGTTCACCCAAAAATACAAATTATGTTATCATTTACTCACCCGTATGCCATCCCAGATGTGTATGACTTTTTTTCTTCTACAGAATACAAATATATTTCCGATCTGTGGGTCCATTCAATGCAAGTGAATGATGGCCTAGCCCTCTGAAGGTCCAAATGTCGCAAAGGAATAATAAAAGTAATCCAGTGTTTTAATCAATGTTTTGAAGCGATCCAATCGGTTATGGATGAGAACAAACCAAAATATATTTGTTTTTTCACTGTACATTTTGCCATTTGCGGTCTCTAGGTACAATCATGATTTTAAGCTCTATTACACTCTCTAGTGCTTGGCATATGCACAGAACGCTATAGGAAGTGCAATCAAGCTTGAAATTATGATATCCAAGGAAACAGCTGTCAAGATTTATAGGGAAAAAGGAATAACAAAATCTGTTCTCACCCAAAACCGAATGGATTGCTTCAGAAAGCATGGATAAAACCACTGGAGTCATATGGAATACTTATATGATGCTTTCATTTAATATTTGGACTTTCAGAGTTCTGGCCATGATTCATTGCATTGTGTGGACCTACAGAGCTGAAATATTCATCTAAAAATGTTTTAGTTAAGCAGAAGAAAGTCATACACATCTGGGATGGCATGATGGTGAGTAAATGACAAGAGAATTTTAATTTTGGGTGATGTATCCCTTTAATATTTGTAGTCAGGTAGGTTGCTTGAATATAGTGCTGGTGACTTAGATTCTTCCTCTTGTTACAGGGTGGTTGTTCTGCGAAGAGAGAAACTGGTGGGCACTCACATGGCCCGACTAAAGGCCAAACCTCGTCTACTTGAAGTTGAACCAGACTGCTTGCGCTGGACTCCTGTTATCGTCAGCAACACAGTGGTATCTGAGGGAGAAGGGGATAACGATGAGGAAGGAGAGGGTGAAACTAACAAAGTTGTAAGTATCTTAACGTTTACTCAATGTTCAGTAAATGAAGTATACAACACAATGGACATGTTTAAAGACATGCTGAAATTTAAATTCTGTTCTTTTTAATTTATTTGTTATATAGATTAAACACAGCCAAAAGCCTCACTCTCCACTCTCTTGGCATGTGCCAGGAGAACGGGAAAAGGAGGAAGAGAAAAAAAGCTTCCCTACATTCCCCAAGAGCCAAAGATCTCCTCCACCCTCTTCTGTTTGCAACAGTGTACTCAGTCCTGAACGGCCTTCCCTTTTTCTTCCGACTAATGGGGAACGTAGGGGACCTGGACGCCCTCCCAAAAACTGGTTATGGGGCAAAGTGAAGGATGCACCACGCCCAGGGCCTGGACGGCCTCGCAAAGTAAGGCCGCCAGAGGATGAAGATGAAGATGAGGAGGAGGAGGAGGAGGAAGAGGATATAACTGACATTAATAAGGTCACAAGATCATCACCAACCCTGGCCTTAGAAAATGAGTCTGACTCCACATCAACCTGTCCTTTGGAGGATCCCAGACATCCTGCAGTTGCTCTCCCACGCAGCAGAGGGCGGCCTCCACAGAAGCGTGGCCCAAAACGCAGGCTCAGTGATGGTCCTGAAGATGGCCCACCATCGTTGCTACACACCACAAGGCTGAGTGAACCCGCTCCAGTCCGACAAGCCTTTTTCAATGAGAGCAGTGAAGATGAGGATGATGAGGAAGAGTCAAGGACTCGTTCGCCACCTGTCCTCTCAAAGCCCACATTAGGGCTTAAATGCAAGGTATTTGCAGAAAAGTGCAAATTAAATTTTCTCTGAGCTTTAAGTCCCATGGTTTGTTGATAATTGAAAAAGACAATTCTTTGCCTGATATAGTTTTCTTTTTATATATATATATATATATATATATATTAGTCTAAAAATGTGGGGATTGTTACATTATTGAGAATAACATCAGAAGTTCTGGGCTGTTCAATTCTGCTGTGGATAATTCTGATTGTAGATTTTCTTTTGCTTTCCTCTTTTTGTTGTCTCAGAAGCCCTTACGAAAGCGGCGTGCTCGTCAGCGCAGCCACCCCCACAGCAGTGTAGTGACAGAGACCATCTCGGAAACCACAGAGGTTCTGGATGAGCCATTTGTGGATTCAGATTCTGAGAGGCCCATGCCCAGACTAGAAGAGGAAACTCCATTTGGCAACCCTCTCCGACGCTACACAGCTGCCCGCAAACACATGGGACCTGCCCCCAAGGGCATCAGCAGAAGCAATCTGACTGAATCGGAGGATGATGGTTAGTAAGACTAAGAATTTAGTCTAAATTTGAATGGTTGTACTTTCCAGATATACAAAGAACTGCTAAATTTGGCCTATTATTGGTAACTAATGACTGTTTTTGCAATTGTGTTATCTAATGATTATTCTGTCTAGGGATGCACCAATACCACTTTTTCTCTTCAGATTCCAATATCAGAAATCTCAGTATCGGACTATCCCGATCCGATACCAGTGTTGTGTTTTTGCATAATCAGTTTAGAATATCTTTACATTATTGTGTGGAACTAATTGGGAGTTCTCTTTAATATGTAAAGACACACAAACCTCTAACTACACATTATTTCAATATAAATGTATAGCTTATGAAGAAACACTATATTGTTAAATAGTATACTGGATAATGTAGCAGCAAAATTAACGTTAAACGTTTAAGTCTTCAGTAGGAAGACATCAAAAACAAAAATAAGGACACTTGATGCATGTCCATGTACTGGAAAAACATGAACAAAACTATGCAACTAATAGTTAAAATAATGTAAATAATGTTTCTGATTATTTAATTATGCTTTTCCAATTACAAAAATTTGCTTAAAGAATGGTTTTCTCTCTTTTTGTCTAGATCCCACTCCTGTGCTGAAGCCAGTTGCAGGCCTGAGAAGGCCTGAACCTTCAGAAACCACAACAACTGAGGTTCCTGAGGTCCCAGTAAAAAAGAAGAAAGGCTGGCCTAAGGGCAAGAGTCGCAAGCCATTGCACTGGAAGAAACGTCCAGGGAGGAAGCCTGGTAGTGGAGTCAGTCAGACAGTTGACTCCAGTTTTGCAGTTCCATCTGTAGAGGACCCACCGCCACCAAAGATCAAGTTGAAACCTGGCAGGAAACCTCGCAGCTATTACCTGCAGCGGGCCCAAGAGGAGGCAGCCAGACAGGAGTTTGAGCGGAACCAGCTCTCTCAGCATCAATTAGATAATTCAACACCGGAGGACAGGGCCTGTAAGAAAACAGCCAAAGCCTTAACAGTTGATCTCAATCCTGAGAAGCAGAAAGACTCAGATGAAGAAGAAGATGAAGAAGAAGAAGAAGAGGATTTCCTTCAGAGCTTTAGACAACCATCCAAACCCAAAAGACGAGGCCGACCCCCAAAAAATGCCACCCTCCCTTCCCCTGTACCAAAACCACCTCCTGTGTCTGAACCAGATGAGGAAGACGAGGAAGACAGACCATGGTTAGTGGAGAAGACTTGCCGTCCACCACCTTGTACCATTTCACAGTCTTCCAGCACCAAGGTCCCTCAGCCAAGAGCTAACACAGACATGGCAGATGCAGAAGAGGATGAAGAGCATGATGATGAAGATTGTGATAACAGGGTTAGTCGGAGAACAGCAATGACACCAGGCTCAGGAAGCCGGCGTAGTGATGATCATGATGCAGATGATGAAGGTGATGGTTGTATGGAAGAGAAAAGTGACAGTGGCAGCAGCAGTAAGAGGAGGAAAGGTCAAGACTTTGAGGATGACGAAGAAGAGGAACCATCTTCGCCAGCTCACTCTCCACCTGTGAAAGAAGAACCACAAAGCAGTGAAAGTTTTGTAGACATGCAGGGGAACATGGCCCATGACTATGTCAGCAAACAGGAGGAGGGGGAGGAAGAGGATGTGGAAGAAGTGGAAGAGGTTAAGACTAGGCCCCTTGATAGTCAGGATGAACGGAGACGACGAGAACAGGAGGAGTCTGCAGCAGCTGCAGCAGCTGTAGAGACTGTAACCACAATCACAGCTCCCTCTGAACCACTGGACTTGCAGCCTCTAAATGTTGAGGAAAAGGCTGTGCTCTTGATAGACACAGAGCACTCAAACCAGCACCCCAATTTTAAAGATGACCTAAGCCACCACCAACACACGCATCACCACAGTAGTGAGCTGGATCTGGAAACTGTGCAGGCCGTTCAGTCACTTACGCAAGGCGAAGCGCAGGAGGAGGAGTCAGAGTCCCATGGAGCCTACCAGGACTGTGAGGAGACACTGGCAGCCTGCCGCACTCTCCAGAGCTACAGTCACGGTGAGGGAGAGGAGGAAACATTAGCCTTAGTGGAGGACTGTGGAGCTTCCCAGCACAGTCCCATGCCCAACGCAGCAATACCCACATTACCGAACCAGTCTGTGCGTTCAGTCAACAGCCCTGGAATGACTCCTGGTCCTATGGAGACCGGACCAGGAGTGTCTGGTCCCACAGGAACTGGAGGGGGAACAGGTGGAGGGTATACCCAAATAACCCCGGAGCACCCCAGCTCTCTATCAGCTCCCTTGCTGCAAAACATGGAGACATCACCCATGATGGATGTTCCATCAGTTTCTGATCATTCCCAGCAGGTTGTGGACAGTGGCTTTAGTGACCTGGGCAGCATTGAAAGCACCACAGAAAACTATGACAATCCAAGTAGTTATGACTCAACTATGGGCGGTGGTGGAAATGGAGGAGGAAACGGAAGTAATGGAGGTGGCATGTCTGCGGCAGTAGCAGTGGTGGCTGCTTCCTCATCTTCGTCATCTTCATCCTCTAGTTCAGTCACACCATCATCTTCGCAAGGCAATAGCTGCTCCTTTGTCTCAACTCCTGGAATGGCTTCCTCCAGCACAGGGGTTGGCCCTCAAATCGCCATGGGAAGCTGTAGCCTTATTCAACAAGCAGGTCCTGGGCCTACCAACGGACCTGGATCTAACAGTGGTAGTGGCGTCCCACAGCCTCCACCACCACCGCCTCCCCCTTCTACCAACACTCCAAGTTGTAATATAAAGTCTCCACAAGGATGTGTCATTGAAAGACCACCAAGTGCCAGCCAGCAACAGCAGAAGAAGGTATCACAGCCTCCTCAACAACAGCAAAACTCCCAACCGCAGCCTCCACCCTCTGCTCCACCACCCCCTCCACCTCAGCAGCAAGCACTCTCACAGTGCAGCATGGGCAATGGCTTCGGTTCCACACCCATGATCATGGAAATCCCTGAAAGTGCTGGCAGTGGAGGAGGTGGGCGGACTTTATATGACCGCATGGGCCAGGACTTTGGTCCTGGAGCCTATGGCCAGCCCTCTGCCACTTTTAGCTTAGCCAAACTCCAGCAACTTACCAACACCATCATGGACCCCCACTCCATGTCTTATTCGCATTCTGCAGCAGTCACGTCATACGCTACAAGTGTTTCTCTGTCCAATGCAGGGTTGGCACAACTTGCATCCTCTCCACACCCATCCTTGTCTCAGGCTCAGCCCACTATGACCCCATCTCCAAATTTGAGTTCTGGCTCCATGAACCTTGGCTCTCCCTTGATTCAGTGCAACATGACAGGGCCTAACATTGGACTTCCTCCCCCACCCCATACACAGCGATTGCAGGGCCAAATGGCCACCGTAAAAGGCCACATTTCGATTCGGTCCAAAGCCTCTCAAATTCCTGCTGGCTCCCCTCACCAGCAGCAATTGTACAGTCGCAGCTCTGGTGCCGTGACCATGCAAGGTTCCCCACGCACTCTAGCAGTGCAGCGTGGGATGATGCCCAACCTCATGCCCACACCCGCTGCTTACAACTCTATGAACATGAATCCACTAAATGCTGCCATGTCAGCTGGTTATCGCATGCCGCAGCCTATGATGAACAGTGGGTACCACAGTAACACACCCTATATGAACCAGCCAGCCCAGTATCCCATGCAGATGCAAATGGGCATGATGGGAGGGCAGGCCTACCCACAGCAGCCTATGCAGCCCAATCACCATGGTAACATGATGTACACGGGCCCCTCACATCACAGCTACGCTGGCGTCCCCAAACAGTCGCCTTACATGAGCAGATGAGCACTAGAGAACAAGTAGATGGAGAGAAAGTTGAGAGATGTTTTCAGTGAACTGCATCTCTACTTTATTAATTTGTATCCACCCTGCAAAGTCAGTGCCTAAAGGCAAAAAGGCAAGTGAGCTTGGTGGAGGACAAGGACATAGAGACTGCGACAATTTATTTTCCTTTCTAAAAATGTTGTCGTCAAGCTCTGTTCCTTTAGGTTCATTTCCCAATTACCTGAGCTGGGAAATGAAACATGATCTGGGATGATCATGGGAGATGACCTAATGGACCTTTATTGAGGCAAGTGTCGTACTCTCACAGATTGCCCCTATCTGCCATTGGTGTACCAACAGGGTTGGCTCCTCCAAAGGGTCCGTCACTCTGTCTATGAGACAGAGGGAGCGAAGCATTAAAGCAGCTATAGGGGAAGTGGACCTTCCAAACTGAGAAACAAATACATTCAAGCTGTTAATGAACATACATTGAATCATGCACACAATCATTCAATTGATATAGGAAGCCTTACCTAAAAAGAGACAAAATAATTGTAGATGGACTTTATTTTTTCTTTTTTTATTATATTATTGTTATTTACTTTATTTTGAATATGTTCTCTAATTTTTCAATGACTGTTGAAATGCTTGTGTTTGAGTCTGACCTTCTCGTGCTTTGTGCGTGGCTGATTCATACTCGCTCGCTCATACACTCACCCTGCACATAAATACATTTGCTCAGATACACCGCTCTAAAGCCACTTGACGTGCTTACGTGGAGGCACTTGAAATGGGGTTCTAGTCTGGACACACAAGGTATCTTCCCAGTATGGGTATCGGTGTCTTCCCAGTATGGAATCCTGCATATCTAAACTTTACAGTGGAAAGAATCCAAAACAGAGGTAAAAGACTGCGTCATTTGGAGTTGTATATGTCTAATAGTAATGACCAATTATCATTCTCCGTACAGTAGACTGGACCGAGAAGAATTTTTTTGAATCTAGTTAATGTAAATATTCTGGTACTACCTGGTTCACAGCGCAGTCTGTGCTTTCACAAGCACTCCACAGATGTCACTACAAGGCGCAGCAGTCTCATAGATTGCAGGTTTTTAACTTCATTCTACATAGTGCAACATACACACATAATGTGGAGGATAAAAAGGGTGTAACCACACAGGAACGTCTACAAAGCAGTCCGCTATGGCTGTTAGCATTGTAACTGTGCATATAAATGAGGTTTATGATTCCTTCTAAAGTAGGCCTTACTGTGGCACCAGTAAGTAGTGCTCGTCGAACTCCAGCTAATCATGCGGGTGTGATATTAGCTGTTAGCAACGAGGAGAAGTTGTATAAATAAAAAGTAGATCTGTGTCTGCATTGCACACATGGACCAACACACTCATACCCGGGATAAAGGTTAAAGTGCATGAAGTTCTGAAATGGTTACTGTTTTAGGACAATGGACAGCGAATTTCTTAATGATCCAGTATTCCTAGTCAATGAGAAATCGTTCTCAAAGACCTGACGTTATATTATTTGTGTGCTTTTGTTTTTCTGAATTTTATCAGACTGGGCAGCTTTCTTTTATGACACAAGCTGACTCTTTTTGACTTTAGAAGACTTATTGTAGAGAAAATGTTTTTTCTAAAATATAAAAAAGAAAAATTCTGACATGGATATTGGTACTGTCATTTTTTTCACTTCTGTTTCAGGAAAAAAAAAACAATGCGTATTTTTTAGCTCGACTCTTGGGGTAATATTATTAAGAAATTCAAAACTAAAAAAATTACAACTTTTAGTGAATTTAAGATGCCTTTAACCTTTCCATTCCATCTCATCTCTAGAGTTTTCTATCTTTGTGTAGTATATTAATGCTATTTTAAAACTAAAGGAAAATCAGATATCTAAAGGTCACTTAGCGTTATTTTCTTTTGTTTTTCTTGGTTATTGTGTGTATAGGACAACTTCCTTACATCTACGAGGCATGTAAAAATGAGCTCAGTATATTTCTGTCTGTTTATATTGCTTACCTTTTTGTATTCTTTGTAATTGTACATGGTGAGTTGTAAGCTAAGAGAGAGCTTGGTAGCCGGAGAAAGAGAGAGACCCAAGCTTGGGCGCTCGGTGATGGTCGTAAGCGTCCACCTTCCACTCCTCTCTGTTTTGTCCCTGTATGTATTTCCATTTATTTGTTTCTTTTTTTCTTAGCAAGTACTTTCAAAGAACTGTACATTATAACATGAAACAAAATAAATTATGTTGAGCCATTTTATTTGTTATTGTATTTTTTGTTTTATGTTTTAACTACATGTACATCTTTTCAGGGATTTAAAATGTTTTGCCTTACAGTGCTGTGGAAAAGTATTTGCCCCATCCTGATTTCTTCTGTTTTTATGTATTTGTCATCCTAAATTGTTCTAGATCTTCAAATGAGATATAACATAAAACAAAGGCAACCAGAGTAAACACCAAATACATTTTTTAAATGTATATATTTTTTGGTATTTAAAAAAATAATTATTGAAGTAGAAAAGTCATAAACTTAAATCCTATTGAGAACTTGTGGGCCATTCTCAAACATGAGATTTACAGTGAGGAAGACAATACACCTCTTTGAACAGGATTTAGGAGTGTGTGGTTGCTGCCTCCGCAAAAGTTGATCGTGAACAAATCACAAAACTGATAGACTCCATGGACTCATGGCAGTTCATGAAAATAAGGGAGGCTATATTGGTCACTGAATATTTTTGAATGGACAAAAATGTTATTTAATTGTTATTGTGACTTATTTGTAGCACTTACTCTAAAAATTGAGAATAAACAATTGAGTTGGGAGAAATAATTTTTGTACTTTAGTTGCCTAAAAATTGTGCACACTTACATATTCCCATGAGAAAGACAAAACTCACTTTTCCTTTGTTAAACTTTCAGGTTTGAGTTTCAATAACATTTTGAATTGACCGAGAGCATTGTGTTTGTTCAACAATAAAATTAATCCTGAGGAATACAGTTTGCCTAATAATTGTGCATGCAGTGTATTTAGGTGTTGATTTGAATGCACATGGCTGGCAGTAATCAGGCCTGGCTGTGTCTAGGGCAGCTGAAACCCATTATGAATGCAGTTTCGTAGATTTGGGGATTTATTAACTAAGCAGGCAAATACTTTTTTTTTCTTTTTTTTTAACACAGGCCCAGTTGCTATTGGATAACGTTTTGCTTCAATAAAGAACTATCATTTAAAAACTGTATTTTGTGTTTACTCTAACTGCCTTTATTTTAAGTAAGATTTTGTTTGAATTTCCTAAACAATTTAGTCTGAGATAATCACAAAAGCAGAAGAAATCAGGATGGGGCAAATACTTTTCTACAGCACTGTAAATAATTCAGCTATGCACATGATGGCTAGTCCAGTATGACTTTATCATTCTAATATTATTCAATAAAATCTGGAAAACGTGGTTTGCAACCGTTACAGAACCTGTTTAACATGTTTTGCTTGATAATATATATTTAAAGTGACAAGATTTGATTTCAAAGACATCGTAATTACTAGAAATTCTTTCGTTTTTACCAGATGTAGTGTCATTTTTATATTTTATAGAATTATATTTATCCGTATAAAAGCGATATCTGAAAAAAAAATTTTTTTTAAACAATTACAAAAAATAAATAAATGCGATATCTGTTACGTTTCTAAACGTTGTGGCTCCTGTGTGGACGAGGTGCAACTTCTGCAACCTTTATACATAAATCTGAGCCAATGAAAGAACGGTCTACGATGATGTTTCCGGTACTTCTTGCGTTATATTTTACCCGCTTCCGTGTACCAATAATTGCCGAAGTGGGCGGGTTCTTATCGCATACGCGGCTCGCTATTGGTCAAGGCGAATGACAATCATGCATGTTATCGTCTCAAAATAACGGATAAGGAAGCAACATCTGCTCTGCTTTATTGAAGAATTGTGTAAAGTGGCAGAGGAAAATCAAACCATATAATCGTGAGTATTAATAGTGTTTCTTATTTACAGTAAGATTATTTACTCCCAGAGAAAGGGAACGGCAATGCGGATTGAATGAACCAGATTAATCCTCACCGGAGTTTGTCACAAGACAAAAAAAAAAAAAAAAATCCTGTGATGCGAAAGGGGAGGAGAAAATATGGATGCAAACGTTTAGAAATGCGGAGGTGATAAGGAAACCCACCAAACCAGCGGTTTCCATCCCTTCATCTGAGCTGGTTGTGTGCTTATTTCCAAACTATTCTTCTATGCGGTAACCAGATAGGGCTGTGAAATATTAAATGAGCTCAATGGCCTATCGGTTACCCATGATAATATTTGCAGGCTTCGGGTCAATCATTGCCTGATCGAAATATACCAAGTAGGCTTCAAATTCACCCTTTCAGTATGTATGTTATAGATATATTCTTCGATGCATAATTTGAATGTGTTTAGTTTTGTGCAATGTGCTGTTGTTTTTTCCAGGGGCGTCGGTCCTCGAGCCGCCACGATGATCCACAGTCTTTTCCTGGTTAACGCATCGGGGGACATCTTCTTGGAGAAGCACTGGAAAAGCGTGGTCAGCCGATCCGTGTGTGACTACTTTTTCGAGGCTCTGGAACGCGCAACGGAACCGGAGAACGTGCCTCCGGTTATCCCGACCCCGCACCACTACCTCATTAACGTGCTCCGCCACCGCATCTACTTTGTGGCTGTCATACAGAGCGAGGTGCCGCCTCTGTTTGTCATCGAGTTTCTCCATCGGGTTGTGGACACATTTCAGGTTTGTGTGTTTTAATCGTCTAATCAGCCCATTCTTAGGCGTACTGTTGTAACAACTGGATAGTGATGTTATCATATGGTAATAACGTGATACTGAATAATGACCAAATCCATATATAATGATTAGTGGTAACAGGAGTGGCATTACTACTCCAAAAGTCATGGGGAAACCAACTGTTAGATTACAGTTAGATTATCATAATCATATAATCTGCAAATAAGATATGAATGCATATCATGTATATATTCAGCTATGAACAGGGTTGGGAGAGTTACTTTTGAAATGTATTCCACTACAGATTACAGAGTACATGCTGTAAAACGTAATTTGTAATGTATTCTAAATACTTGGATTACTTTTTCAAACTGGTAGAAAACTCTGCCAGTACAGGAAGACAAAATATACATGTTAAAAATACATTCTTATGCAGTGTTGTGAATTTTCTTGACTTTATTTGCGGGAAAATCAATGCAAAAACCAACATACCTGCTTCAGTTCCACTCAAACACCTGCAATTCCAGACCGAAATCATGCGGGGCTCGTTTTGACCCAGTGACGCCTTGTAAACAAGACTTAATTAGATGCTGCAGTATCGTGAGAATCCATTTTTGCGAAAATGTCCTGCCGCCCCAGAGGATTTGATTGGTTTTGCCACTGATTCATATATGAATACTGATTCAGACATATATCTCATTGCCTAAAAGTGGTGGGGTGTCGTCCCAGTAGTTTGAAAAGTGCTTGGTCAAATGCCAGCTCACCCCCATTGCGTGGTAGACCGATATATCGGCTGATACATTTTCCTGTTTGGCTGATTGGCTTTGCAAGTCGCGCAAGATATCGGTTACTAACCTCACAAAACATGCGCAAATCCAGCGATGTCTTCTTGTGTAATGTGCATTCCTGTGGAGCGCTCATATCTTCCTCTAAAGCTCAAATTTTATCAGTATGGATAAAGCAAAGTACTGCAGGTTTACTCCTTCACGCAATTCCCAACATCTTTACTGCTACAATTTATTATTCATATCTAAAAACTTCACACAGTAGGCCTATCCCAGAAAAGGAGGCAATGACAGCATTTATCCAGACCAAACTGTAAACTGTCAAATGAACACTGCACTTTTTCCAACAAAATAAAAGCTTCAGGTAAAGGGGAAGTAAATATGACAGAAATCTATTGTAGAAAACAAATCTAATCCACAAAAATTAAGTAATTCAGTATTATATTATAGTAAGGACTTGACTTTACCATCATACCATGCTTGTATCTGAAGGGGGCGGCTGTGGATCAGGAGGTAGAGCGGGTTGTCCACTAATCGCAGGGTTGGCGGTTCAATACCCGGCCCACATGACTCCACATGCCGAAGTGTCCTTGGGCAAGACACTGAACCCCAATGGCAGCTCTGCTGTCATTTGGTGTGTGAATGAGACACAGTGTAAAGCGCTTTGAATACTGCTATGTTTAAAAAGGTGTTAAATAAGTGCAGACCATTTGAACTGAGGGTGGATAGTACACCAAAGTTAGCGGCAACACAACGTTTTGTAAGTGCATATTGAACAATGTGTCGTTTGGGACACAGCTAATGTGTTGCTGCTAGATTTTGCATGTTAGCCATCCTCAGTTCAACACGTTTATATCAAATAATCTTCTATTCGCACAGCGTGGCTGATTGTAAACATTCAACTTGCATTTGTAAGCTTCTGTCTTTACTGAAGTTTCACAAGTTGCTGCATATTTACAATTGTATTTTCAGTCCAGCATTGTGGACAGGTAACTCCTGTTCATGAAGTGTTGCTTTTTCAGTGTAAACATACTACTCGCACTACTTGCACTTCAAAATGACATTAAATAGTGCAGAAGCGTGCAGTTGTTCACACGGCTCTGTGAATATTTACGTTGTTTGAGATACAAATGTTGATACAAACTGAGTTTGGCTAATGTGCTAAAGCTAGCGGCAACTCGTTGCATGCGTTTGGAACATCACTTCTGTCAGCTGTTAGCGAATGCTTCAGTGTAGTAAAAAACATTTAAGTGTTCCATTTGGAAAGATGCTACACTTTTAAAGTGCATACACTACATGGTTAAATGCAGTGTATATTGTAAATGTAGTAGTGGTGGTGGCATAGTGGGCTAAAGCACATAACTGTTAATCAGAAGGTCGCTGGTTCGATCCCCACAGTTACCACCATTGTGTCCTTGAGCAAGGCACTTAACTCCAGGTTGCTCCGGTGGGATTGTCCCTGTAATAAGTGCACTGTAAGTTGCTTTGGATAAAAGCGTCTGCCAAATGCATAAATGTAAATGAATGGTGTTTAGTGGGTACTATAGGACATAAATGACTACATTATTTGGGACACAGCTAAGCTATTTTTACCACTCAATGATAATTTTAAGTAATATATATGCATTAGATAATGTGTAATTTGTCATGTTTACATTCTGCGTTCATGGCACTAATACACTAACATGCTATATGCAGCCATAATATCCTCTGTCATTGTATTTTATTACACTGGTCTCTGGAATACTTGATTCTGATGGGTCAATTGTGCCATTTAGTGGCCTGATCAGAGATTCTTTTCTTTATATTTACCCTTTTAGGACTATTTCGGTGTGTGCACCGAGGCAGCTATTAAAGACAATGTTGTTGTGGTCTATGAGTTACTTGAGGAGATGCTGGATAATGGCTTCCCTCTGGCAACCGAATCGAACATCCTAAAAGAGCTTATTAAACCGCCCACTATCCTGCGTACGGTGGTGAACACCATCACAGGTATTATTTGTTTTATTTCGTGGTGTATCAAATATCTATAAAGTTGAAGATCCAGAGTGCCTTCTAATAAATCCTCCTCTTCTTCTTTGTTATGTGTGCACAGGAAGTACTAATGTTGGTGAGCAGCTTCCAACAGGCCAGCTGTCGGTAGTACCATGGCGGCGCACAGGTGTTAAATATACCAACAATGAAGCTTATTTTGATGTGGTGGAAGAGATTGATGCTATCATTGACAAATCAGGTAGATTGTCCTCTGGTTTTGCGGTATGTTATCACATGTAATAGATACAATATAAACTTAAAACGCTGATGTCTTTGCGGTCAGATCATCAACAAATATGTCAGTCATCTTTTTAATGTTCCCCCCCCCCCCCAAGGCTCCACTATCACAGCAGAGATCCAGGGAGTAATAGATGCCTGTGTTAAACTTACTGGGATGCCTGATCTCACCTTGTCATTTATGGTAAATCTCAATTTTACAAATTATTTTGTTTAATTTACAGTGGTCAACCATGTTTTTCTTTCCTCCTCTAGCAGGGTGACCAATGCCTAATATAATGCTAATATGTAAAATACATTTTTATAATAGCATATGAGAGAAACACAGAATTGCTTGCATTTAAATGAGCAATTATTATATAGAATATTTACCCAGTTAAATTAAAACACAAAGAAAATGTGCATTATCCATTGACACAAGAGGGAAACTAACACTCCTGTTAATCCGTCAAGCAGCCACCGTTATTGGCCAACGTTCATAATCTCTCAATGGACAAATATTGAATGATTAGATGGCCTGGCCAATAAATCAGCCTTGTGTACTCTTAAGACTGCACATAAAATTCCAAATGGTTAATCAGACCATAAGCACTCTATAGGCTATATTTCTGCAGAAGACCAGCACAAACAGCTTAATTAATGCAGAGTACCAGCACTGAAACACTTAAAAAAAATCTATATTTGTCTAACTTAAGTTTTAGTCATTTTATCTACACCTATAATCCATCTCTCTTGTTCTGTAGAACCCTCGATTGCTGGATGATGTAAGTTTCCACCCCTGTGTGCGGTTTAAACGTTGGGAGGCAGAGAGAATTCTCTCCTTCATCCCCCCAGATGGCAACTTCCGTCTTCTCTCCTACCACGTCAGCTCTCAGAAGTAAGCATATCCTCAACATACTCCACAAACACATAATCTCATAATCTATCTAAAAAAATATATTGGATTCTTCAACATTCACAAATTTGTACAGTATATAACAGGCACAAGCGCTTATATAATTATTATACACTGTACAACCCAAAAGGTTGGGACAGTAGGGTAAATGCTAAAAGATGGGACAGTCAAGGTTTTACCTCTGTGAGACATCACCATTTCTTCTAATAACATTTATTATGCGTCTGGGCACTGAAGATGTAAGTTTAAATTTAGCTAGCAGAATTTTTCCCATTGGTCCATTATGCAGGTCTTCAGCTCAGCAATTGTACGGGGCATTTCTTGTGTATTTTGCACTTCATAATGTGGCACACATTCTAAATTGGAGACAGATAAGATCTGTAGTTATGCCAAGATAGCACACGCACACTGCTTATGCAGCCATGCAATTACATTTATGCATTTGGCCGACGCTTTTATCCAAAGCGACTTACAGAGCCTTTATTACAGGGACAATCCCCCCGGAGCAACCTGGAGTTAAGTGCCTTGCTCAAGGACACAATGGTGGTGGCTGTGGGGATCGAACCAGCGACCTTCTGATTATCAGTTTACCAGTTATGTGGTTTAGTCCACTACACCACCACCACTCACGCCATGCACTTTAAATCCAGGCAGTATTTGGCTTGGCGTTGTCCTACTGGAAAAACACCTTCTGAATGTGCATGATCTCCTATCCTTCAGATGTCAATGTCTTAAATGCCATCTTTCGTCTGTAATGGATAACATGACATGAGTTCGGGAATACTTCGGTAAACCTTTGTCAGTCTACACCATTTGTCGCTGCATCCACAGATGCAAGTTAAGGCTTTACTATGCAAAGCAGAAGCCATACATCAACACTGTCCAGAAGTACTGCCGACTTCTCTCTGAGATGGAAAACAGAACAGTGGATTTGTGGTTAGATGAGTCCACGTTTCAAATAGTTTTGGGAAAAAACAGCCTTTGTACTCCTGCATGCAGTCCTGCCATGTCTCCAGTTGTGAAGTGTGGCACATTATTAATGCTTAATGGGTCAAAGGGGGGAAATTCAGCTTTCTAAACATAAACTTGTGCCTTCAGTGCCCAAACTCTTCGTAAGTGTTATTAGAAGATATGGTGGTGTTACACAGTGGTAAACACTAGACTGTCCCCACTTTTTTGGAGCATGTTGCAATCATCTGATTTGAAATGAGTGTTTATATTTTTGAAAACTAATTTCACAAGGTAAATCAAATAATGTGTTGTTGTAGTGCTTTAAATATAGCACAGGGTGAATATAATTTTCAAATCACGCGTTTTTGTTTTTATTAGCATTATCCACACCATCCCAACTATTTTCAGAAATTGGAATGTAGTACAACAGTTATATGCATTTGTGATTGAATGTGATTTTTGTCACTGTATTCTCCAGCCTGGTGGCTATCCCAGTGTACGTGAAGCACAACATCAGCTTCAGAGAGGGCAGCTCTCAGGGCCGCTTTGAGCTCACTCTTGGCCCAAAACAGACCATGGGTAAGGCTGTGGAATCTGTGCTGGTGAGCAGTCAGCTGCCCCGTGGCGTCCTCAACGCCAACCTCAATCCTTCACAGGGCACTTACACTTTTGACCCTGTCACCAAGGTACATATGTGGCTCTGATGTTCATGTTGAGTTTAATGCACACAAACTTTAGTGAATTGTTTTTATTTAACTTTTTTCTGTTGTCTCGTGTCAGAAGAGGTAGTCTCAAGTTTGCGATATTTTTACTTTGCACGGTGGTTTGCTTTTTTATTTTTCACAAGCAAAGTGAAGGGATGCTCTCTGATCAACTGTTGATGTGATGATGTAAATGGCATTAATAAATGATCAAATATTTAATAGCAAGTCTTTATAGTTGAGCAAACACATGTAATGTTATTTGTGTTGGCTACAAATCTAAACAATGCTATACTAAATGTAATGCTTGCTTTTCAGCAGTACACACATCGCCCAACATTTAGATTTTACTTTAACCTAAAATTTTAAGCGGTGGTAATAGCTGCATATTTATGCCGCAATGATAAATTGTTGTTGTTTGCAGCTTTTGTCATGGGATGTGGGTAAGATAAACCCCCAGAAATTGCCCTGTTTAAAAGGCTCCGTGAGTCTCCAGACTGGAGCCTCCAAACCTGATGAAAACCCTACAATCAACATCCAGTTAAAGATTCAACAGTTGGCCATTTCAGGTACTCTATCTCTCTCAAAACACAACACCAGTCTACTGACATTAAATGAAAAGTTCACCCAAAAAGGATCATTCTCTTACATCTGCAGTCTGCTTGGCGCATCATGACTTCACTTCTCTCATAGACCTTGTTCATGCTAGCGGCATCTTTGATTTTTAATGGGAATGACAACGAGGCTGTGAAGGATATGAGTACAGCCCATATATTCAATGGGCTGTACTGCAGTTTAAAGGGTTTTTGGTCGTTCCATGGACAAAACACTTATAAAATATCTGTCCCAAGACCATTCAGTATACTTGGAACTCCAGACAACATGAGTTATACCATTCTTGTCATTGAAGATGAGTCTATCCATCACTGCCTCGTCATTTCTATTAAAAGATGGCGTCAGCTTGAATAATGTAACAAGGAGCCTGCAGATATCAAGATTTATATTGAAAATTAGTTTTATTTTGGTCCTATCTCTTCAGAAGACATTGATTAAACCACTCAAGTCATAAGGATGCCATTATGCTGCCATTATGTCCTTTTTGGAGCTGCTCAGTTTTGAACCCCATTGACTTGCATTGTATGGACAAACATGCACATCATATATCCTTCAACAATCTTCCTTTATGTTCCGCAGAAGAAAGTAAGT
Organism: Xyrauchen texanus; assembly: GCF_025860055.1. Lineage (NCBI taxonomy): Eukaryota > Metazoa > Chordata > Actinopteri > Cypriniformes > Catostomidae > Xyrauchen > Xyrauchen texanus. Next base: position 7,971,672 of record NC_068279.1, on the reverse strand, counting down.
CAAACAGGTTTGAGGCGGTTGAGTAAATGATGAGAGAATTAACATTTTGGGTGAACTATCGCTTTCATGTTGGATTCTAGTTGAGTTCAGCTAATTAAAAAGGGCTCACTCTTTCCCGAATTATCATTATGGTGAAAAATCCTGTGGATAGTATTGAAATAGAAGTGTATGCGAAAATAGTTTCTTTTTAAGGAATTGTTCATATTTGTGATGCAAATAGTGTATGCAAACTCACTGCAACATTTATGGATGGCATTTATTAATGTAATTCAGGATGTTTATTGTATAACGTAAGTGTGTGTCGTATAAATGTGCCACAGGGGTATAAATATTTATTGCATTAAAATATCGAATTAATCTGTTTAAGTATGAAATTTGCATGAGATGCCTTAGAGCCTTTTGTTCTGGGAAAATTACTGTAAATTAAATAAATGTTAACATAGAAAGTGTCATGGTTGACCTTCAGGTGTTTTATATCCCAGAGGGAGTGCTTTGGTTAGGAGTGGGGATGTAATTTAACTATTCAACATCATGAATGAATAATTTACCATTCATGACATTCACATCTTCTGGTCACAAGGGGGAGCCACATGTTGTTTTTATAAGTAATACAGATGGTTTGACAGCTGTGCAACTGCATAACATTGAAAGATGGAGCACTGTAAGCAGATTTTAACTGGTTGTTGATTCAGTGTGTTTAGTGGTCACAACCCATCCCCAAAGAGACACCATGGTCTCATACACAATATAGGTTTTGCAACTGACATGTTTGCTTTTCACCCAACAGGTCTGAAGGTAAATAGACTGGACATGTATGGTGAGAAGTACAAACCTTTCAAAGGCATCAAGTACATGACCAAGGCCGGCAAATTCCAGGTCCGAACCTAGATGACCTCTTTCTGCTTCCGTTCCATTATGTTAAAATGGGGCAAAGAAAAGAGAAGAAACAAGTTTGAGTAGATACATTTCCTTTGGAAAGCATTTCAGGATTAATGCAGGAAAACGAATGAAAAGACTTTGGCTGCCATTGTTGGGAGTATATGACTCTACAAAAGGGGCAATATTGTTATTAACACTATCAAATGTGCTATTACAGGTCCACCCAGGTTAAAGAGACAGTAACTGAAGTTTATGATAAAACTGTTATGAGTCTTACTGCCTTTGCGTCCAGTGTTCTTGCACTCTTTTTGCATTACACTTGCAAGAGACAATATCATGCACTCAAGAAATATACAGTATATTTTAGCCTAAGATTTTACGCATTTCAGTTTCATAACAAAATCCCATCAAATTCAATTGAGTTATGTTTAACAAAATGTTATTAATAAAACTACAAATGTTTACGTATATTTAAAAATATTTAATATTACATTTATTAAAGTTTTATTCATTTAATTTTGTTAAAGGTTACGCAATTCAATATGATGGAATTTTATGAAATTCAAATATGTCAATCTTAAAATAGGCTAAAACATATATATATATTTGCGTGTTAGTGTATTCTTTATTGTTGTATATGTTCGAACTTATGTACAACACTGTAATTCTGTGCTTGCTTTTCCCGGTCTCATTTCTTAAATTCAATTGGTTTGTGCTCTCCTTCTCTAAAAAGCACTTCTATATGTGACTCATGTCTGCATTGCAGAACAATAATCATATTCTCCCATCACAGACTTTGGCCTCCATTCTCAATAGTCAAGTTCAAAGTAAAACATTTTTTAAATGGCTTTATGCCAGAAATGTATTTCTTTAAAGCAGAAATGTTACTATATCAATTCCAAGGCTACATGTTGTGAAAAGTGTCTCTAAAGCTATTTATTGGATAACTGTCCCATTTAAAGCATAACTGACCAAACCAATCCATGACACTCTCTATGGTGATTGAATCTCCAGTGTCATTCGTCTTACCCTGAATGTAACTTGGATAGAAAAGTCCTTAGCTAAATTCAGAATCTGATACTACTATACTACTATTACTTATGTCGTAGTGCGATTCCGAATTTAGCCCTTGAAACAGTAGTACGCAGTACTTGCATCTGTCCCGTCATTCAAAGGGATTTTTTATTTTTTTAAGTTTTGATTTACGGTGGTTTATGATTAGTTTATTAACAGACACTGAATGGAATATATAATGATTGGAAAAGATGTGTAGAATTATATTTTAGCTTCTGTTGATTGTTGTTTTTTGTGTGTGTACTTTTTGGCAGATAAATTCAACATTTTAAGTGCTATGAAATAAAAAAGTGAACTAATAGCCTCAAGTGTGTCATCTTTCATCTCTAAACTAGTCAAGAGAGCAATATATGAAAGGGCAAATCATAAAAAGTCATTTTCTATGATAGATATTCAAAACATTTTGGTTAAAGTGTGTGCTCTAGATATTAACATAAATGTGTGGTCAATTTGGGCAGGCTACCTGATTTATCATACATGGGAGTCTTTTAAGAGAAAGTCTGTCAACATAATACTATTAAATGGAGTCGGCTCTTTAAAGGAATATTCAGGGTTCAATACGAGTTAAGCTCAATCAACAGCATGTGTGGCATAATGTTGAATACAACAAAAATGTATTTCGTCACATCCCTTATAAATAATAAAAAAAAAGTGTTTAAAAGCATAAATTACAATTTTATAAAAGTACTCACAATACTTATGTCAAAACTTGTGTATTAGTTGAGCCGTAAAGTTGTTTAAACTAATTTTTACAGTTGTTTTAGGGTTTGTTGACATTACATCGTCATGGCAACGAAGTTGTAAAATTGCCTTGATTTTGATTTTAATGTTTATGAATTGGTCCCATTCACGTCCATTGCAAATGCCTCACTGGAACCCCAGATTATTAATTTTTTTTTTTTTTTTAAGAAATTGAGGTGCAGGTAATAAATAATTTTTGTGGTAACCAATATTATGCCACAAATGCTGTCGATTGAGCTTAGCTTGTATTAAACTCCAGAATATTCCTTTAAACTCGGCTAGATTTACATGTAGGCGCGCCAAAGTGACGTCAGGAATGTTTAACCCCCTCGTTACACGGCACTTACTGAACTCCACTCCACAACTTACTTTAGCCTCTCTGCAACACTCGCCGCTGCTCCTTCCTCCTCTTCATCGTCCTTTAACTCTAAAACTTCCATACAATACATACAAGAGACATAGAGGAATGTTTATGGGGTCTGTCCCCCGATGAATTTGCAACTTTACTCCTGGAATTCGCTATGTCACGTCTTGACTGTTCAATATTTTTTAAAGTCTTGCAAATTAAGGTTTCGTGTTTGGAATGTATTTTCAGAGTGACATCCTGACGTTCTAGTCATTTTTGTGGAATTGTGTATCCTAATGCTTTGTTCCATTTCTTAAATTATTATTTTAATAATTGTTCATTTGAATCTGAATGAAATTTGAAAGGAGGCATGGAGAAAGTTGGAAGCACTTGGTAAGTTTTACTCCCTACACATTTTTTTCTATACTAGGAAACTTTATTTGTTCCTATGTTCAGTATTAGTAATTAATTACAAACCTGAAAAACATGTCGTTTTCTACACGGATGAAAATGTGTATTCCCTCTAGTGAAAGTTGGATACGTTTTTCAATGCCTAATGAAGCAATTAGTGCAATACACATCGATTAGAGAGAACTCTTTCTTTTGAAAGAGATGATAAGCAAGAACTATCACTGCAAATTGCATCAACAAACGCTCGAACTAGGTTGTTACAGTTTAGCTACTGCGTTGCAAATGTAACATTCTGTGTGCTCATAACTCTTACATTTAGTTTCTTTGTAACAAATAACACGTATGCGCGCCGGCAGCGCTACTTGTTGCAACACGCGCCCCGGGGTGTTGTTGTCTTTATACAGAGGGGGGCCCTTGTTGATGTGTTGTTTTTCTCACCCCTCAAAGGAAAATTGTCTGTTTGTCAATATAAATCAGAAAGCTAATGCAAACGTGTCAATTTAGGCGACCATCTCACGTTTTTTTTTTTTACACCTCTCTCTAAACTCTTGATTTGTACCGCCAGTTAAAGCGCCCGACTGAATGAGGAGCCACGTGCTCGTGCCTGAGAGCTCGTGCAACAGTCTCGGCTGCATTTGGCTCCTGCGATATTTAGGGCAGTGGGCTGATATGGGTTATGGAACGAATTGCAATTTACAAAATAGGCCTAATGTACGATTCTTTAATGGTTGTTGGCAGGGTACTACAGTAAGATGTTTAATTCCCCCCTTCAATAGGGTTCAACCAGGTTGCTTTTGCTTTACGCATGTGTACACAAAAATCTTTAGTTTGATATTCTCTTGCTGACTGGCATTTAAATGGCCTGACCCACGTAACGTTCAGTGTCGTGTGTGTGTGTGTGTTTTTACGCGGAATTTGGTTACTAGCCTACTACTACATAAACGTTAAAATAGTGCGTTTATTTAAAATCTTGCTGACTTAAACGTTGCTATATTTGGTGGCCGTGCCACAAATTGTATTAAATCAGCAACACATTTTAATAGTAGGCTACATATACAAATGAAATACGCTCAGTGGCCTATTCGGTGCAGTCCGCAATCATTGTCTTTAAATTCTGTAGGCTTGACACTTTAAATTATATTTTTAAAACGAAAAGTCATACTCGCCTTAGTGAAAGAAAAGTGGGCTGTCTGTCAGGTTTTTATTTTTAGCTGAAAGCTATCGTGTTGCGGCTTTTATTGCTCCACAACCTATTAGCTATAATTACTTCAGCGAAACATGAAATGACACACGGCGGGAAAACGCTATTACCTAGTAACGATTACTCTACAAAGGTTTTATCAAATAATCAACGCCTCATTTACATTTATAACGACCCCAAACTGAGTAGCATAACTATACAAAACCTAAACAATACACAATGACCCGTAGCAACCGTTCAAATATTTGCGTTTATTGTCGGTCGACTGGAGTCTCCAAGCGCTAAACAAAGAGCGTCGAACGAAAGTCCTGCATTCAGAAAGGCAAACAAAGAGCTGGAGAGCTGTCTCTTGGGATTCGCCATTCTAACCAAGCATTTTCACACTTTTCGCACGTAACCTCATATCAGTTGTCCTCTTTCTTTTCATTGGACATCAATAACCAGACTGACTGTGAACATTAACGTTTCAGTCTGGCAGTATCAATGTCCCAATTTATTATTAGAGATAAAAGCCTTTAAATTGGCAATATTATCTAGATGGAAAGACAGACAGATATGACACTTTTTAATTACGCAGTTCACTGTGATTTTCATCTAAAGGAGCAAAAGATTAGACTAATGTAATGTTATAGAGGTAGTTCACCTCAAAATGAAAATTCTGTCATCTTGGACCATTGTGTTGTTCCAAACTTTTATGACTTTCTTTTGTGGAACACTAAAGGACATGTTAGGCAATATGGTGGTGTTCCATGAATAAGAAGAAAATAATACATACGTGTTTGGAACAACATAAGGGTAAATGAGAGTAAAAAATAACAGATTTGTCATTTTGGGGTGAACTGTCCATTTAACATACACTTGTGTTTAACAGAGATAGAAATGTTCATGTTAGAGCGTAGGTGTAATGTCACCGAGACAAAAGACCCTTTATTATTCATAGGGCTTGGCAAAAATATTGATCTTCCAGTGTATCTTGATTTCCATTTGAACAATATCGATTCTTAAATCCAAAGATCAATCTTTTACTCTATGCGTAACCCTCTAAAATGCAAGTAAATCGCTCGCCTATGCAACCAAATTTCATGCTATGTGACTAAAAATGTATAGTATTAGCCACTGGATAATACATGCTCTGATTTCACTCACCAGTCATTTATAGTGGTGAAGAAGTTTACCACCGAGACCCTTTCCCTGTTTGTTGAGTGTAAAACTTTGGTTTGGATTGTTTCTTTTAATGTGTGTCTAAAGACGAGATCCCCTAAATCCATTTGTCACTGCATAAAGTCTCTTTTAGAATCCTTACTATATATTACAGACAATAATTCTTCAAATCAGTGTAAATAGATCAAAATTATGCATGGAAACAATAAACATAGAAACAATATAATACATGAAATTTCAAATCATATTTGCAAAATGTATATTCTCGCACTGTACCAGTTAAAAGGTCCCCTGTTTAATTAACAGCATTAGCTTGGAGATAATTTATTTCATATGTAAGCAAAATGGATAGTATAACTGAGATATACCTATATGAATCGAAATCAGAATCAAATTAAATTTAGAGCTGTTGAATTGGAATTTAATCGATTTGGGAAATCTGTATTAATACCATGCCCTTATCCTTAAACCATATCTTTTTTTCCCACTCTCCATTATACAGTCTCCAAACTGCCTACATTGGCCATGACTTCAGCTGGTTCCTGTCTGCATCCAAATGACACCAAGTTTGACTCTTCAGGTAACACAGTGATGCTCCCCATCACCTGTTGCCACATTCCTTGCGTACCTGCACAAGCAGGTGAATAACATCATTTCCATCTCCTCAAAGTAAGGAGTTCGTCCTGTGCACACTACTGCCCTTTTTAATCCGTTCTAAACTTTCCCTGTGGCCTTAACACAGCACACACACTTTATGGACTGCTCTGTGTTGTGCTGTCAAGAACCTTATTATTTAACTTATATTTTTAACCCCTTAGTGGCCACTTTTACCACTCTCTTGTCCTGGAAGAGAGTGGGGCCCTCGGTATGCACAAGCTGAGAGGAGGCCCTGGCCCTCCTGTCAAGGATATATATGAATTTTCTCAGGATGAGGAGGACCCTAACGTTTTTCTCGGAGCCAGGGGTGCAAAGGTGGTGTCTCCTGCAGCCGACTACATCAGGTCTGAGCATGAGCAAGCAGGCCTCTTCTCCTTGCTGCCATTGGAGGGTCAGGAACTGATGGAGCATGTGGTGCCACAGAAAAAGAAGCGTAAGAGATGCGGTGTGTGTGTGCCTTGTATGCGGAAGGAGAACTGTGGTACATGCAGCAACTGCCTGAACAGAAATGTCGGCCACCAGATCTGCAAACTGAGAAAGTGTGACAAGCTGAAGAGAAGAACAGGCCAGTGGGAGGTAAACGATCAAATCAAAATGCACTTCTCTTAAATAAAAAATATTACATTCAAGCACTTTTTATCCAGAGCAGGTATACATTTTATCAGTATTTATAAAATTGATTGTTTTGTTCTTGGATGCTGATTGGTCAGTAGTCATGCTTTATTCACAATAAAGCACAACTTTGACCTCTTCTCTGAGCGGTAGGGGTGGCAGGCACTCTGCTTCATGGGGGTGCCTAACAATATTCAACAATATGGATGATACCTCAAATCATGTGGCTTGTTGAGGGGAGCAGTGTTTCCCCTAGGAAAGCAGGGGTGCTGTTGTGCACGTGTCCAAGAGCCTGATATGCCAAACCTGTATTTACTGCCTATTAGGAGATTATCTATTATATTTCCTAACAACAAACATCATTCAAACAGAACAAACATTACACAGATGGATAACATTGTACAAAAATCTTGGAGATCTAGACTTTGAAGCTCTTTATGAACTTAGGGTTTTTAACAGTGCAATGCCATATAAGCACAAGTAAGACCATTGATAGCTCCTCATTACTATGTAATAATGATAATAAATCATAGTAGTTGTTATGAAAGAATTGTTGCCTAAACACATTTTGAAACTGTAACTACAACTGCCACAATTGTATTAAAAAATATGTTTAATACATTCTACCTAATAGATTTAAGCAATATCACACGAGCAAGAGTGTGATATGGTCCTACATCAGCACTAATGTGATTCGGCCACAGGCAGAAATGTATACATTCAAAAATGTATCACAGAAATAGTATCACAGCTTTTGCTGTTTCTGACAAGTTATTGGATAAACAAGGATGTGTGTGTGTGTGTGTGTGTGAGTGTGTGTGTGTGTGAGTCAGTGAGTGAGTGAGTGAGAGAGAAACGGATCGTGTGCGGTCACCTGCTGCCAATCCCAAGCAGAGGTGCTGTCAGCTTTATGAAGATCAACTTTCTCAGTGGAAAAATAGTGTCCAAGGGGGGGTATTTCTCCTTATTTTGCGGTAGCCGGTGCGCAAGAGTCTTTCACTATAGAAACCACAATGTCCTCCGCCTTTTTAAACAGCACCCATTGTGTAATTAATCAGTCTTGTCTCTCAGCTGTGATGAGCCGTAATGTTGAAGTTTTTAGTTTAAAGCCGTTTAAAGCTATTTCCTAGCTTTAGTAGTAGTAATACAAGCGATCACGAAGAGCTGTTTTATGTAAACACTAGCTGACGCGGATTCACTTCACGTCACCTAACTGGCTCATATTACACAAAAAATTATCTTTTGCCACCACCTGCTGGCTAACATGTGTAATGTAAAAAACAAAAAGACAATCAGAAGCTCTTAACACGTATGCACTGCTCTTACACTTTAGTCATTGGCGCGAGTGGTTCCGTAATTGCTTACGCCTAACTCTAAAAAGCACCGAACTCAAGATTGCCTCAGCGATCCGAAATTCTGCTTAGGCGGCCGCCAAACATTTTTCAATGGTGTGAGAACCATGGCATTGTTCTTTCCCTTCTGTACGCAACTCTGTCCGAACAGACCTGGCATTACATTGCGCCGCTGTTGAATGCAATACATGTATCTAAAATGATCTTACTTACAATTTTAACCTAGTGGATGCTAAAATGTGTACAAATTCCCATGACTCATTTCAGGAGGGACCTGAGCCTAATCTAGGGACCAGAAAATCATAAGAGACTTGGCTCTTTTGACCTAACAACCATGCAAATCACCCTAAAATCCTCTGACTGCAACTTCTGCATGGCAAAAACCACTTACATTGTCTTTAGGATATGTAAAATCTAGTTTCATAGCTTGTCCACAGTATTCCACAAGAGTCCCATGATGCTTTGCGGACGATGTGGTGGAACTTCCAGTTAAGCGTAAACAATTGTTATACTATGTATTAATGCAGCATTAAAAATTACAGAAACTTAAGAACAAATGATCATAGAATTATAGCGAGGTGATATTGTTCTTCCTCACCTATCTGTTAATGATTATAGGTTTGAGGATAATGGCCAACATAGCAAATAGAGTCTTTATCCCAATGGAAGAACCTGAGCAGGCTAACCTGAAAAGTAGTGTAGTAAGCTCAATCTAGCTTTATAATTGTTAGTTTACATACATTATTTCCATATCAAAATGCTGTAACCTACTTAACTGTGCAAAAGTTTTAGGCACTTGTGAAAAACTTTCAAAGTAAGGATTTCTTAAATTAATGACAAATAGTTTTCATTAATCAATTAACATCATACAAAGTCCAGCAAACAGTCAATATTCAGTAAATCAATATTTGGTGTAAACACTTCTGCCTTCTAAACAGCACCAATTCTCTTCCTTACACCTGGACACAGTTTTTCTTGGTTGTTGACAGATATAATGTTCCAAGCTTCTTGGAGAATTTGCCACAGTTCTTTTATTTAATTAGGCTGTCTCAATTACTTCTGTCTCTTTGTGGAATCCCAGACTGATCCGATGTTCAGTGGGGGGCTCTGTGAGGGCCATGCCATCTGTTGCAGGGCTCCCTGTTCTTCTATTCTATATGAAAAAGGAGTATTTGGGAGTAGAAAATGTATATTTCCTATTGACACACTAAAGTAGCAGATAAAAATAACCATCTTAAGACATGTTTTTGTGAAGCATCTTATGTGTCTTAGACTTTTGCACAGTAGTGTGTGTATGTGTGCGTATATATATATTAAATTGATTATATATATATATATATATATATATATATATATATATATATATATATATATATATATATATATATATATAATCAATTTAATCTATATTTTCTCCCATATACAATAATATACTCCAATCAGCCAGAACATTAAAACCACTTGCCTCATATTGTGTAGATCCTCATCGTGCTGCAAAAACAGTGCCAACCCACATCTCAGAATAGCATTTTGAGATGCTATTCTTCTCACCACATTTGTACAGAGCGTTTATCTGAGTTACCGTAGACTTTGTCAATTCGAACCAGTCTGGCCATTCTCTGTTGACCTCTCTCATCAACAAGGCTATGCTAACAAATGCTATTCTGAGATGCGGGTTGGCATGAGGGGGACCTACACAATATGAGGCAGGTGGTTTTAATGTTGTGCCTGATTGGTGTGTGTGTGTGTATGTGTATAATATATATATATACACCGTATTTACAGTTGAAGTCAGCAGTTTACATGCCCTTAGGTTGAAGTCATTAAAGCACATTTTTTTAACCATTCCACAGATTTCATATTAGCAATCTATAGTTTTGGCAACTTCTAATAGGCTAATTGGAGTCAATTAGAGGTGTACCTGTGGATGTATTTTAAGGCCTACCTTCAAACTCAGTGCCTCTTTGCTTGACATCACAGGAGAATCAAATGAAATCTGCCAAGACCTCAGGAAGAAAAATGGACCTCCACAAGTCTGGTTCATCCTTGGAAGCAATTTCCAAACACCTGAAGGTACCACGTTCATCTGTACAAACAATAATATGGAAGTATAAACACTATGGGACCACACAGCCATCATATCTCTCAGGAAGTAAACACATTCTGTCTCCTAGAAATTAACATATTTTGGTGCAAAAAGTGCAAATCAATCCTAGAATAACAGCAAAGGACCTTGTGAAGATGCTGAAGGAAACGGGTAGACAAATATCTATATCCACAGTAAAACGAGTCCTATATTGACATAACTTGAAAAACTGCTCAGCAAGGAAGAAGCCCCTGCTCAAAAACTGCCATAAAAAAGCCAGACTACAGTTTGCAAGTGCACATGGGGACAAAGATCTTACTTACTGGAGAAATGTCCTCTAGTCTAATTAAACAAAATTGAAAAAAATATAAAGGGTGAGGCTTGCAAGCCGAAGAACAACATCCCAACCATGAAGCATGGGGGCCACCCCCAGCATCATGTTGTATGGGGTGCTTTGCTGCAGGAGGGACTGGGGCACTTCACAAAATCAATGGCATCATGAGAAAGGAAAATTATGTGGATATATTGAAGCAACATCTCAAGACATCATCCAGGAAGTTAAAGCTTGCAAGGTCGCAAATGGGTCTTCCAAATGTAAAATGACCCCAAGCATACCTCCAAAGTTGTGGCAAAATGGTTTAAGGACAACAAAGTCAAGGTATTGGAGTGGCCATCACAAAGCCCTGACCTCAATCTGATAAAAAAAAATTGTGGGGAGGCCTGCAAACCTGACTCAGTTACACCAGTTCTGTCTGAAGGAATGAGCCAAAATTCCTGCAACTTGTGAGAAGCTTGGCTACCCAAAATATTTGACCCAAGTTAAGACAATGCTACCAAATACTATAACAAAGTGTATGTAAACTTCTGACCCACTGGGAATGTGATGAAAGAAATAAAAACTGAAATAAATAATTTTCTCTACTATTATTGTGACATTTCACATTCTTAAAATAAAGTAGTGATCCTAACTGAGACAGAGAATGTTTTCTATGATTAAATAGTCAGGAATTGTGAAAAACTGAATTTAAATGTATTTGGTTAAGGTGTATGTAAACTGACTTCAACTGTGTATATAGAATTTATTTATTCATGATACGAGATCCAGCTTTTGATCCTTAGGACAATTGAGGGACTCTTACAAATATTACACAAGGTGCAAACGGATCCTTAGTAATTTCTTTTTAGTCTGGAGCCCTGTGTGAAGCATTCAAAAAGGCTGATGCTGAATACAAATGATTTAAAAATTTCAAATGAACTTTCAGCACATGTACACACACCTGTAAGCACAATAATGCTATTGATTCTATGTAATTCATTGCGCTCCGTTTCTGGACATTTCTAGCGCTGTGCTTTGCGATTGGTTTCTGATCATAACATTATTGTTTTAGACAATACTTTAGTTTTGCTTGATTATTAGAATAACCATTAACTGCACACATTGTCTGGAAAATTTTAAAGACATCTTACAACATTTAAAAAGCAAGAATCTAACTGCAAGCAAGCAGTGAACCAGTCGCACTTCTGCCAGCCAACAGAAAATTCCGTCCACCTAGCAAAATACAGTGGACTCGCTGAGAATATTGCGAATAGCAAACCACAAAGGCTGTCAACAAGACTTAACCAATGTTAAGCTTAGATTTGAGTTTTTAACACTCAAGGGGTGGGGCTGCAGTCATCAGCCCTGTCTATAACCTGTTATTGGGCCAACTTAACGCATTCCTTTCCTGTCCTGTCTTAACAAGTCTCCTTTCATCTCTTCGTTGCCTAGACTGTAATGACCTGACAGTATGATGGAAATGACATGGGTCAGTTTCCTACAGATTTTTAGATGATCCACACCTAACAGAAGACACTTGGAGACAAGGAGACAAATTAGAAGACAAGGCTTAAGTGTGTAATTTCTTTGTAACTAGCGCCACCGAATGGAATTGCAAAAATAAACTGTTTACAAACAGCCTTGCGTTGGCTGTTGATCGAAAAAACAGATAGTCCAGACCTGATTTACATAATTGATTGAGTCAATGAAGAACACAGCTCATTTGGATATATAAATGCATAAGCGGCATTCTTACAGGTTTTTTAAGGAGTGTGCATGTGCATGAACAGACCATGTAAGTAATTCGTTGGAGGCATAATATCAACAAGTAAATACAGTGGAAATAATAAAAAATTTCTACGAGCAGAGTGGGAATAGCACATACACAATAAACTATACCCATTAAACACATCTCTGTAAAATATCTACTGTCCTTCACGTGTATGTGCTCGTACATTGGGGAAATCTCATTTCCATCTCCATCAGTACATCTCACTATTGCAGTGCAATTTCACTGCAGGTCGTAATGGAAACTTCAGGAAACAAACCTTCGTTTTCATCGGATTCCATGTTTGCTATTTACACAAGCGCCACAGGGAAATTATGTTTACTGATTGAGCCGCTTAGATTCGGGAGTAAATAGTACACCACTAGTACAATGCTTGTAAACGGGAACACTACTTTCTCGCAATAAGCTACTTTTTGGTGTCTGTAAACATTGTCACTGTTATTGTGTTGATGTCTATCTGAGTTTGCACTATACATGACTGAAAATAGACAGTTTGCATACAGATGAGCATAATAGCTGTTCGTTAAGGAGCCTGTTAGTGTTTGCACATTACTTTGGGAGGTTAGTTAAGGTATGGACATCAGCCCATAGAGATTGTAAAGCATTTCTAATGTTGAATTGCTCAGCTGCCCTGAGCAATGCTTCCTCTCAAAAGCTTAACAACGTGAGCCTTTCTTTGTTTTATTGTTTGCAATGTGCTTTTTTTTAAGTGACAGCTGCTATACAGTAGTGTCTTTTTCCAGAATGATCACATATACAGTGGCTAATCAAACACTTTCAATGAAGCTGGGTAGACCCCCACCCCGCACCGCTCAACACAGAGCAGCTGTCTGTTTTTGGTCTGCTGGATAAATGAGAATGAACTTCACTGCATTCATCATTATGTAGGCTCTAGCAAATTGAACCAATTTTGGCACATTTTGAAGAACAGTCATGCTTGCCCATACAGAAGTCGCTGGCACACTGCTAGAGTGTTGATGTTGGTTGCTACAATGATACTTTGTTGTTGGAAAGGTGTTCTTAGTGCTTTTGTTCTGTTGCTACACGGTTGCTCGGGTGTACTGAGCCAAAATAAAAATAATCTACCCCAGGTCTCACATTATACATTATACATAGTCACTAGATAAGGATTATGGATTTTTTTTTGCCTGAAAGTCTTAAGGGTAACTTTTACAGTAGACTTAGACGTTTGTGCTTATACCAAGCCATGCGGATTGAGCAATGGCAACAGTGATGTTTGCCTGAACAAGTACCACTAAAGTTGTATCTAGTTTTTATGGATTAATGTTCTACTGATGTACTTTTTTATGATAAAAGCCTTCAGTCTTTTTTCTGCTGCATTTTGAAGAGCTTATGATCTTTAAAGGGTCACTGCACTCACATGGATCCCAGGTGTGTGTATGTGTGTGTTTGAGCAGGTTTAGAGTCTGACCGTGGAGAATTCCTTTTGCTTACTTTATATACTCTGTTCTTTGACCTTTGACCATTGGAGGGGTGGGGGCTGACCTGTGCCCAAAAAGGAGAGGAAGCAAAGTGGGGGAGGGAGAGAGAAAAATAGAACCAGAGAGAGAAGATCAGAAGGAAAAGAGAAATGGTGGAAGGTAAAGGAGAACTATTGATAAACAGCAATGTTTTTTAGGGAAGCTAAGGACAATTGAAGGAAAGGTGTCTATATATCTGTGTGCGTGTGCTAAATGGGAAGAGCTAGACCTTTTATTTGATGCAAGGAAATTACAGTACTCTCTCTCTCTCACACACACACACACACACACACACACACACACTAGGGTTGCGCAGTATACCGGTACTGACAAAATATCGCAATACCATACCATGATATGATATCATCTTGTTATTTAATTTTGGTACCATATTAAAGTATGCTGCCATTAGCAAAATGTAATCTAAGAATTTTGAGATGAGATCAAAGACCATTTGAAAATAATAATAAAAAAGCCTCTGTATGGCCAAGTGTGATCATTAAACAGCAGAAGAAAGTTTACACACACATTACATTTAAATACATTTAAACTTAAATTAATTTTTTTTTTCCTCACACAATTCCTGACATTTAATCATAGAAAACATTCTCTGAATGTCAGAATAAATGTAGAGAGAATTATTTATTTCAGCATTTCTTTCTTTCTGGAGTAAACAGGTGGTACTATAAGCTTACATTTCTCAGGAATCTTCCTTATTATGGTCTGTGGGCATGCGATTAATTACGCAAAACAATTGTACGCGTTATTTTTTGTACAATTATTCGCACTGAATTAACGCGTTAAACCGACAGCCCTAATATACAGGCATATGCAAAAGTTTAGGCAATTTCCATGATTTTCATTTATAAATATTTGGGTGTTTGGATCAGCAATTTCATTTTGATATATCAAATAACTGAAGGACACAGTAATATTTCGGTAGTGAAATGAGGTTCATTGGATTAACAGAAAATGTGCAATATGCATCAAAACGAAATTAGACAGGTGCATAAATTTGGGCACCCTTGTCATTTTGTTGATTTGAATACCTGTAACTACCTAGCACTGATTAATTGGAACAAACAATTGGTTTGGTGAGCTCATTAAGTCTTGAACTTCATAGACAGGTGCATCCAATCAAGAGAAAAGGTATTTAAGGTGGCCAATTGCAAGTTGTTGTTCTCAAGTAAAATATCGGAGAGTCAAAGGTGAAGGATGGTGAGAACGGTCAAAAACAGCCCACAGACCACCTCCAAAGACCTACAACATCATCTTGCAGCAGATGGTGTCACTGTGCATTGTTCAACAATTCAGCGCACTTTGCACAAGGAGTCGCTTGAGGTATGCAAACGCATATTTGGACAAGCCAGCTTCATTTTGGAAGAAGGTGCTGTGGAATGATGAAACAAAGATGGAGTTATTTGGTCATAACAAGGGGGGCGTTATGCATGGCGGCAAAAGAACACAGCGTTCCAAGACAAACACTTGCTACCCACAGTAAAATTTGGTGTGGAGGTTCCATTATGACATGGGGCTGTGTGGCCAGTGCCGGTACTGGGAATCTTGTTAAAGTTGAGGGTCGCATGGATTCCACTCAATATCAGCAGATACTTGAGAATAATGTAGATGAATCAGTCACAAAGTTGAAGTTACGCCGGGGCTGGATATTTCAACAAGACAACGACCCAAAACACTGCTCAAAATCTACTCTGGCATTTATGTAGAGGAATTAGTACAATGTTCAGGAATGGCCATCCCATTCCCCAGACCTGAATATCATTGAAAATCTGCGGGCTGTCCATTCTCAGCAACCATCAAACCTAACTGAACTGGAGATGTTTTGCAAGGAGGAATGGTCCAAAATACCTTCATCCAGAATCCAGACACTCATTACAGGCTACAGGAAGCGTCTAGAGGCTGTTATTTCTGCTAAAGGAGGCTCAACTAAATATTGATGAGATATTTCTGTTGGGGTGCCCAAATTTATGCACCTGTCTAATTTCGTTTTGATGCATATTGCACATTTTCTGTTCATCCAATAAACCTAATTTCACTACCGAAATATTACTGTGTCCTTCAGTTATTTGATAGATCAAAATGAAATTGCTGATCCAAACACCCAATTATTTATAAATGAAAATCATGGAAATTGTCAGGGGTGCCTAAACTTTTGCATACGCCTGTATGTATGTATGTATGTATGTATGTATGTATGTATATATATATATATATATATATACAGTGAGGAAAATAAGTATTTGAACACCCTGCTATTTTGCAAGTTCTCCCACTTGGAAATCATGAAGGGGTCTGAAATTGTCATCGTAGGTGCATGTCCACTGTGAGAGACATAATCTATAAAAAAAAATCCAGAAATCACAATGTATGATTTTTTAACTATTTATTTGTATGATTCAGCTGTAAATAAGTATTTGAACACCTGTCTATCAGCTAGAATTCTGACCCTCAAAGACCTGTTAGTCTGCCTTTAAAATGTCCACCTCCACTCCATTTATTATCCTAAATTAGATGCACCTGTTTGAGGTTGTTAGCTGCATAAAGACACCTGTCTACCCCATACAATCAGTAAGAATCCAACTACTAACATGGCCAAGACCAAAGAGCTGTCCAAAGACACTAGAGACAAAATTGTACACCTCCACAAGGCTGGAAAGGGCTACGGGAAATTGCCAAGCAGCTTGGTGAAAAAAGGTCCACTGTTGGAGCAATCATTAGAAAATGGAAGGAGCTAAACATGACTGTCAATCTCCCTTGGACTGGGGCTCCATGCAAGATCTCACCTTGTGGGGTCTCAATGATCCTAAGAAAGGTGAGAAATCAGCCCAGAACTACACGGGAGGAGCTGGTCAATGACCTGAAAAGAGCTGGGACCACCGTTTCCAAAGTTACTGTTGGTAATACACTAAGACGTCATGGTTTGAAATCATGCATGGCACGGAAGTTTCCCCTGCTTAAACCAGCACATGTCAAGGCCCGTCTTAAGTTTGCCAATGACCATTTGGATGATCCAGAGGAGTCATGGGAGAAAGTCATGTGGTCAGATGAGACCAAAATAGAACTTTTTGGTCATAATTCCACTAACCGTGTTTGGAGGAAGAAGAATGATGAGTACCATCCCAAGAACACCATCCCTACTGTGAAGCATGGGGGTGGTAGCATCATGCTTTGGGGGTGTTTTTCTGCACATGGGACAGGGCTGACTGCACTGTATTAAGGAGAGGATGACCGGGGCCATGTATTGCGAGATTTTGGGGAACAACCTCCTTCCCTCAGTTAGAGCATTGAAGATGGGTCGAGGCTGGGTCTTCCAACATGACAATGACCCGAAGCACACAGCCAGGATAACCAAGGAGTGGCTCTGTAAGAAGCATATCAAGGTTCTGGCGTGGCCTAGCCAGTCTCCAGACCTAAACCCAATAGAGAATCTTTGGAAGGAGCTCAAACTATGTGTTTCTCAGCGACAGCCCAGAAACCTGACTGATCTAGAGAAGATCTGTGTGGAGGAGTGGGCCAAAATCCCTTCTGCAGTGTGTGCAAACGTTTGACCTCTGTAATTGCAAACAAAGGCTACTGTACCAAATATTAACATGGATTTTCTCAGGTGTTCAAATACTTATTTGCAGCTGTATCATACAAATAAATAGTTAAAAAATCATACATTGTGATTTCTGGATTTTTTTTTTAGATTATGTCTCTCACAGTGGACATGCACCTACGATGACAATTTCAGACCCCTCCATGATTTCTAAGTGGGAGAACTTGCAAAATAGCAGGGTGTTCAAATACTTATTTTCCTCACTGTATATATATATATATATATATATATATATATATACCACAGTTAGTTGCAGTCCTCGAATCTGATTGGACGAGAGACATTCCATGACCTCTGATGGTCTGACAGGATCAGCATTCGGACGCTTCACTGTGTGTGTATCAATCCGCTTGTGTTCATGCTGTTCTAAACTAAAGTGTAAGAGCAGTGCTGATCTGTTAGGAGTCTTTATTTTTTAATAAGTTGCAATTCCCATTAAAAATCAAAGATGGTGCTAGCATGAATAAGGTCTATGACCCACAAGCTTGTTTTATTGGATAAAAAGTTTTTATTCAAGCAAAGAAAAAAGACAAATATTTTTTTGTAGCATCCAGAGTGAAGTTGTCTTTAGGAACGCATTGTTTTGATTGAAATACTAATAAGACTACTGAAATGATTCCGCAGTCTCTGAAGTCATCTGGTTTGATCGAAGGGCTGGTTTGTGTATTTCTGTAACTGCTGACTTTCTGGGATTTTCACACACAACAGTCTCTAGAATTTACTTCGAATGGTGCCAAAAACAAAAAAAGCATCTAGTGAGAGGGGTAGTTCTGCAGCTGGAAACACCTTGTTGACGAGAGAGGTCAACAGAGAACGGCCAGACTGGTTCAAACTGACAAAAGTCTATGGTAACTCAGATAAACGCTCTGTACCATTGTGGTCATAACAATATAATCTCAGAATTCTATTCTGAGATGCAGGTTGGCGCTGTCTTGGCGGTATAAAGGGGACCTACACAATATTTGGCTGGTGATTTTAATGTTGTTGCTAATCGGTGTGTGTGTATATGTGTATATGTGTGTGTATATATATATATATATATGTGTGTGTGTGTGTGTATATAAACACTCACCTAAAGGATTATTAGGAACACCATACTAATACTGTGTTTGACCCCATGGTGGCCATAAAGGGATGGACATGGTCAGAAACAATGCTCAGGTAGGCCGTGGTATTTAAACGATGCCCAACTGGCACTAAGGGGTCTAAAGTGTGCCAGGAAAACATCCCCCACACCATTACACCACCACCACCAGCCTGCACAGTGGTAACAAGGCATGATGGATCCATGTTCTCATTCTGTTTACGCCAAATTCTGACTCTACCATCTGAATGTCTCAACAGAAATCGAGACTCATCAGACCAGGCAACATTTTTCCAGTCTTCAACTGTCCAATTTTGGTGAGCTCTTGCCAATTGTAGCCTCTTTTTCCTATTTGTAGTGGAGATGAGTGGTACCCGGTGGGGTCTTCTGCTGTTGTAGCCCATCCGCCTCAAGGTTGTGCGTGTTTTGGCTTCACAAATGCTTTGCTGCAAACCTCGGTTGTAACGAGTGGTTATTTCAGGCAAAGTTGCTCTTCTATCAGCTTGAATCAGTCGGCCCATTCTCCTCTGACCTCTAGCATCAACAAGGCATTTTCTCCCACAGGACTGCCGCATACTGGATGTTTTTCCCTTTTCACACCATTCTTTGTAAACCCTAGAAATGGTTGTGCATGAAAATCCCAGTAACTGAGCAGATTGTGAAATACTCAGACCGGCCCGTCTGGCACCAACAACCATGCCACGCTCAAAATTGCTTAAATCACCTTTCTTTCCCATTCTGACATTCAGTTTGGAGTTCAGGAGATTGTCTTGACCAGGACCACACCCCTAAATGCATTGAAGTAACTGCCATGTGATTGGTTGATTAGATAATTGCATTAATGAGAAATTGAACAGGTGTTCCTAATAATCCTTTAGGTGAGTGTATATATATATATATATATATATATATATATATATATATACACACACACACACACACATGCACGCACACACTTTTTGTTATATCAGTGACAATTTTGGAAAGACCAGTATTGTTGTTTTTATTTACTAGCTATGATCAGACAAAGGATCAGGTGTATTAGATTTAAATGTTGTGTGTGTTTGTCAGGGTCACCCATCCCCCTTGTCTCTCCCACCCTCTTCCCCTCCTTACTTCACTGAGCACATGAAAGAGACTGGCGCTGAATTCTGCAATAGAAGTCTTGCATGTGCAAAAGAACATTTATTAATACATCACTGAACACTGTGAAACCTGTCACCTTAAATGTTGACTAATACAAATTCAGATTTTTTTTATCTCTTGTTAATCCCATGTGTGATCATTATGAGCACCTGCCTGTGGATTTGGTATGCTAATATTTGATGGCATCCAATTTGAGATTTACATTGGTAAAATATTGTTTTTTATAGAATGATAACTATCTTGCTGTGATCTTGCGATCTTGCTGTGCAACTGTGTCCAAACTGGTCTTATTTCATTATCCTCTGTAGCTGACCCCTGCACTATACCAGCAGCTGACTTCACCATTGCTTGGCAACCAGATCATATTATAGCTCTCTTCACCAATCAGAGTTTGCACCAAGTCTGAATGAATGCACACCCGGCGTGCATGACAGGTAGCAGCACTCAATAATGCTAATAAACCCAAACCAGTCAACCAGTCAGAGAATAATTACTGCGGCTGTTGACTGCCTGCTTTATGTTAGGAAAATATACAACATAAGGAAAATAAGCACAGTTTTTATCTAAATGATTTCAGATGAATGTACATTTATTTCTTTTGATTTTTTGATATTCACTCAACCTGATTACATAATGTGTGTTACTTTTAACACATTATCCCCAACTGTTTCCACCACTGATTCACTGTATTGCAGATAACCTATTAGTTCCATATCTTGCCTTGACAATTAATGTGCAGTACCAGGCCAGAGTTGGAGTGTAAATGGAAGTGAGTGTGTTTGTGTTTGAATGTATATTGGAGTAGGGGCTTTGAAACACTATGTGAATTAGTAGAGTTTGGGGTGGCCATTGTTTGAGCAATGGAGGAGGAGAGAGTTAATTAGGATTGTTAATCCTTCTATTATTACAACGTTGTCTCAACCCTCATTTAAACTCACGCAGTCTTGTACGCACACACTGACCTTTAGAATTCATTAACAATGCAGCCTTAATGATGCTTCTGCAATCTTATGCCTTTTTCCATGAGAACTCTGCTTGAGTGTGAGAGAGAGTCCATGTGTGTTGTGTAAGTGTGTTGTTTGGGGGGTAGGATTATGATACATTTCAGACAAGCTAAAAGGGTGAACCACCTGGTTGCGAGAACGAGTGCTAGTGAAGGAGATTGACCACTTGGTGCTTTAGCTCATGCAACAAACCAGGTGATTCAGCCTGAACTCTTTCTGTCAAAGATTTGAACTTGCTTTCCAGATTCTATTTAACAGATCCACAAAATTACATTCACATTGATTGTGTTTTAAGATGCTACTTATGTGAAGAAAAAAGTTATATGGCAGTTTTGTGCCACAGCGCAGCCTTTCCAATGCTTGAGGTTACTGCAAGCCGAGTCTCGGGCTATTCACATATGCACACACAGTGTTACAGGAACTCCCATGCTACGTAATCCACTCATCACAACTGCTGCGTCACCCAATGTCCGCTTGTCGAAAGCCTCCTCCTTAGCGCACGCTGTCCTCCACTTCCTTCTTTCATGTGTCTTTACGTTAGATACACTTTAGTTTACTTTCTGCTTTTAATAGATAAAAACCCTAAAGCAATATTATGTAAAATTAAAGCAAAATCTATCTACCCATACTTCATATTGATTTCTGATTTGGTTGAATCAGTGTTACGATTGCATGTAATATTGTAGCTGTTATTTTCTGTTTGTCTGGTTATATTCATGAATGGAAGTGCGTGTAATTGTTACCATCATGTATGATTTCCAACTCTTATTATTATTTTTTGTCGTTCGAAAGCCTCAAGATAACAAATATCCTCTGCACTCGATCGCATGTCTGTCTGGCATTTGTAGGTCTGGCCAGCAGAGGTTGTAGTCTATCCGGTTTTGTAGTGTTTCGTAGTGGTGTTTTAGTCCTCGTACTCACACTCTTGGCCAATGTATAGTTTAACAGCTGCAAGAAAGGCTAAGAGGAATTTCGACCAAGCAAATGAAAAACTTGTGTTGATTTCTGATCTGGCATTCATAATATGCCACTTTTTGTTTTGTGTGCCTGTGTTTTCGTCGTTTCTTTATCTTGTTTAGTAATGTGTGTAAGCTATGTGGTGTGGTTGTCCATCGCTGTCTAAAGAGGATTGGTTATGTGTGACAGTGACATTGTTCTCCTTGTTATGGTACCCCGGGCACAGTGTGCACGTGTGCAGTCCAGTCCAGTTGTTGCAGGCAGCCGAGACACAGATGGTCTTTGGTGATACCAAATTCCAGAGGCATTGTTTAAGGAAGGCAAACCGGGTTAGATAATTGAGAGCCACAATGCATGATACCCCCCCAGTCGGCTCCAGTCTCAAACGCACACTCACACAGATATGCATGCACTGTTCTCAGCACGCACCCACTTCTCTTTCTTTCCACCCTCAAGCTCAGTGTCTATCTCTCTCTTTCTCTCTCTCCTTGTCTGGTTCACCCTAGCAGCAGAGTGCATACTCGCCTCTGATTGGTGGATCGCCTCTATGTGAGCTATCTGTGGTGTGACGTTGCTGTGCATGTGATTGTGAGAGCGTGTGTGTGTGGGTCGGACTTGGGAGGGGGTATTCACATCACGTATTCTGTTTGCTTTTTCTTTTGGTGTGCAAGCGAATGGGGGAAGGGGGGTAGAGGAAAAGAAAGAGAGGGAGGAGGTAATAGTGCAGCAGTGATAGTGATCACACTGCCTTTTTAAAAAAAATGCTCCTGTGTGTATGTGGTTGAGCCATGAATTGGAGGAAGTGAGAGAGAGGCAGATAGGGCGAGAAGGAGAGCGCGTTTGAGAGCTAATGTAAAACAGGATTAAGAACACAAGATGGCTTCCTGAATGGACCGAGAGAAAGAGATGAAAAAATAAAGAGAGAGAGAGAGAGGGACGTCTAGAGATTGCTTTGGGTCTTCTGATGGGGACACCTCTTTCCCTGAAGAGCAGCACATGAAGGAAGCAAGGCTGAGTAGGTAAATATTTATTATCACAGGAAAAATTAGGGACAGTTATGACAGATGGGTGAGGGGGCTTTCCTTAGGGGTGGGGGGTTATGTAGACACAGAATAGACTCTGAACACCGGGTTATAGAATGGCTGGGGTCAAAAACAAATGGCTGGCTCGAGGTCATTGTTGATTGTCTTTTTATGATATACAGATATGTTTCAGATCAAAATTAGCAGGACTGTAATAAAAAGGGCAAAATGTAATAATTTTATTAGAGTTCTATATTTTCATTTTTGAAAATGATCCCTGTCAAAATTTAAAGGCGTTTCTGACTAATGATATGGCAGCTTGAAAGATCAGTGAAGGATAAATAAAAAAAATCTGATTTATGCTCATGGGTTTTCTGATGCCAATGTATAGGTTTTTGTCCATGTTATTAATTGTTGCATGTTATCAACCCATTTTCTTCCTCTTCTTTTCCATTTATTTTTTCACGTATGCCCTGGAAGGTGGAATATTTTGAAGACATAAAAGCTCGGTCCATCATCCCAAACCTGGCTAAAAAGGTGAGATAAATAACCCTTCTGCTGGCCTTGGCCAAGTGTCTCTGTATTTCATATTCTTCATGTTGCCTGGTGTTTTCCTAAAGGCATGGTTTTGAATCAGAAAACTTTCATACTTTGAGCTGCAGTTGATGATTTGTGCTTTATCATGACTTAACAGGCCCATATGCATTCCCAGATGCAGATTCGACTGCAATCTGAGTGACAGCTGCAATCAGACAATCCATCTGCGTGCTGCAGGTGCGACTTGGTGTTTGTGGCCTCCGTATCTGTGTCGTACTTCCATCCCAGTAATGCACCAGAGTCATTACACAAGACGTGTTATGAGTGTTTAAATGCCTTCTAGAGCTGGGCAGTAATATGAATGGTGGCATAAAGCTGGTGGGTACAGGCGATGGTTTAAAGAGACCCGGGCTCTGCGCTCATTGGAAGAGAGGGAGGCGTGAGCTTCGCCTGGAAAAGAAGAGAGTAGAGGAGGAGGTGGCCTTTCTCTCTCTCTCTCTCTCTCTCTCTCTCTCTCTCTCTTTGGCTCTATCTCACTCTCTTGCTCTGTCTGTCAGTCTGTCTGTCTTCCTTTTTCTCTCTGCTCTGTGCGTCAAGCCTGGGAACAGAGAGTGTGGCGGGCGGGACTGCCAAAGTTTCCAGTCATCTGAGGTAAAGGGAGTAAAAGTTAGTAGGTCACATACACACACGCATGCGCGTTGACAGCGCTAGTATTTGTGTGTGTCCATGTGAGCGAGCACGTGGTGGAGTGTTTATGGACTAGTGTAACACGTAGCGTCAGAGGTAGACAGACTCAGCAGGCCTTGAGAGCTTTGGTTGCAAGTTAGCCGTGATACTCTCGATGAATGTGCTGGATAACCCATAGGTGTAATCACGACTTCTGCACCGCGGTCACTTTATCGCTGTAAAATCAAGCAGATAGTCTCAACAGCACCACCGGTGTCAGTGTTTGCACTCTGGTTGCTCTTTGGAAGATTTAGATGTAGTATCAGCCAGGACATAATATACATCACTGTTCCACTAAGACTCATTTCTATTCTGTTGGCTTTTATGGTCTTACGAGGAAATGTATTTTGCATCTTTGCTAAAGCCGTTTTCCATAAACACACACAGAGACTTATGCAACCAGACACATACAGTTCAAGTATCTTTTAAATCTTGCTTGCGTTTGGCCTCCTAAAGAAGTGTTTCCCAAACTTTCTTGTCTTGGGGACCCCCACAGCCCCAACGGTAAGGCTCAAGTACCCCTTCACCGTCAGCAAACGAGAAATGTGTTCCTTTTAACTTGTACTGGATTTCTTTTACAGAGGAACTATGTGCTAAAAATAATAATGTTAATTGTGATTGTTTATGTTTCTGTTTTATATGTTTAACAAAGTAAAATCTAAATATTTACTGGTACCACCTGGGGTACACTTAAAACTGGTTGGTTATCACTGTCCTAAGTACTGGTTTCTAAACTTTTCTTGTGGCTTACCAGTTGGCCAACATGGCCCTCATCTGTCTTGCATTGTTGTTTTTAAGCCAGAAATTGTCAG
Source organism: Xyrauchen texanus (assembly GCF_025860055.1). Taxonomy (NCBI): domain Eukaryota; kingdom Metazoa; phylum Chordata; class Actinopteri; order Cypriniformes; family Catostomidae; genus Xyrauchen; species Xyrauchen texanus. The sequence goes on along the minus strand of NC_068279.1, from coordinate 7,946,662 downwards.
TTTGCTGTGAAAAGAGATGGTTTCCATCCTTTGATTATTTGTTCCAAAAATATACACCGTAAAGACTTGTGTATTGGCATTGTCAAGCTTTGTTAGGCATTTTGCTCTGATACAAAACTCGTCACCACGTCACCACGTGGGATAGCATGTGATGATGTTTAGTGGTATATTCTGATGTTGTACATATTCTTTGTAATTACTCAGCTGTACCCAGAAACCCTCAGATATCGTGGACTGGCCACTTAAAACAAAACCTGTGACTATAAAGGTCATTCAGTACTCATTGAAGAGAAGAAGAGGTTTTGATTCTGTGTAGCATTCCATTCCATTGGCTTGGTTTTCGATTGACAAAATCTATATATATCATCACCCTATTTTATTCATTTAAAATACTCCAAAAGTTGCATGGGAGGAGCCACCACATTAAAGGGCTCATGGAAAGTGTGTAGTAATGGTTCGTTTCGAGGTGTACGGAATCCCCAAGCATGACGGGAAAGGGTTAACACTAACCTAGATTTTGTGGCAACAGTGAGTGGCAGATGACATCACGGCTGTAATTATAGGTCAGACCCATCCCTGAGGCTGCTCACGTGATGTGGTATTTCTATATGTATATCTGAATGTGTTTGAGAGGGGAAATGGTTTGTTAGTGTGAACGTTTAAAGGTAATGTGAAAAGCAGGAAGCTGCCTGTTTTCATTTCAGCGGTGCAACTGAAATGACGGCCACTGCGGGGGGAGGGATTTTTATATAGTTTTTATACAGACTGAAGTTATTTTCGTTACTGAGAAAACAGGATGTTAAAAATTGGATGACTAAACAATTTGAATGAAGTGACACATTGTCATCCCTCAACACAAGACAAGTTTCCTGAAAAACACAAGCTACAGTCAAAGCATATTGTTTGTGTAACATCATGAGGTCTGGTTTTTGTTCCTGTCTATCCACCCCACTAAACATTCTAAAGTCCAGTGGGCAACCTGACAATGATTTATTTGTAAAATAGTGTCAATTTAGTACAACATACCGGGACTAGCTTAGAAAAATAATGTTGGAATGTGTGATCCATTTTGACCAAATTGAATCTTTAAAACTAACTTTCATCCCTACTTTTAGCTGGCTTTGAAATCTGTGTCAAAAAGCAAAATCAAAGCAAATTAAACTAATTAAAATACTTTACTTCAGGGTGAGCAAGTGTATGTTGTGGATTTTAAAATGTATTCTCATTGCAAATGTGTAATAATAACTGGATTTGTTTCATGTAAACAGTGATTCGCTATACAGCCATCAAAAGACTGATGCAAGTTCAAGAACCTAAAATCTGCAAACATTTTTAACAATGATTTTAAACTTAAAGGTGTATTGTGTAATTTCCGCATCACAATTGTCACCAAACAGAATTGCAAAAATAAACACAATTTTCCAACAGGTTTTGCAAAACTGAATGAATGTATTTGAAAGCAACCTACTGTATATAGCTTAATTAAAATCTTAAATTAAAATCTTAATGTAATTGCACATTCATGAGCGCCATGCCTATGAGAGTGTTCACATTGTCTTTAGCGTTAAACAATGCAAGTTCTCACATTGTAATATGCCTTCACTGGAATTAAGGGTTCTAGAAAAATCTGTTAATTAGACGGGGTGCCACAAATTTGTGGTCATGGTAGTGTATTTTAACCATGAAAAATGGACACACTTTTACTTAGTTTCAGGTACTTTAAGAAATTTTCAAATCTATTTAACAATGCTGTCTTTTTTCACAGACATCGAATCCAGGGTAAACCCTCACCAACTGTTTTTTGACTCGGCTCATTCACAGGTGTTTGGTCAAAAAAATGTGAAGCTGTTCCGTTAGGGGATTGATATCAATTCAGCCATTTCAGTTCGACTTGAACCATTAACTCAATTAAGTTCAATTATGTTCAATTTGAAAATGGTTAAACCATTTCATTTAAAAGAAATCATTTTTTTTTAATCGAACATATAATATAATAACATTAAATATCGGCTGATGAACAAAAATCAGTCAGGAAAAGAGTAAACACAAAAATAAATATAGCTGCAAGCAGCAATGATCGGCCAAGCCTTAAAACCATTCACCAAGCACAATGTAAAGAGCTCCAGCACAACATTTAAACCAGCTAAGACGGGGATCGACCCGGGGTTCACCCAGGCTTTTGAACTGAATCCCAGAGCTCTAACCACTGCGCTACACAATCGACATATCTGATATCAAAGAGACATTCTAAGTTGAGAGTACATGACAATTGTTGAGAAAATATTGTTATTGATTTTTGTTTATTGAAGCAGGAATTCTACAATAAAGCATGGTCTGCATACTTTGGAGTGTATGCATACACTGGAGTGGTGCTGGCGTAGTTGACTAAAGCACATAACTGGTAATCAGAAGGTTGCTGGTTCGAGCCCCACAGCCACCACCATTGTGTCCTTGAGCAAGACACTTAACTCCAGGTTGCTCCGGGGGGTCCCTGTAATAAGTGCACTGTAAGTCGCTTTGGATAAAAGCATCTCCCAAATGCATAAATGTCAATAATTTAGACTAAGAGATCAAGATGTAAATTTTTTAACACTGCTCTTTCCTGGAACTCAAACTCACAATCTTTTGAGCCATAGTCCAATGCGTTAACTTCTGGGCCATTCAGTTGACAGCTCAAAACTGCTAAAGAGACATTCCAAGTTGAGAGCAGCAGGCTTTGAATAATATATACATTTTTTTTTTATCTCTGCCATTTCTGAAGAATAAGGAAGCAATGATACATATTTTTGTTTAAATTGACTACAAATTTTGACCACTGTGTGGCTGTCTCCAAAAGGCTCAGGTACACTTATGACATGATATTGAAGACGCATACCAGTTCTCTTTAAAATCCAACAAAGCATTCAAAAGGTACATTACTTAATTTTTTTTTCAATCTGATATGGCTGATATCAAACACAACTTAAAGAAAGAACAGACTGGATATGATGTACATTGCAACTTCTTTGTAGTTTACAAGCTGCCTGGAGGTTCGAACCTTTTGATCTCTATGGCTTGCAGGTGCAGCGAACTGACCTCAACGCTATACAGCCACACATTGTATTGATGCTAAAGTCAGCTAATTCTCAGCTGACATGCCACAGTGCATCCAGTCCATTCATCTCTCATTAACTGTAGTAGTGCAGTCATCCATTCCACAGGAATGGCAAATCCACAGTCCAAGCCTTAGTGAATGGCAGGCATGCATTTTTGTCTCTTTAAAGCCAGCAGACTTGGGTACACAAGGTATGATTGACAGGGTTTGATTGAAACAGTATTCATTCCAAAAATGATGGCAAACAATAGTCTTGAGCCATGAATTCCTTACTTGCATTGCATAACAACCAACATATGAACCATCAAAAACATGCTTTTTCTAAAAATCGTGTCATGACTAAATAATTAATTATCTTAAATTCGTTTATGATGGTTCAGCACAGCAGTTTCCTCAGAAACCATGATTTTCTTGACATTGAGACAAGAATCTGCAACCTTTAGGCCTAATCTTAGCTTTAAAGTTTGTATCAGTTTCCAACCTCTGGACACTGACTAGGCTGGCAGCTAGCTAATGTATTCTCTATTTTTACTTCTTTTGTTAAAGAACTTTAAGTTTTTTATTGGTTAATATTTGAGGTTTACATTAATTATAAATGGATGGTTTAAAGTCAGTGCTTCATGGTTTATTTGTTAGAAGCAAATGAGACAGGACTATACTTGGGAATATATAAGATTTCTTCCCATTTTGAAAGAGATCTGCATGATGATCATTTGTCTCCTTCAACGTGATTGTCTTTCAACTCTCTCTACCCTTTTCTCTTTCAAGCCTTTGTCTTTACCATTCTGTTATTTTTCTGCTTTCCTCTCTCCTATATCCCCTCTCATCAAATATCACCTCAGTTTTTTTCCCTTCTCCAAATATTCTTGCACAAAGACCACTCTTTAGGCTGTGTTATTCCGCCGTCTCATACCTCCTCCTTTCCCACCATCTTATTGAGTGATGAGGGTCGCTCCTCCCTTCCCCCTCTTTCTCTTGTGTCTTTTCTGATTTGCTTCTCCCTCCCTCATTCTGTCTGTCACTCCTTCGCTCTTCCATTCTCTTTGTTGCCCCTTGTCCACTGAAATGGTACTGGTGCTTGGCTGGGGAATATGTGGGGAACCTCTCAGGACTTGCCTGTGTTTCCTCTGTGTTTCAGAGCTGAACGAGCCAACGTTAATGTGTTACCATTTAACTTGCCCACAAACATGCCACATTGCAGTCTTTGTTTTCAAGTCTTACACCTAGTTCTGTGAACATATGCAAACATTTAAAATAATGGGATTTAGCATCCTTATGATATCTTAAGCTGACTTCCAAAGTTATAATATATGTATAACAAAATTTCATAGCAACTGAACATGCACCACACCAACGTTTTCAGTGACATGCGTCTTGGATTATATTGGGAGCATCTAGCTTGGATTATCTAATTTTGTTGTAATATACATAGTATGGCCATTAATTCCACTTACATTAGCAGTTTTTGGTTATAGACCCATTTTAAGGGTCAATGTAGAGCAAAATGTTCCATCCCAGAACCACCATTCTGTGGTATAAATGTGTATAATGGTTCCAGATTGGGCACGAGCTCTGGCACTGGTGGAGAAGGGGCTTTTAAGTATTTGAGGGGTATAAGGGGGGTGTCTCTCAGCTGAGTCGTGCGTGCTGACTTGCATGTCCCATGCTACAGGCAGGACGAATTATGATGCACACACACACACACACACACTTACAGACATTTACATTTGACATCCTACACTTCACAAGTCCCCGCCTTGCCCTAAAGAAAGAGTTTTAAGCCAAGGGACGCCTAAAATAAGGTATACGCAACAAGAAAGAATAAGAGGTCAAAGAAAGAGGACATGGTTGGGAGGTAGTAAATTGTTTGGGGGCCAGAAAACAATAGAAAGATCTAAAAGGACATTATAAAAATAAAGACATGGGAATTACAGAGAAGATGAGAAGAAATGGAAAAGTAAGTTCAGAGAATGCAAAGACGGATAAAGAGAAGTGGATGTTTTGATAGTCTGAATGGGTGTCTGTGCCATTCATGATCTACCCCCAGACCTAATGCACTCAATGACCCTAAGCTAATTTGCATCTGTGTGCACGTGTTCGACCGTGCAATCCTCTTGCGTGCATTTGTGTGTGTATACATTTCTTAGAAAGCACATTCGTGTGCCTGAGACTCTTCTGTGCCTCGAGGTGGGCCCCTAGTTTTAGTTCACATATGTTTGTGGGTGTGTGAGCATGTCCAGTTCTGGACTGAAGGGAGAGGTTTAGTAAACACAGAGGGTGTTTCAATGTGCTGCCGTAGTGTGAAGAGTATAGTGTGGATGGACTGGTTATAAAAGACAAAAAGAAAGCTGTGTTTTAAAGTTAGCTGTGTGTTCTTTTGTTCAACTCTTTTTGCAACAATAATTTTAAATCTCTGAAATGTTGTGCCTTTGGAAATATTATGCTTTCATGGGCCAAACTGAACGGAAAAAGATCCAATCAATATCTTGATGTTGATCTAGGTTACTTTCTAACTGTAACTGTTTGTTCACTATGGTATACATATGGCTGAGCATGCTGCAGTATTTTTAATATATACATTTCTTACAGATATACTAGTGTATACTGTAATAATATTTATGACCTTGCTTGTTCTGTGAGTTAGATTTTATAGAAACGTGTATTTGTGCACGTTTACGCTCCTTTGTGCGTTTCCTATGGGTTTGTGTGTGTTTCTAACAGTTTTTCTGTGGGTGGCTTTGTGTAGGTGGGGGTTTGATTATTACATTTTTTTGTGAAGCATAGATGAGTCACGATAGATTGATTAACCAAAAGACAAAAGGTGATCATCATATGCCGTAACCATTATGGTGTCAGTCATTGTGTTTCTGAGAATAACTAAACCTGAGAATGAGAATTGTAAAATTGAGAATAGTGCATCAAGCACAAGTATTGTTTGGATATTGCTAAGTTTTGGAAAACCAGTGTTAGGTGTACAGTATAGTTCTGTCATGCGTACTAAGAGAGAAATCTGATCTCTAGTTATTGGAAGCTTTTGTTTGCAGTTGTTGCTGAAAAAAATGATCTCTACAGCACATTACAACGTACATGTATATAATATAATGTACACGTATATACAATATAAGCATAACAAATAATAAATGAACAGTATTTTAAAGTAATTATGTTTATGTTTGACATACAGTAGCTTATGCTTGTCAATGAGGTCTAAAAGGTTACTATTTTTACATTTATTTACATTTATGCATTTGGCAGATGCTTTTATCCAAAGCGACTTACAGTGCACTTATTACAGGGACAATCCCCCTGGAGCAACCTGGATTAAGTGTCTTGCTCAAGGACACAATGGTGGTGGCTGTGGGGATCGAACCAGCGACCTTCTGATTACCAGATATGTGCTTTAGTCCACACCGCCACCACCACTCTACTTTTGATACTGCCAACAGTGAAGAATGATCTATCACATGGTTCTTCAAAAAGTTAGTAACATAAAGTGTATAGTTTTAAGTAACCTTAATACGCGGAGATAACAATTTTGTGAACTGAGGCCAAAATGGTGTGTGCTGACACAGCATCTGGAACTCACACTGTCTGTGTCTGCAAACAACATCAGAACATCAAGCAGATGGTTGAGTCAGCAAAGCTAAAAGTGGACTACAAGGACCTGCTGGAACTAGTCTGTGACATACAGTTATGACAAGTGTCACTAGTGTCCAGTTATAGAGACCTTACTGCAGATGCTTGAAGAGTCAGAAAAGGTGACACACTTCCTGATAACATCACCTTTAAGCAGTGGGTTAAGCAGCAGATGTGATCACTGTCGTTCTCCCTAGGGATGAATTCTCTGTTTCTCTGGCTGAGAAACTCAATAGGTTAAAGAGAAACCATTGGTTGAGGACATCAGCGTGGAAAACTGTGATGTTTTGGTAAAATTATTCCACCCACCTGGACCAAGAACATCATTCAAAATGTCTACTGAGTTGTCAAAACTGACAACTGCCGAATTGACTACTATCACCGGACACTCCCACAATATTTCAGAGAGACTGAGGAAATCTCACAGCTTCTAATAAAACATGTACATGGCTTTAAACTCTTTCTTTAGGGCAAGGCGGGGACTTGTGAAGTGTAGGATGTCAAATGTAAATGTCTGTAAGTGTGTGTGTGTGTGTGTGCATCATAATTCGTCCTACCTGTAGCATGGAACATGCAAGTCAGCACGCATGACTCAGCTGAGAGACACCCCCCTTATACCCCTCAAATACTTAAAAGCCCCTTCTCCACCAGTGCCAGAGCTCAGTGCCCAATCTGGAACCATTATACACATTTATACCACAGAATGGTGGTTCTGGGCTAGAACATTTTGCTCTACATTGACCCTTAAAATGGGTCTATAACCAAAAACTGCTAATGTAAGTGGAATTAATGGCCATACTATGTATATTACAACAAAATTAGATAATCCAAGACGCATGTCACTGAAAACGTTGGTGTGGTGCATGTTCAGTTGCTATGAAATTTTGTTATACATATATTATAACTTTGGAAGTCAGCTTAAGATATCATAAGGATGCTAAATCCCATTATTTTAAATGTTTGCATATGTTCACAGAACTAGGTGTAAGACTTGAAAACAAAGACTGCAATGTGGCATGTTTGTGGGCAAGTTAAATGGTAACACATTAACGTTGGCTCGTTCAGCTCTGAAACACAGAGGAAACACAGCCAAGTCCTGAGAGGTTCCCCACATATTCCCCAGCCAGTAAAATACTCTTCATTTTTGTTTTGCTTGTATTACATCTGTTAATTTTTCAAAATGCATGAAAAAATAGATTTTTCCCAGATTTCTACTAGCCCTAGCTCCGTTACCAATGGAATCTTAAACATCAGAATGCTCATATAGAGGGCTTATTTCTGTGAAAAGTTCAGGTTCCTATCTGGTTTCCCACCAGAGATATTAAACCCGAAAGTGAGGGGAATTTTAAAAAATGCCACATTCTCGCCTCCATAAAAAAATTAAATGAGAAGTCGCAAACCTGAAATGTTCTGCATGTTCACTATATTTAACTTGGAACCCCCTAAAAAATTGAAGTCCGAGACTCGAACCCTTCCGATTGACCCTAAATGTGGAACTTTCATTAACTTTACTTTAGGACTAAAGTTCTAAGTCTAAGGAACAAGAATGTGCAAAATGATATGTACATGTACTTTGTAATGGGCTCTAGAGATCAGTTTTTGTTCCAAGGAGCCAGGATCATCCTGAGCCGAGATATTGTGATTTCCGTAAAGAGCTTTTTAACCAAAATTTGTCGTGTATCATGACACAAAGATGGCTGTCATGTTTAAACCAAGTAAAATAAAAAACTGGTGGTTTTGCAATAACAATATATAGAGGTAATTAAATCAAATATAAAATGGTCAAGCAACCAACTTTACAATTATTGGACCACTTGAGATGGACTGACTCAACTGTATATAATCAGAAGGTCGCTGATTCGATCCCCATGGCCCCATTGTGTCCTTGAGCAAGGCACTTAAATCCAGGTTGCTCTGGGGGGATTGTCCCTGTAATAAGTGCACTGTAAGTCGCTTTGGATAAAAGCGTCTGCCAAATGCATAAATGTAAATGTAAATATAATAGTTATTAAATAAGTCTGTCTGTCTGTAACGGCAAAGCGGGCATGGTAATCAGTTAATGCAGATAATCTCAAATTAATTTACCTGGTTGATATACTGTACAAGTCTATCTCTAGTCATTAATCCTACCCTACTAACCTTTTCACCTCAAACACAGTGCCTGACCCTTAGTTTCCGGGGCAACTGCCACTACAAGTTGTGTTGTATAAAAGCATCTGCGTAGAGACACATTTTAAATTTAAGTCCCTCTCTAGTGTATTACTCACAACAGGTCAGTAACTCGTTTCAGAAAGTGTGAGATTCAGTTTATTTGATGAATAATAACATGATAGAAAGAGCATATTGTGGTGACCTTTATCTTTTGGTTAATGTTGAAATGCCAAATCTTTCTGTGTATTACAGTGTCCTTTCTGAGACTTTTCTGTTTAGTTTTACATCCCCTGTGTCTCTTGCATTTGGATCAGTTATCAGCTGTCTTGTGACACTGGATATTTGGCTCACTTGGTTGGGTTTTCTCATATTTCTCATATAAAGCAATTACTTTGAGGCCAAAGCAAAGTGTCCTCTGTACAGTTCTTGTGGAAAATCCAGATTTTCCTGTATGGTTTAAGTTAATGATATGGGCCAGGTATGTATAATTTTTTTCTTTCGATATCAGTAGCTAATACTCCTTGTTGGTGTCATTCAATGTCATCTTCTCTCATTGAGGAGAAAATTATGTACATTTGTTTATATATATTTTATGTTTGCATGTAAATATCAGAATATGCTTAATAATTGTATTTCTGGTTACTTGACATGTGATGGTTTGGGACTTAAGATTTATGTGTGAAGATTAGTTTTGTTGATGTATTGTAGCTGAGGGTCTCGGATCATGTGGTACATTGAAGGTGCCATGTTTGTCTGTCAAAGTATTAACAAGTAGTGGCACAAAATGTTCACCTGTTAAATCAGTTAAAAAACACCAAGTGTCTTAGTAGGATGCTAGTAGTAATGAAACCGTGATCAGTGTTGTTAGCTCCGCATTCCTGCTTATTTTGTTAGCACTCCAGTTTTGATCTCGTCAGCGTAATGCACCTTAACAGGAAGGGTGAGGTAACTAAAGAGCACAAGAACTGCTGCATCACACTGAAAAGGAGCAAGGGAGTACACTTAAGCGGGTGAGTAAATGAGCGTGTGTGTAAGGGGTGGGCACATCTACATTATGTGTTATGACACATCAGCCCAGCCCTTTATTCCCGACTGTGTTGAATGATCGTAGTGACGCAACTGCAACGTCATAACAGTTCCCTCTCTCCATTCTTTCTCTCACCAGCACTCTCGCTCATTCACTCGCTTATCCTCTGCCAGTGACGGTGCTCTTTACCTCTTTGCTTGGGCTTTGGTCTGTATGTGTTTGTCCATGGGGTTGCCTTGCCTTCAGTGTTGACGGTGGTGATCCATCTGACTTAATACAGAGCGTGAGCGAGAGAGAAATACCCTAATCAGAAAGAAGACTACAAGAAGAGAGGTCTGCAAATTGAACTACAGAGCACAAGATTATGTGGGTTAATACAAATCCTGCATTATGTACTCGCATACAATCGTGGGCGAAGAGTGTAAGACAGATTCTGCGGACTGGCTTTCTGGTGACAAATCAAGATAATTGGCATGTTTTTCATTTGTTCTCAAGCTGAAGTGGTGTTTGAGGAGAAAATTGAGGAAAAAAAAAAGAGCGGTACAGAAAGAAATGTTCCTAGAAATGAGGGAGAGAAACAGAGACTAAGCTGAGAAGCTAAGAGGAGCTGGGAAACAGACATTTGAAGAGAAGGGTTGGCATGAAATGAAGGAATAGTATTTAGGCGGAAAAGAAAGTGCAAGACTCCTCGGAACAGAGAAAACAAGAATATGATTTAGAGCAGGACTATTATAAAATTATTTTCCTTCACACCGAACCCTGACTCACCATCATTTTCTCGATATCCCTTCCCTGGAGTGAACATTCGCTGATTCTGTATCCATGCAAGCACCTCATCTCACTCCCTCATGGAACAAACATCATCGACAAGTCAAACTAGTTAATCAGCTGCAACATTTTGCTTAAAAGCCAGTGTGTTGTGTGCCAATCATTCTATTTTCCCTCAAAACTTTGTGCTCCCAATCTCTCTGCATTTCCTGTCAACCTCACTATACCTTGTGGTTGCTTCTCTCACAGCCGCTGTGCTTTCCCTTTCACATATACCGTGTTCCTCGCGTACTTGGCCGTTTGCTGCTGTTTGACTCTTTTACCTACGGTCTTTATAAAAAGCACCCATGTCTAGTCCCATATACTGTATATGCTTAATTTAGATTATATATGATAGAAGACTCGTTACCCACACTGCTCAGTCTTTTACTTTTTTCGTGGGAGATAACTTGTGTATGTTTTTGTCCATAAGCATCTCTCTCCAACATTTCCATTCCAACATCTATTTGTGATCAAAACAAAAATTTGCATCATAATTTGTTTGCAAGGTAACAAGGAGTATATTATAATGGCAGGAATTAGTAGATCGGAACCAGTCATTTCCCTTTCCCCTTTCCTTGTTTGCTTTGCATTTTATTCTTAGGTTTTTAGGCAGCAGCTGTCATTTAGTGTTCTTAGTATACCGTCTGCATTTAACTGCTGCAGCCTCCATCTTAAGGAACCATTCAGAATACACTATTCTTAACAAACAACAAAAAATGACATGAAAATGTGAAAGAGCTGCTATCTGTATGCATCTTTCCGGACCAAAAGCTATAAATCTGTTTATACAGTCCTTTATTTAGCTCTGTATCTAGCCAATCTGCAGCAGCTATATTTCCTGCACGCTCCACCATTCCATCGTACGTGCCCAGTGTGGCTCAGATAATGGCCTCTCTCACTCTGCACACACAGAAAAAAGGAGGGGGGGAAAGAAGGGAGGAAGAAAATGAGGCAGGGGGAGGGGTGAGTGACCAAGCGAAAGAGAGAGAGAGGTGAGGGCTGTAAGGCAAAGCAGACGGCAAATGCAAAAAGCAGAAAGAAAAAGGAGAAGGGAGGAGCAGAGAGACATAATGAGAGAGGGAGAAAGAGAGAAGCGACTGTGGCAGTAGGAAGAGAAACCGAGAGAGCAAGTGTGTGCGTGGGGGAGGTGTGTATGACTGTGTGTGTGCGTGTGTGTGTCCGTGTGCCGCACTGCCTGGCTGACTGAGAAGTGGGGGAGAGAAAGAAAGAAACACAGAACGAGAAAAGAAAGAAACCCATCGTGGATTTCCACCGGCTGTCATCTTTTTTTGGCACAGTTGCAGAAACCGTATTCCATGCACTTTCATTTGCAGGATTCCCACCTTTGTCTGTCTAGCAACATTTTCAGGACAACTAGATCACTGTAAGTAGACACCAATCTTTTTAAATGTATACCCATTTGATCTGTCTCTGTATTTTGACGGTGAGAGACAAGAGAATACGGGGGGACGCAAAGGGGAGGGGGGTGTTTTGTGTCTTATCGTGTTCAGCAGTCTACTACCTGGGTTTAAATCCCATCCGCACTCTCTCTCTCTTTTTGCTTTGTGCTGTCAACCCCTTAACACAGCTGTTAATTGCATGTAATGCTGGAGACATAGATATGTCCTTAGTTCAGCACACTGAGTTTAAAGTGCAGCTTTCACATCCGAGTAGAACCGGTTTTGCATTCTCTTCTGGTCAGGCATGTTACTGATTTGGTAGTAGTTGTAGCTGTTTGTTTTTGAGAAAGTGAGAGTTCTGGCATGCCTCAGATAATTGCCTAAGCACATGCTTTCTGCTGTCAGACAGGTATGAATTTGCATATCTATCCAAAGAATCGGATATACTTCTTGTATTGCTTATATTTAAAAAAGAACTTGCTGATGTATGAAATACAGACTCCTAGAAAGTGCTTTATGCCTTTAAGTGTGTTCTTGTGAACTTTGTGGTGGTACTGACACTATAATAACTATATTGGGAATGTTTTCTGTTGTATTGTTCAGCTTTTTTTTTTAGAGTTTATTTGCGATTGGTGTTGGTAAGTGGGATTCCAGCTCACGTTTCTTGTCTGACACATGCCTTTGAAACGCATATAAACACAAAGTCTGCTCAAAGGCTGGTGCACAGCCCCATGGAGGTCCAACCAGACGAAGTGTCTGAACAACTTGTCCATCATTAGAACCTATCAAAAGGGCTGTCAAAATGGAAACGCAAAAAGAGAGCTTACAAATATTGACACATTTAGTTACTGAGTTTTCTGGTTAGTTCGGTGCTCTTAAAGTGTATTTGAGATGTGGAGGCACATGTCTAGCCTTCACTGGGTTCCACAATTTCAGTATAAATACAACTCTTAATATAATTTATTTTTCATATACATTGAAATTTGCAAATGTTATAAAGGTATCTGCAGAGTTACTGATTCAGACACCTGAATTGACAGCTTAGTTTTAAATAGATGTTACATTCAAGTAAAGATCTGTATATATATATATATATATATATATATATATATATATATATATATATAATATATATATATATATATATATATATATATATATATATACATATATATATGTAGGCTGTCGATTTAATGCGTTAATTCAGTGCGATTAATTTGACTGAAATAACGCAATTAATCGCAATACCCCCACGGACCGTAATAAGGAAGATTCCTGAGAAATGCAAGCTTGTAGTACCAGCTGTTTACTCCAGAGGGCAGTAAGTGAAATTTCAGCTGTATAATTATTTCATCATTATGTATTGAATTATTGTTATATGAGGGGCTTTCTCAGCAAATATTTGTATATGGAATTAATCGCGATTAATTAATGGGGACACCATGTAATTAATTTGATTAAAAAATGTAATCGATTAGATATGCTTTACATCATAGAAAAAGACTGAAAGAAAGCTGTAGTTCTCCTCTGTGAAGCAAACAGGTTTCATTTCATACACTGTCAAATCGAAGAGCAATAAAGGTGTCATACATATATTTCATTCATTGACATCAATTTATGCCAGCTCTAAATTTCCACAACATTAATCAGACAATTACAAGAAAACAAAACTAAGGATTTTTTTTTAAAACCAGGACGGCATACACAGTATATTGACAAAGGCATTGCCAGCTGTATTATAATTGTAAATATAGGTTTGTTTTTGCATGAGACAGTTGAACTGGTTGCAGTATCCATTCTGTCCTTCAGATGGGTACTAAAGCTAAGGTTATTTTAGTCAGAATACACTGCAGTCAGTGTTCTGGTGGTGTTCACTACATGGATCATTTAAACAAGTATAATATAACACAGCTATAACCAATGACCATGTTAAGTCAACTGTGTTTTTTTTTTTGAGAGAGAGAGAGAGAGATGGGGCAGGGATTCCAATGGGAAAAAAGTATCATGTAGTAATCTCTCAGATCAGGCAGCAACTTTACGGAGAATACCCAGATGAATCAGCCCAAGAGGTCAGAATATGTTATCTTGGTAAAATATAGGTCAACGATAATGTCACTGTTGATGTTTGTTTGAACAAGTCTACATTTCTAGATAATGTAATCAATGCATCACAAATCACAGCCAATCTAATGGCTACAACAACAGAGTGTTGAATATATGGTCCGTTTTAAAACATCTATGTATGTAAAACATTTTGTTGAAGCATTGTCTAGTAACTGTGTCTTTCTTTCACACACAGACTGTTTCCGTGGTGGGTTCAGTGGATGGCCCCACAGGAAGAAGCCAGATGGAAATTGGGTCCCATGACTGCCTGGAAGAAGGCGTGTTAGACCAGTCTAATGGGGTGAGCAAACATGCAACAAATGAAAAAGATATTTGTGATGAAGAAGATGGAGGCATGGCCAGGGAGCAACACCAGCACAGCTACCATGAGGGGCCTGGAGGTATTTCCAAGACATCAGACTGGGGCCCTAAGCATGCTGAGAAATCAACAAATCCTGAATCTCAACAGGGTGCTTGGAGTGGCCAAAACCCCAGCACACATGTGAATGATGTGGATATGGAAGATGCACGAACACTAGTGGCATTTTCTGCTACTGTAGGCTCACTGGCCCCTTACAGCAACCATCAACCTTCTCAGACTCCTCCAACTCAGCTGTATGAAAGATTCAACCAGGAGATGTCTAATGGAAGTGAGGAGGCCAGGCAGAAAGGTGTGGATGGTGCGTTTTGCCCCCCTGAAGATTTAGACGCCCTTCAGGCTGCACTGAGCAAGGCCCGTCATGGCCACAAGCCACCTAACTGTGATTGTGATGGCCCAGAATGCCCTGACTACTTGGAGTGGCTGAAAAAGCAAATCAAAATGGTGACTAATTGCAAGGACAAAGGGTCCTGTAAGGTATCTGGTGCTCCTCCACAGCCATATTTACAGCATTGTTATGCTCAATCCCAACCTCAACAATGTGGAAATAACCCATCATGTGTGCAAGACACAAATCCACAGACCCCTGTTAACAAGCCTTCAGCTCCAAGGTCCTTTGACCCACCACCTATTCCCTGCTCCCCTAGTGTTCTATCCATAGCCAAGGAGAGAAATGTTAGCTTGCAAACAGCTATTGCAATTGAGGCCCTGACCCAGCTGTCTGCTACTGTCCAACAAAAGATTGTTTCTCCAGGCGAGTCTTCACCTGCAAATCACCATCATCATTTGCCAACCTCATACCCTCAGAGTATGCCACAATTGGTCTCTTTATCCCCTCTTTCTTCCTCCTCTGTCTCCTCTGCTATGCCACAGTCCATCCCTCCTGGAAATTACCCTCAACAGGACCCATCATCATGGGAACAGCAGAGGCCTCATCATCAGGACATTATGCCAAGCTCTTCACACTACGCTTCCCAATACCCATCCTCCAAGTCCCCATTTACAGGCCTGCCCCCATCAACCCCTAACCCCCCACCCCAGCAGTGGCAGCAGGGCATAACTGGAAGTTGTGAGAAAAGCTCCTCTCAGAACCTATGGATGAGGATGAACTCAGAACCCCAGCCTCAATTTGTAAACCCATCCCATGGTAGTAGTGACCCAGTGTCTGAACTGAAGCAACTCCTTGGAGACACTGGTGGAAAGTACACAAACTCAGCATTCAAATTTCCACTCCCTCACCCCAGCTTGCAGGATGGTCACAAGGCCAGCCTTACTGGGGTGCCACACATCAAGCAGGAGGTGGATGCAAAAGAGTACCAAGGCTCAGGGTGTCCAGTCATGGGCCAAGAGGGGATGGTAAATGGCCAGCAGCAGTTCTGGGGTCAGCAGTTTTCCCCTTCCATTAGGCACTCAACTCAGGCAGCACTACAGCAGCACCTTCACCATAAACGCAATCTCTTCTCTAACTCCCCAGCCTTCAGTTCATTAGCCCCAATGGCTTGTCAGAACCTCCGTAAATGGTGGCCACAAACTACGCCAGAGAGTCAAGGAACCATCAAACAGGAGCACAAAGAACCTAAAAAGAAAAAGAGTGTTCAAATTTCTCCTCATCTCAAACAGCCAATGGGTGGGCTATGTAGCCCATTGGGCCAACCTCTTCCAAAACCCAAACAGATTGTCATCAAGAAGCATAAAAAGAAAGCTTCACAACCAACCTTTCTCCCACAGAGCCAGATCACATTATCGAAAACTCCACACATCAACCCAGGTTATGCACCATCCTTATCCCAGCTGGCTCCCTCTTTACCACACATGGAAGCTGGGCTTCCCCCCTCTCAGGTGGCTGAGAGCCACCTAGCTCCAGCCCAATCTCAGGAATCCATTTTGAATAGCAGTAGTGCACCCATCTCTGAAAACACCCAGTCGTCTCCTACCACCCCTCTCTCTATCATAGCACCTTCCAACCAGAAGGTGATAGCTTGTTCAGGCCCAGCCGTGTCAGCTGAAAACATCCCAGCAAACTGTATCACAATTCATACCTCTACAAAACGGTCTGCTCCCTCTCTGACTGGCCTCAGTACCCTAGATCCAAAATTTGAAGAGCTGATTCGCCAGTTTGAGGAGGAGTTTGGGGACAACATTTCCTCAGCTTCTGCAGCAGAGACCCCAGAGCAAGGCCCATCTCAGCCAGTGGTGACCGCATCACAACCATTCTCAAACTCAGGACAAGCCAGACCAGAGTCACAATCCCCAAAGCAGCCAAAAAACTGCCCTCCTGTTCCTACAGTTATGTCTGAGCCCATGGTTGAAGGTCAAAAGGGGATGATAAAGAGAGTGAATGAAGAAAAACCATTAGCATCTGAGCAGCTCTATACTGTAAAACAGGAAAGTGAGGAATGTGAGGTGGCTGTGAAACCTTCTGGACAGCTCCTGTCTGTGCCTCCGGAGGCATTTCTGGAGCGACATCACCCATTAATCACATCTTTCACCCCTCCAACAAAGCGCATGAAGATTGAGTCATCCGGTGACGTGACAGTACTCTCCACAACCATGTGTTTCTCTGCAGATGGAGAAGGAAAAGATTTGAATACACCCACCAAGGATATCTTCCCTGCCTCCCCTTCACTCAAAGGCTTTCTTGAGTCACCACTGCGCTATCTGGACACTCCCACCAAGGGCCTGCTGGATACACCTGTGAAAGATGCCCAAGCTGAGTTTCCCACCTGTGACTGTGTGGGTAAGTGCAAGAGCATTCAGAAAGAAAGTCCAGCTCTGCAAATTCTCTTGATACAATATGGTGTTGAAAACAGTGCAAGAATGCACATATTCACAAAGAGTATTTAATCTTCAATAAACTGACAATGAGCTTTAGACGATTTTACATCACAACATGGAACAGCACACCACATCCCCTCTCATTCTACTCATAGTACCAAGGGACTTCAAGCTTCAGAAAGCTAGGAAGATAACATTCTAGCTTCAGAGATGCTAAGCCAAACCACACCTCTTGAGGCCTGAAGACAACACAGAAAACTATATGAATGGTTGTAGCTTCATGTTTTATTTTAATCACAGGCATAAACCCTTCATGTGTTAATATAGTTTAGCTTTAGTGCAGTTTCAAGTATAGACCTTCTTCACTGCAGTTCCATTTCTGATTTTTGACGTGAATGAAAATGAGGCTGTGAGGGGGATAGACTTACAGTCTCTTCAATGGCATCCACTGTATAAAGCTCCAAGATCACATCTCATTTTCCACAACTCAAGTTTTCTAGAGGTTTTTGTGAAATAAAATGTTAGTTTTTTTTATGTATCGTCAGCAGAATTATCCAATTTATGCAACCATAAAACCCATTGAAGAGACTGTAAGTCTATTCCTCACAGCCTCGTTGTCATTCCCATCAAAATGTAAAGATGGTGCTACTGTGAGTAAGGTCCATTGTCAATTAAATTGTAACATAGATTAAAATGATCATCAAATTATCTTTAAGAAGCCACAATAGTTTATCTTGCAACACATAATTTCTGCATCAGCACATCTCTCAGTGTAGTGTTGGGCCATGTCTAAGAATGTATGACCAGGGGCCCACTTATTACTTTGTAGTCTGTTCTCTGTCCCTCTTGGAGAGGACCAATAGGTTTGAAGAAAGCAGCCCACTGTAATTCTTTGGGCCAAGTGCAGTGCAGGGCCTTCTGTGTTCAGGATAATGGTATAGTGAGTACATCTAGTTTCTGCAGAGGAGGCAGCCACAATGGAGAGAGATTGCTCATATATCATATGATATACTGTGCCCAGTCTTCAAAGAAGGGAGGGAGTAAGGAGGACAGGTTTAGAAGACATGCTTGGCAACCTCTTAGCTTTCCCTCGTATCTCTTATTTGGTCCTTTTAGAAGGTTTTAGTGACAAGTGTGTAATAATATTCTGTTTTGACATTTCTAAAGAGCGTATTTGTTGTATTGTCAGCAGTTCTATTCTCTCTGTGTCGGTGCCAAAAATATAAGAATAAATCTATACAATTTTTCTCCTAGTCCAGTTCTCTTTGTGCAGTACTTGCTTTTTCTCATTTTATTGGCTATTCTGATACATCCAATTCTTGGTGTTTCACCCTGCCGATTAAGCAGGTAGAAAGCAGCCAATACATATTTTTCTTCTCACAAACACTTTTTTCATAAGACTTACGTAGGTAGTTCCCACAAATAATTTCCCTACTCTATTCATGCCTTTATCCCTCCATACACCCTGAGTGGAATATGACCTTAGGTTGCCTCTTTCCCAGACAGTATTTCTCTTTTCTTTCTCTTGCTCACACTCACACAAATAGAGACTTATACTATCATTCTAATCATATTACACATCAGCAGTCTAAATTGTTATAATCATTCTGATTATTAGCCATTAACGTTCAATGACTTGCAGTTTGTTCTCACTAAAAATATTTCATTTCTTTTCAGTTTAGGAAGCATGGTGAAAAGAAAATATTCTATCAATGTGAACCCTGTATTGTGTTATTTCTCCCTCTCTTAGACCAGGTCCTAGAAAAGGATAAGGGTCCTTATTACAATCATTTGGGATCTGGGCCAACTGTGGCTGCAGTCAGAGAACTGATGGAAGAGAGGTGAGAGGCATTCAGATTGCTTAATCATTCTTGAATCACATTGTGTCCTTTATCTTCTTGTTTAAAGCTTTTGCTGTAGGTATGTTTGTCTGCAAACACACTCTACAATAAATGTAGCCATCTCTACACAAATGTAGAAACTCCAAAATCAAGTCTTTATTGACCCACAGGATACTAAATGACAAAATTTGTTAAATGTATACCTGTTAGTATCCTTCCTAATCTACCATTAAAACAATGTTAGTATTCGCTGGATAAACTGTATTAAAGGTTGTTTGTAAAGTTTTTTGTAAATTGTTTTTTGTAAACCCTCTCTGTGGCAGTTGCCTTTTCTGTCTTTTTTTATTAGCTTGTTATAAAATACTGTAAATGTAGCTAGAAGAGCAATATTCTAAAAATCGTGAATTTTAGTCCACATACAGTGGGCAACAGAAAAGTAAAAAAAAAAAATGTCCTACTATTTAAAACAGAAGGTATTCGAAACAACAGAGGAATATTGCTGACCCCACATAGTGTCCGATAAGAGTTTCCTAGTGACTCTGTCATTGTTCTGTGAGAGTTGTTTGAAAGCTCTGGCAGTTGCATCCTGGCAACAGACTCTTAGCCAGCTGAGGATAAGCATCTCTCATCCTCTTTAGTACCATTTGCTTTCACTTCAACCCCTCCTCCCACCTTCCTTCTCTATGATCTTGTCTCCAGGGAATTCCAGACCCAGAATTCAACAGCAGTATCTGGAAATATATGAGTATCAGCAGATCCAAACAGACAGAGAAGGAATTGCAGAGAAAGAGTAAATTAAAGGAGTAGTTAGTGATGAAAAGGATGGGGTTTAAAGGGTAGAGGGCATATATTAAAATATTAAGCAGTGAGTATCCTGTAGTTTTATTGGGTACACATGGTAATAGGAAACAATGTTTTCCTACACTACCAGTCAAAAGAATATATATATATATATATATATATATATATATATAATTTTTTTTTTTTTTTTTTAAGTTTTCTAGACAATTGTGTCTACGTCTGAGCAATTTGATCAAAATATCTTATACTAATTATTATTATTTAATATTGATTTATTTCTTTAATAATTTCTCATTAATAAACTTGCTCATGGCATTGCTATGCAGTGTAGTTAAACCCTTATTTATTTTGTGGAAAGCTTTTATTTTGCAGGGTTTCTGTTGTGTAGTTCAGTTGACAAAAGCCTTTTAATGCAGTAAAATGCTCTCATCTCACTTTCTGTCCACAAAAACCCAGTTTTATTAGGTTATTTTAGATTTGTATAGTAAATGTAGCAATTAAACAATAGTTATGTGAAATTACACAAATGTGCAATTAAAGTAAATCTGGGGCACATTAAATATAATGCACTCAGCGCACTGGACCAAACTCAGACAACATCTGTCAATCAGGGCACCAGATAGACCGAATTCATATGAATCGAGTACAGATCTGCTCTGAAACCACTGAAAACACGTGTAATAAACTGACCCTGTTTACATGCATTTAAGAAAGCACTACAGAGAAAATAGCTGTGCACAAGTGCAGAATAATGGGCAGCACGTTCAGACTATTTATTTACTTAATAAAATCACAGCCCTCATGGTTTGATAATCGGTGGTCTTATCTCGATTTAGAATTAATTTAGATGAATCCCATAGCCCTAATGTCTACAAAAGGAAAGGCAAAGAACAAGTGCCCAGCGTACAAGGAAACTCTATATTTAAACTCTATGCTTTAAAAAACATCACTTCATCTATTGAAGCTGATTGAGAGAATACCCAGAGTGTCCAGAGCTGTAATCTAGGTAATAGGTTTTTACATGGAAGATGCTAGAATAAGATACCATATTTATTAGTTACTGCATGATTTGCATCCTTCCCTTTTTGTTATTTCATAGTTTTTATTAGTTAAATATTATTCTAAAATAGGAACATTATAAAGAATGAGTATGTGTGTCCAAACTTTTGACTGGTACTGTAATGTATGGCCCATATCTTTAAAATTTTAAATATATTTATGGTGTAAATCATGCTTATTTATCTTAAATAAGAAGTTTTGGAATATACCTGCATTCTGAAAAAGTAATTTCCTAATACTTTATTGATCCTGTGATCATTCAGTGTCAGAGAGTAATATGAAAAGTTCACCAGGGTGCTGCCCCCTTTCTCCTGTAAGAAGCAGATACTCAGACTTCCTTGGCCATTAGGACAGAATATCTCCACCTTTGCTGACCTCTGGTATACTTGTCCACTCTCATTGCTTTATATGAGGACTGATTGAATGCATAGCAGCTCTAGTTCTATTTCTTTTTGCCTGACTTGTCATCTCTTCAGAGGGCAGGAAGAAAGAGGGGGTTGGTGGGTAGAGGAAGAACCTCCCCTTTGTTTGTCTGTCAGAGAGTGACAATAGACTTCTTAAGCCTAAGCTTGACCCTTTTGTGGCCTTTGACCTCATAGCCCACCCCCGTGGATCTTTAAAGCTTCTCCCCCAGACTGCAGTTGTAGCTCAATGCATTTATACTTTCCACATGCTGTTTTCATACTGAGAGTTTAATGTAAGGAGACAAGTGATTGTCTACTAAGAACACTGGCCATCATACACAAATGTGTGTAATCATGTTTTTATATTCTGTAGATTTGTTTGCTTAATTTTACATTTTCATGTCACATTATCACAGTGTAATTTGAGGTCTATCTGTCACTGAACCTCTGTCCCCTTATGAAAACAGGTATGGGGAGAAGGGTGAAGCCATTCGTATTGAGAAGGTGGTTTACACAGGGCGAGAGGGAAAGAGCTCTCAGGGATGCCCTATTGCTAAGTGGGTATGTATATTTTGCAAAAACATAGTGCCACAGTGATAACAGACAATTCTAGACTAAGTTATGTTGACTGGTGCATTTTTGACATGCACTATGTGGTTTGTGAACTGTTCATGTAGGAACATTATGGTTCTAGAAATGGTCTTTTAGAAATTTTTACCTGCTGCAGAAAACACATGCAACTGAGCATACCAATTTAAGGCTCCTTTAGGCAGGTTCTGTGCTTGCTTGAAATTCTGTGTAAAGACAAAATTTAGAACAAAAGCCATACTAAAATACGCCTGCTCTAACCGACCTCAGCCAGAGTACCACAGGCTGCTCTGATGCTGATTTGGTTCTTTTTAAGAGAAATGCAACATCAAAGCAGCCTTAAACTTTGTCAATGTCATGACAGAAAATGTATGATTTCATGATGAAAACATTTGTTTCTGCAATTCTCATCTATGTGTAAATGCATTTATGCCACTGTGCAGCATTAAACATTGTGTAAATGCACCTTTTCATGGTATATATTAGTGGTCAACTGATAATTGTAGAGGCCGATTTATATTTTGTATTTATAAAATATCGGTATCAATAATTTTCACAAGTCATGTCAAGGGCGAAAATCGCCTGTTTTACACGTTAAGGAGCCATCTGAGATGCATGAATGACTATTCCTTTTGCTGTTGCATGACATCGTGTTACCAAAATAATAGACCGATGTGATTGGTCTATTATTGACCGATATATCGTCTGCAAATATGCAGATATTCCGTTTCAAAGATTTAATTCACTAACCTAACAAAACGTGCACAAATCCAACTATTTCTTGAAGCACATAATCTTGTGGAGCATTCATATTTCTTTCTCTGAAGCGTGCATTATATGCATGACACTCTAAAAAGGCTATCCCGGTGTGTCAGCATCTCCGTGTGGTTCCTGTGCATTGTGAAAGCAAAGTGCTGTAGGTTCACTCCTTCACGCAATTCCAAACATCTGTACCACTGCAATTTATTATACAAATCTTAAGAACTCCAGAAAAGGGTTAATCCACAATATTACACGTACACATTTATTTCACTTACACATGTCATATATCGTCACCTTCCTAAAATAATGTCCCAAGTCATTTTTTCAATTTTTACACAAAAACTGAACCAAATATCATTAGATGATTTTTGTCAAAAAATGACTTAGGACATTATTTTAGGAAGGTGACGATATGCAACCTTAAAGCAAAACTTCTATCAGTTTGTCACACACACATGCACGCACACACTCTGTCTCTCTCTCTCTCTCTCTCTCACACACACACACACACACACACACACACACACACACACACACACACACACACAGGTTAGTTTCAGTTTTAAAAGTCAGGACATTGAAAAAATTTTGGCACTCACAAACCTGTACTTACACTCTCTCTCACACTCACATATAGACTATTAAAATAAGAGGCGCAGTCAGACACTCATCACTTTGACTTTTTTTTTTTACCTTAATAGGGCAACATATCCTGGGAGATCTAAAATATATGAAAAATTCCTTTGGATATCTGTTACTTAAGTCCAAATTATATAAAAAGTGACATGAAATGATTTTTTGCTAATCATTTTCCACTCCTGCCTGCTTTAATGTTAACTAGGTTTTTATCTTATGTATTAAACACTTTGAATATCATCAATAGTCTGAAAAATACTGATATATCGTTTTTATAGCCATATCAACCAGCCCTAGATAACTAAACAAACAAGGAGAAGCTGCAATCATCGAACTAAATAACAAATATAAATATTTATTTTCTATTTTTAAAAGGTTTTGAGTGAAATTGTGTTAAAAGTAATGATGAATATAAGTTAATACATTTTCTTGCTATTTTAGCAATGTCATTTACTATCATTTAAAATTGTGTGGTGATATATTTATCAGCATTACATAAGCCTATTGGTCACCCTCATCTCAAGATAATGGGTATCAGCCATTAAAAAAAAAACATAACAATCGATCACTAGTATGATGCAGCTTTTGAGTTGATTTTTGTAGTGAAAAGACGCTGGTCTGAACTTCATCATTAATGACGATCATTCTCTTTAGGTGATTCGTCGTGGCAGCGAGGCGGAGAAAGTTTTATGTGTGGTGAAGCAACGTCCTGGGCACCACTGTGCCAACACTGTCATCATCGTTGTAATCCTGGCCTGGGAAGGTGTGCCCCGTGCTTTGGGAGATAAACTGTATCAAGAAGTCACAGAAACAATCACCAGATACGGCAACGCCACCAGCCGCCGCTGTGGACTAAATGACGAGTGAGTTTTCACCACCACTGATATTTCCTCTTCAAGAGATACAGTAAAAAGCGGTCAAGAAATTACTGGGGAGAGAGGAGGGAGGGGATGAGATTGGGTTAAGTTGAAGGCCAGACTTAAACATAAGAACCACACCTATGTGAGCACCACAGCTCTGCAACTCCAAGTGCACTCGCATGATTTTGCACAGTACCCATTATAAATGCAGTTTAATCGCACATACAGGTACTTGCATTGTGATCACGTTAAGGCGATGTTCTCTTAACATGTGGCTTCAGGAAAGGCCTCAATGTAATTTTTTGTAAAAGTTTATAGTGTGCACTAATTAAATGCATGGTGGGTTCCTTTTATAGTCGAACCTGTGCATGCCAAGGGAAGGACACGGATAAATGTGGAGCTTCCTTCTCTTTTGGCTGCTCTTGGAGTATGTACTTCAATGGATGCAAGTATGCTCGAAGCAAAACCCCTCGCAAGTTCAGACTGCAGGGAGAACACCCAAAAGAGGTTTGTTTAATGTAAAACAAATGATTGTGTTATTGGTGGTCATTTCTGAATACACTTGCCTTATTCTTATGCAAAATAACACACACAAATATTTCACGGTTTTAATATGTTGACATGTCAGTGTAACCATTCACTACTAGATGTATTTACAATAAAGTAATGCAAGTGGATGAACAGAAATGTCAAACAAATATGTTACACATTTTCTTGTTCAAATTTCATTGACTGCATGATAGCCCATGTTTGCTCATTTGCAATGTTTACATTTTTGTGCAGGAGGAAAATCTCAGGGATAATTTCCAAAACTTGGCCACTCATGTGGCCCCTCTGTATAAGCAACTTGCTCCCCAGGCCTACAGTAACCAGGTTCAGATTATCTCAAATACATCACTACACAAAATAGGGGAACTGTCTTGATAGAACTGTGTGCCATTCAGTCATAATAAAACCAAACTGATTTTGTGGTAATTAGGATGTTTTAATTTGGACTGTGTGTTTGATAGTGTTTCTGGTGACTAGGAACTTTTTCACACCTACATATTTACAATGAATGTTGTGAACATAAGTTGATCAACAGACATGTTAGAAATGCTAAAGAAATAAATACAATCTTTTAAAAGCTTTTAAAAGCTTTTTAATCTGAGTGTTATGTTTATATTTTCTTTTATTTGCTCCTCAGTGTGTGAGTGAGCACATTGCTTCAGACTGTCGCTTGGGTTTGAAGGAGGGTCGGCCATTTTCAGGAATCACTGCATGCATGGATTTCTGTGCCCATGCTCATAAAGACCAGCATAACCTCCACAATGGCTGTACTGTGGTATGTTATTAATCATCATTTACGATTGCATATATTTGTCTTGCATATAATGTGTGATTCACTCCTAGAATTTATATGAGTGGTCTCAACCTTATTGTGTACAATAGGCAGTAGGGTGCTAGATTAACCATTTGGTAGAAACAAGTGTTTCACAAATTTACTTTAACCCTATATTTCTAAATATTGTTACTTTCAGGTGTGCACTCTTACAAAAGAGGACAATCGCACAGTGGGCACTATCCCAGATGATGAGCAGCTGCATGTGCTTCCGCTCTACAAGATCTCTCTTACCGACGAATATGGTAGTGAGGAGAACCAGCGCCTTAAAATGAAAACAGGAGCCATTCAGGTGCTCTCTAACTTCCGTCGAGAGGTTAGAAAACTTCCAGAACCTGCTAAATCCTGCCGGCAGCGTCGCTTAGAGGCCAAAAAGGCTGCTTCAGAAAAGAAGAACAAGAAACTGCAGCTTGCAGAAACCCCAGAGAAGACTGTCAAGATGGAGATGCACAACGCAGAGTCATCCCACCCTCAGCAAGGCAATAAAGGTCAGTGGTTAAATCTCAGTTTGCTCCATCTCCATATACATAAATCAACTTATATAGAATTAACAAGTTAGGAGTTATACCAGGGCACGGGAGGATGTTTTGGGGTGGAGGTGCTGAAATGTAGGCGGTGGGAGGATGATGGTTGGGGGCATGTCATATTCACCACATATATAAAACATGTCAAAAACGTAATGGCCCACATTAACAAGGGGAGTCAGGATAAAACAAATTGCGCTACTTAAAAATGACTTTTTACACTGTCATGTAAAAAAGTGAGTCTGCACGGCAATAGGAAATAAACAAATGTAAATAAATGAAAAATTAACTCTTGTGCCTATACCTTACAGTACACTGAATGTTGACTTGCGCTACAGAGTAGAGACAAAAATGTGGTTTTACGTCATCAAACTTCTATATACAGTTCATCTCACGTGCCAGTGTCATATGTGTGAGCGTCAATCAAGAGGAAAGATATGATGCACTAATCCCATTTAGAAAGATATCATAATTGTAAAACAACTATTTTATAGAAGCATAGGTTTACAGACTGCTTAAGTTATATTTAAATGCCTTACTGAAAGTGTTGCTTTGAAAAGACAATTGAGTAAATGCACACCTACTAAATGTATACATTTTTGTATAAATATATGAAGGAATCATATATTGAACAAATTACAAGCTTTTTAATTGAAACATTGGCCAATAAATAAGCTTGTATTTTGAGTTGTGCAGTTATTTTCCCCCCTTTACTGAAAGTGAAAAAGTTAATGAAAAAACTGCTAGGCCATTTGCAAAAAATATGTTCACAATATTTTTATAAAAAATTATTATGATATCCGATTACATCGTCAACCCCCCTGCCCCAACTGCCAAGGGTGTATGTCATATTTTTGCTTTATTAATTTCGTGTTCAAAATTAAAATAATTTATTGAAACTTGATCCAAAGATATTTCTAAATTCAAATTGCACTTCAAACGAAAGAACAACAAAAAAAATTGTATAATTAACC
Source organism: Xyrauchen texanus (assembly GCF_025860055.1). Taxonomy (NCBI): domain Eukaryota; kingdom Metazoa; phylum Chordata; class Actinopteri; order Cypriniformes; family Catostomidae; genus Xyrauchen; species Xyrauchen texanus. The sequence goes on along the minus strand of NC_068279.1, from coordinate 7,919,457 downwards.
ACCTCTTTACTGTCATGCAAGTATCTGTCAAGTATTCATCTCCTGTTTTGGAATAGCTAGAGAAAAAAAAAAAGAAAAAAACTTAAGTGGAAAAAATAGTTTTGGACAGGTGGAAAATTACTTATCCAAATTAAGATCTAATGAAAATGTATAGTAATGATAATTTAAATATAAATAATTGTTATGTTTCAAGGTGTTTTTATATTATTTTATTATTTGTGAACCTGCAGAGTTGCATTAACAATGCACGTTAAGCTCGACCTGTTCCATTGAAATAAAGCAAACTTAACTGAGCACTTCCTGAAAACGTCTAAGGTCATTTGGCGCATTCTCACAGACAAAACTATACTTGCAAACTGTTTGCAGATTACTGAAATAGACATGACACACTCATGCTGTTCTTAAAACTAAAATAAACCGTGTTTCTTCAAGCACGTACCGGTGTCTAACAGCATTTCTTGTCATGTGTCACTCAAAGACATCTTGTAGGTTGCCCACTACAGTGGCGGGTAATTAAGCAAAATTACCCGCCTCTGGGCATGAAATACGGAACTTGCATTTGGCGGGTTGCGACTCGCAGGTGCTAATTTCAAAACCTGGGCTACTATTTACAATATCTGCAGACTTCCCAGCTCCATGGTTTTATTAATTTCCGCTATTTTCGATCAATGGGCGCCAATATTAGTATCAGGATTTCTGTCAGATATCGTCGAATAAGAAGCTGAATTCAGCCTCGTAATTAAAATCACTCTATCGGCCAGCCCTGTTTCTTTGCATTTACAGCCCTGAAAACAATTTATAAAAATAATAATAATATAAAAAATTATATAAAAATAGGAGTTATATTAATTCCTAGTTATATATGGTAAAGGAGTAACCATTTAATTAACCGAAGAGTGGTCACATTGGCTATAAGCTGAATTAGACAGGTCCTCTTTGGATATTGAGGTGCCATTATTTAAATGGAATTATAAAAAATAGAGGGTTTCGAATTGTTTTACAAACAGTGAATTGTGAATGTAATAGGAGTTTACATTTAAATCTTGCACTGACCTGAGCAATAAGCTTCTGAAACTGGCAGTCAATAACTATTTTTTCCACTTAAGTTTTTTTCTTTTTTTTTTTCTCTAGCTATTCCAAAACAGGAGATGAAGCCCACCATCAAAAAAGAGCCTGTTGACCGCTTCCAGCCCTTCAATGGAGCCATACATGGCAACCCAGCACTAGGGAACGGCAAGGCAGCCCCTGATCCCCACAGCACGAACAGTTCATTCTCCTACCCTGGTAACTATGCAAGAGGTTGCGTCCCTACCAACAGCCAACCTCCTGCACATAGCCCCATCAATGGCTTTCACCCCAACCTCCAAGACATGCGATTCAGTTACTACAACTACCATCCCAATGCACTTTTTCCTACTGAGCTCTTGAGTTATGATAATGGAGCCTGGCCAAAAGCTGGAGAACCCTCTGCCCCATCATTTGACCAAAAGCCAGATGTTAAGAATCTCCAAGCCAAAATGGCACAGGCATATCCTAACCGTCCTGGCCAATCACAGCAACAAATGACTGATGCACCCATTCAAGGCTACCCACATCCATCAGAGTTTTCACAGTCTCCTGTTCCACACAGTACACCATCAGTGTCGCTTGTGCAGACACACCGCTCAATACCTATCATCAAGCAGGAGCCAATGGATCTGCCACTATATGATGGCAGTATAGATGGGCATGTTCAGTGCTGCCCTAGCACTACCAGTACCACACCAAAGCCTGAAGGCTGGCCTGGGCTTAAGCCAAATGGCAGCATAGTCCCTAAAGGCTGGAATGGAAACCACAGGCCAAGTCCAGCTGATTCGCCTTTTACTTCAGATAAGCAGAGGCTCCACCAGCAACACACATACCAGCATGAGCAACCTCTGTATCCACAGCAGCAGCAGTGGAATTCCTATCCTCGCCCTAACACTCCAATGTCATCCCCTGCCCCATCTCCATCTCCAACTCCATCCATAAAAGCAGGTCTTTCCCATGCTCCCTCTCCACAACCGTCCACCCCAAGACAGTGGGATAGCTCTGCCCCAAGTCCACAACCTAAGACGTGGGGCCCTTATGGTCCCATTGGTTATGGTGCTGGTGGTCTTAGGCAAGGCAACCCTGCTGGTGCTTTCCCTGATAAAATGCTATGTCAGGCAGGTGAGAATTGTGGCTCTGCTCCTCTGGGAATCCAGGAGAAAGCCTGGAAATCTGGTGGTGGATCCGTAGCAGGCAGCACACCATCTCCGGCTCCTGAGGGTCGCTTATTCCCTGATTCACTGCAAAGATTCAATGGTCAGGCATGCTGGGACAGTGAGGCAGAGACCCAAAGTGAATGTGACCCTGAAGAGGAAGAGGTGTGGTCAGACAGCGAGCACAACTTTCTGGACCCCAACATTGGAGGAGTAGCTGTGGCCCCTGCTCATGGCTCCATCTTGATTGAATGTGCCCGTCGGGAGCTCCATGCTACCACGCCACTTAAAAAGCCTGACCGTACCCACCCAAGCCGGATTTCCCTGGTCTTTTACCAGCACAAGAACCTCAACCAGCCCTGCCACGGCGTGGCTTTGTGGGAGGCCAAGATGAAAATCCTAGCCGAGCGGGCGCTACAGAGGCAACAAGAAGCAGCTCTTTTGGGTCTCTCACAGGATGAAATTAAGGCCTATGGGAAGAAGCGCAAGTGGGCGACTGGATCAGCAAGCCCATCCCCAGGACAGAACAAGGACAAACGAGAGAGTGTGGTGACACGGATGGCACCCACTCAGCATACCACCACCATAGTTAATGTTTCACCCTACCCGTCCACGCAACTCACTGGCCCTTACAGTCGATTCGTGTAAACTCATGTAGACTGTTGCCCCCTAGAGCCAGAGAAGGGAAAAAAATAAGGATCATGAATCTTACACCTTTACCATTTCCTTCTCTTCTTCTAGCTCTAACACCTCTCTCAGGTCACCACAAGGGAGGGAGAATAAAGGATGGGGCACTTTTTCACTTTCTTTTCCTCATTTACCTCAAATTTGGCAGCAGTTTGGGAACACCCCAAACGGACATGCTGTCTATGGTGCTCTTGCTCTCTCCAACGTGGGAGGGATTTCCATAGCTACCCCTCCTTAAGTGAATTTGATGATCCTAATTATTATTGCTCTATTATCAATATTATTATGATTGCTATTGTTGCTGTCAACATTGATATTACAGGTATTGCTATTATATTCTGAAGATTAATATTTTTTATTTTAATGTAACTGTTTTTTCATCATTGTTATTAATATTTTGATTTCCCTCTCTTGACTAGAGGAACTTCCTTTTTACTTTCTCGCTTGTTCATTATGAACATGAGAACAAGCTAATCAGCGATTTTTGATGTTGTGCTTTTCACCATTTCCACCAGTCAACCTCTCTATAAAAGAAACGCCTTCACACCATTGTGAGTCAGATTTATGTGACTGCATTAAGGCAACTCTAGAGTATCTGCAGCCTAGCTGCAGTCACTGAACAAATGACCAAAATTAGAAAGAGAGGACCTGACACCATAGCCTTTCTATTTGGCGCCACTCAATGAAATCTGTAATGTTTCTCATCCTTTCAAATGGTGCTTCATTTCGGTCTGAAGTGTCTCTAATGTGGCTCTCACAACATTGAGGCAGGTGCTGGACCTGGGTGCTTTTTGGCAGCAGATGTCAATTGAAATTAAGTTACAGGGACCTCTCAGTCCTGGTAATTGGTTCAGCCTTCCATCTAGTCATCCGATTGGTGCTGATTCATTTGGCCATTCTTCGTTAGAATATGGCATGTTTTAGACTTAGCTCTCTGAGGTGCTGGTAATGCTAATAAAATCCACCTTAATAGAAACAGCCCTAAAGAGCTGCAGATAATCCACCATGGGTCTTAAGCTCGTGATTTTCATATAGACTGAACAATTCAGACTCAGCGCAAACAGAGGATTCTAAACTATATCCAATATTTTATTGGCTTGAAATTCTGCAATCTATACTTGGTTCACCCTAGAGATGTTTGTAGCACAGAGACGTAAAGCTTCAGTAGGAAAGAAAATGTTTCTTAAAATAATAACTTACTACAAAATTACCATCACACAGGAGTATTTATAGATAAGTAACACTGTTCGATCTGGTTGGTTTTTGTCAGCAGACTGACAAAAAAAAATTCTATACTATGGCAAACACAGGATAGAAGCTAGAGGGGAACTTCAAAAACTGGGTCCCAATTGCCAATTATTGTTATTTTTTTACTATGGGTTTCCCAACAAAACTTGCCTGTGTAAACTGAAGATGTCATCCATGACCTGACTAATCTATAGCTACCCATTAGTGATAATGATTGTTATCCAAGTTAAACCCACCAGCCTAATGGCAAGAGCAAACTTCATAGAGCTGGTGCTACTAGACATTTACGGTCCAGTAAAGTTGCCCCTCTTTGTCATAAGCATCACTCTTCTCTCTTTTTGCCCTGAGAGATCAACCACACCTGGAATTCATGGTGCTGATGGGCAATGCATATATTCTAAGCTTATAGTTGTTGCTAAATGTATACTTCTGTTTGCTTGTGGGTGTATGTGTGCACATGCTTGGATTCAACACATGCTTACTGGTTGGAATGTATGTGTACCAGTGTGACTGTTTGTCCATGCATGTGTGATCTACATATAGGGAGCAGTGCGATGCTGCCACTGGTTTGCATAGGGCTGTAAGATGCTTAACACTCACAAAGGAGAGATCCTGGTGCTCATTAAGTGGTCCTAAAGCTCTTTACCTCATGTTGTACAGACACTGGTCCTAGTCTCAACATGCTACAAATATACAGGCGCTACAGACTGCAGGCTTGCTGCCTTTATCCACATTCGTACCCACTTTTTATTATTATTTATTATATGATAATGATGATTGTTATTGTAATTGCTGTCATTTATTTTACTTTTTGTTCATTTTAAAGAAATTGTAAATATTGAAGAGAGGATTTTATAAAAGCACTTTTAATCTTGATTTTAATGAGAAAAAAATAAGAACGGATTATTGACAACTTGAAACCTAGTTTTTGTTTTAATGGAATTTTATTGGAAGAGATAGAAATGTAAATAGTTAAATATTTAGGTAAGATTATTTAACTGGTGAGGGATGATGGCCTAATCATGAATTATTCCTGAATTTGTTGTCTTCGGTTTTCTGTATGTCAAGTAATCAACAGAGCATGATGCTTTGTTGGTCTTACGATTCTGCTGTCCTTACGTTCGTGAGTACTGTACTTACACCAATACATCTGTACTACCATTGTCACCGGCTTCTGATCCATAACTATAAACCATAAACTAAAGGAGATCAAAGAAATGACTGCAAAATTGTGCATCGATACTAAGACAATTCAAGCATTCAGGACTCACATTGTTTTAAAAGGGAGTGGAATAACTTTTACATGAAAATTGCCATGGAACCGAAAAGAATATGGGGTGTTATTTTGCCACTGAACAGTTTAAAACTGCAGGTAGATGATGTAAAAATGTTTTTGTTATTACATTTCACGTGGGGTTAGTCTTGCATAACTCTGACTGTGCACTGACATTATATTATCTAGGTTGTCACTTGTTCTTGGACATGGTGATACTTAACCCTGAAGTAAAAAGAGTTTCAATCTCTTGAAGCTAGGTTAAATTTTGTTCACCCTAAATGGCTTTTAACCATGGTGCTACCCCTAGAGTTCGCTGTGGAAATCACTTTTCGCAAACACTGTTGCTATAGGCTCTTAAATTAATATCTGAACTCTGTTTGAGAGTATAGAAAAAAACGATATGGTGCTGATCATTTTTTAATATTTTTACATATTTCTGAGAGATTTCGGATGTTCACAATAGATTAAAAAAAAAAAAAAGCACTCCCACAGATCCAGTTCCCATTTTTAGTCCTCACCCTAAATAATTTAAATGGTACTTGAAGAGCATGATGACCGATAGAGGAATAGGTACTCATGCTAATGATGTGAATAGACTGTTAATTTAATATTCTGGTGCTAAGCGATGCGTTGTCACCCATTTTGAAGTTTTAAACATTTTGTCATTTTCTTGGTTAAACATTCTTTATTCATACCTACATTTTGGGCACACGATCATACAAATACACACAGCACACACATGTACACACTACTCTCTTTCCCCTCTATCAGCACTCACATTTAGAGTATTAATTATGCCCAGTTTTAAACATCAAAAAGACAAAATGTCTAAATGTCTAAACAAATGAGGGGGGAAAGAAAAAAAACTGGCAGCTACATTCCTTAATGAGAATGAAAAATTGTTCTTGGTTTTATTTTTCATGTTGAGTATGCAGTATGTAAAAAGTGTTATCTTTTGTTTGGTCTCTCTCCTTGTAGCTGTATGGTGTATTATGTGAATACAATAGTGTATGTGGTAAAACCCACAATACTGTTTTGTTCTAAACTAAGAAAAAATAAAATTACAAAAATGTAAGAACTAAAATGTGGCAATATTCATTCAATAAACATACTGATTACCAGTGACTTCATAATGTGTTAATACACCTGTTGAGTTGTGCCAATCTTTATTATCATCTTAAAGTAATAGTACATTTATGTTGTATGTTATCAGACTTCCATCTTAAGACCAAGTTTATATGTTAAATGATTTTAAAAGCCTTAAAATGATTGTTTAAAGCACATTAACTAAAATGCACAACCCATAAAGATGTATGTTATAAGACCACACGATGGCAATAGAGTTCTGTGATGCGAGCAGATTTACAGTATATGGTTAGTGTGTTAGTACATACCTGAATCGCACAGTGTTACTGAAAGATAATTATGAACTCTCCTTAGCAGCACTTCTTTGGATGGCAGTTAGTGGTGATAATGAAATTCCCACAAATCAGCAACAATTTGATATACCCTCTTTCCTATAAAACACACGAAAAAACATTATTCATACATTTGGGGGCTGCCTTGAATAAATAAACACACTTCAAAGGAATAATATCACTGCTGTAATATTCTTAGTTATATTACAGAATGGTTCTATTGTTTTGGAATAAGTTCAATTCTTCAGTCAAATCCAAATATAGCTGCTAGATCAAGAACCGTTTTCAACCAGATATTTTCATTAAATAATGTTAATAAATGTAACAAAATGTATTACATAAAAACATAAATTATATATATATATATATATATATATATATATATATATATATATATATATATATATATATATATATATATATAAAATCATTCTTATTTCAACATAAATATTGTTAAACTTGCCTAGTAGCCGTGATAAAATCTTCCAGCTACAATGTTAGCATGTCAACCGTGCTAGCTTTTACCTAACAGCCTAGAGATTAAACGGATAAAAAGTTTAAATTTAAAGGCAATAATAATTCAGACAACATCAATATTAGACGAAAATTCGATTCACTGTCATACGTTAAGATCAGTGTTTTCATTATAGATTTCTCTCGAGGTACATTTTTTCTTAATATTTATCTTTCCCTCAGGTACAGTGTTGCCAACTATTTTCAATGGAAAGTAGCTAAAGCCTGCTCGAAAAGTAGCTAAATGTCGCCAGATGACGTCATGCGTCATTAGCATATTAATGACGTCATCGCGTCGTATTTGCATTCTGCCTAATTTGTCGGTACTGTAGCCTACTTCAGTTTATAATAACGGTTGTCTCCCCTAAACCGTGCTCATACTGTTTTTATATAAGTATATAGCCGAATGTCCAGTAAAACGGTTCTCAATTACATATTTTCTGTTAGACAACGGAACGGAACGGAACTTAGCTAACGTTACATGTTTATGAATTTGAAGAAGGTTTATTGTTGTGTTTGGATAAGTAAAATGTATAGAGTCTGTAAATATACGATCTGAAGTCGGAGAGTTCAGAAACCGAACCGGAATGAACTAAAACTCTGATTAGTAGTGAATATAAGCGCATGCCAAGAAAAAACGGTCAAATTAAATGTTTTGAATTAAAACAAAGGAGAAGGCAGCTGCTATGTGATCACTGATTGGTTCCTGCTAACACAGCGTGCACATGCGCAGCTCATTCATGTCTATGTCCGCTGGCGTGCAGTCAACAGAATGTGCTGCTCCTCTCAGCCGCTCACTGAACAGAGCAGACGCTGCGGGGAAGACCTCACACTTGCAGTACTGGCGATATTTGGAATTTGGAAAGTTGCTAAGGTTTATCCAAAAAGTCGCTAGATTTGTCGCTAGTCGCTTTTTTGAAAAAATGTCGCTAAAGGGGTCTGAAAAGTCGCTAAAAATAGCGACAAAGTCGCTAAGTTGGCAACAATGCTCAGGTAAAGCGTGAGCTCTACTGCGCAGGTGCTGAGTTTTTTGTTTTGTTTTTTGTTATCAAGTTACAGTTTTCATAATCAGGTGTTTGTGAGTTGCCCGTTGTTCGCTTATATTTTGACTACATTTACGAAATATTGAAACGATCAAACACATTTTTATTACATAAAATAAGAAATTAACTCACCAAATAGTATTCAACACTGTGATCCATTAATCTACGAAGACGGATCGTATAATAAGATATAAGGTTGATGTACAGTCTACTATTACTTTTGTAAACAGAACGCAGAAAATACAATAAAATACAAAATCCGTAAGTTCTCAGGTAAGTTAGGACGTTAAGTTCACACGAAGGGCTTAGTAACTACTAGTTAGTTACTAAGTCATTGATTTATTTGGTTGCACCACCTGTTCTTAGGGCAAGGCCTTAACTAGCAGCTTGTAAGCTCTCCTTAAAGTAATGAGTAGTCGCATAATATGACGTTTAGCTACCCGTATTTATCCAATAAGCAGCCTTCAAATTTGTACACATGTGTTAAAAAGCCATGAACTTCGATTTGGTCTCGTTTACGGTTGATGTTCAAACCTTGTTTGCTCATAACTGTCAGGTGTAATAAATTATACCCCCATTAAAATATGATACGTAATAAAAGTAGATTGGATAAATAGTATATTTGCCCTGTGTAAATAACTATATATAGGAACTGTATCTAAAATAAATTAGGGGTGATAAATAAATACTAATACAACAGGCTGGAAAAACAGACATTTATCAATTTAAATATCCTATATATATTTTGAATGTGTTGACTCTTTACACTGGGTGACTCACCCTGAAAACTGCACCATTAGATCAGCTTCATGCTGAAGAGCAGCTTAAAATGTCTCTCTCTCTCTCTCTCTCTCTCTCTCTCAAATGTCAGCATCATACTGTATGTCGAAATGATTGATGCCTGTCACGCAACACATGAGCTCATTGATGTCATAGAATATCAGTCTGCTTTTTTATCCCATCCGTTACACCTGGTCGGAAGCTTCCGTACATTTTTTAGTTTATACATAGGGTTACGTCCTACCTAAGTTTAATGGTGCAATGCTCAAATATTTAGTAGTGCGTAAATTGTGGCTTCGTAACCATTTACGCCATAACTAGGCTAAGTTGTAACGTAAGTATAGCTGGTGTAACCAGCCCCTGGGTTGCACCAGCTGTGCAAGGGCTTAGTAACTACTAGTTAGTTTGTAACCAAGTCAGTGCTTAATTCAGTTGCACCACCTAATCTTAAGGCAGAACTTAAATAGTAGGTCGTAAGCGCTCCATAAAGTAGCAAGCTTTGAGAGAGTGTGCCATTTCTGTCTGTTTCATGTTGGATATCAGTAGATTTCAAATCAGTTATCCGCATTATTCCCTCTCTTTTAAACCCCAAACAAGCATATATGTCCACATCATCATAAATATCCAAAGGATGATGTCTGTGTCGTAAAATTCATTGATGAATTTGCGGTTCATTATCTTCATTATCAATGATAATCTCATTGATGTACTCTAATCTGGCTGCCATCTCATTCCATCCATTCGTTATTCACGGGCTAAGGCTGCTGTAAATATTTAGTTTATACATAGGGTTATGTCCTATGTAAGTTTAACGGTGCAATACTCAAATATTTAGTAGTGAGTAAATTGTGACTGTGCCCATTTACCAGACATGGGGACTTGTGACTTGGTGACTTGGACTCGAGTCGACTCGAGTCGCTATTTTTATGACTTGTGACTTGACTTGACAAAAAATAAAATACTTGAGACTTGACTCGGACTTGGAAGTTAAAGACTCGGGACTTGACTTGAGACACGAAGACTTGAATGACTTGAGTGTTAATCACATCATGTTTTCAGTTTGAATATAAAATATATAAATTATAAAAAAAAAAAAAAAAGTTGATCCAGCTGGAGCGCAGGCTGAGAATAGTTTTATCATGACTGGATCACGACACTATAGGCTATCAACAGCCATGCCCTCTCGTACCTTACGCACACCATGCCCACTTAGATCAGATAACACATCAACATGTCAGCCGGAGGGGTAACGTTACCGAGGGTCATCGCGTTCGGCTTCAAAAATTATTATCAAGATGGCAAAAGACGAACAGCGCTTTGCAAGACATGCAACGTTAAGATCGCGGACAGCCAGACGACAACCTCCAATTTCGTCCGCCATTTGAAGAGCCATTCTGCCCAGTAAGTGCTTGTCAATTTGTTAATTTTATCTGGTTAGTTGGTAGTTAGCTAATGTAATAATAGCAGGGTTCCCAGGGGTCCTAGAAATCCTTGAAAGTTTGTGAATCTGAAAAATAAAATTCAAGGCCCTGGAAAGTTCTTGAAAATAAACATACATAGATACAGGTCCTTGAAAGTGCTTGAATTTATTTTGTGCAAGAAGTTTTCTGGAAAACAAAATCTGTCCATTAATTTTTTATTTCGCCAACACTTCGTGGCTTATGCTGCATACTAGCCTGCTTGATTTACGTTAGTTACGCGCATTTACGTTAAGTGTTTCCCGCGAGGTACTTTGTTTTGTACGCTGCCATGACGTTCACGCGCGCTGGTACCTCAACGTTTCCCACTCACAGACATTGCAAAAATAGGCTTATGGATATACTCTGTGTGAGTGAGTGAGTGAGTGAGTGAGTGTGGGTGTGGGAGTGTGAGAGCGCGAGAGTGAGTGTGTGTGTGTGTGTGTGAGCGCGAGAGTGAGTGAGTGAGTGTGGGTGTGGGAGTGTGGGAGAGAGAGTGTGTGTGAGAGTGAGTGTGGGAGTGTGGGTGTGGGAGTGAATGAGAGAGAGTGTGTGTGTGAGAGAGAGTGTGTGTGTGAGAGAGAGAGTGTGTGTGAGAGAGAGTGTGTGTGTGAGAGAGAGTGTGTGTGTGAGAGAGAGAGTGTGTGTGAGAGAGAGAGGAGAAATGTAACAAAGTTTAATGTACGTAACTGTGTTTGAGAGAGAGAGAGGGAGGTGTTCAGAGAGGAGTCTGTTGGATGTTAAGCTGTTATTTGTTTTATGGACTCAATGTTGAAAATTTAAAACATTTCAAACACTGTTGGCAGAAGTGAAAAATAAATAATTTTATGAAGTTACAATTTTGTTTGATTCCATGATGTATTTTACTGAACATGAGTATTGTAATTTACTGACAGTTACTTATATCTTGTCTTTTCACTTTATTATGATCAGATTCTGCAGGTAAAATTACAATAATAAGGTGACTTGACTTGGACTTGACTTGACATAGCCTGTGACTTGACTTGGACTTGACTTGACATAGCCTGTGACTTGACTTGACATGACTTGCCCAAGAAAAAAATACTTGGGACTTACTTGAGACTTGAAGGTTAAGACTTGAGACTTACTTGAGACTTGCACATGTGTGACTTGGTCCCATCTCTGCCATTTACGCAACAACCAGGCTAAGGCTGAACTTACGCACAGCTGGTGCAACCAGCCCCTGGCCACTACTGATGTGATCGTAGTACCACCAAAGTCTTTCTTGCAAGTTAATGTGCATGTGCTTTCTTGAGTTGATTGACAGGCAATGTCTGTCTGTAAAAGGTGATTGACTCTTTTATCTGTAAGGCGGGACTTCCTATATAAATCCTTTGACCGTTGGGCACTAGAGCTTCTTAGTTGGGAATTCCAATTTCTCCCATTCATTTAAATAGAAGTGGCCCTTCTCTGTTAAACAGTATCTTGTACCACCCAGAGATTCCTTTATAAAACATTTCAAGCATGTAAACAATCCACAGGTTTCCTGAGCAATTGGCCTGTTTTCTGTTTCTGGTCTCGAGACACAAGACTAATCGAAACTAGTGATCCAGAAGGAGAAAAATTACCATTTAAGTGTTTTTGAGTAAAACTGAATTTCAGGCTAAACTTGTACTGTTGTTGGCTGTCATAATGACTCAAAGCAGCTAATTATATCAATGTAACTAACCTTGGACCATTGCTTACACAATCAGTTGAGGCACTGTCAATAAAAATTTAATCTCGACTCTGTGAAGTTACCGGCACTATACAGACACATGTTTTTTGACAATTTTTACAAATGTAATACCTTAAACATTAGTTTAACCCACTAAGAATATACACCGATGCAGTGAAAACACTGGAGACTAGAAATTGAAAACAGTAGAATTGTGGAACCTTAGAACTTTTCCTGAAGCACTTCTGGTATCATTAACGGATCATTTAAATAAGGCATTGATTTAACATATTTCTCAAAGAACATCAAACGTTTACCTGAAGTGACTTGTTGCAAGTAGTTCTGCCAGATGTGCTGTTGATACTGAGTGTCTATGTGAGAGAGACGATGGAATTGTATCGTAGTTTAGATGCTCACAATTTTAAAAGCTACGGAACGATCACTCCAGGTATAACAAAGTAGTTTAGCAAGTCAGTTTACTCGGCTTGTTTTGAACGCTCTCAGGTAGGTATTTTCTATGTAAAAAATAAAAAAATGTGGCATACAAGTGCAGATCCTATCTAATTGGATGGTAATAGACCAAAATCCATAAAACGGTTGAAGATTATGATCAAAGAACATATTTCAAATCAGAAGAAAAATTTGACATCACTGGTGTAATTAAAGGATTTATTTTTTAAATGATTAAAATACGTTTCTTTTTCTTCTGAATAAAAGCATCTGCTATGTGATTAAATGTTAAAATAAATGACTTGTGGAGCTGTACAATTGTGTTAAAGTCACTATGAATAATGCGCCTCACGCTGTTGTTTTGAATGGGGGTGCTTTCCATTCAGAAGTCACAATACACTTTGTGCATTGTGAAAAAAGATTTTGCACCATCCACTGTGAGAGCTTTGAAAGGCTTATTGGTGTGGGGCTCAAAATAAGAATCCTTTACAACTTACTTTTTAAGTCTTTTTTTTTTGGAAATTATGTTTTGGGCTATCATGATTGTTCTCCCTTCGAAGTGCCCTTCAGAGGGTGATTTATCCCATTTGGAATGCAAAACTTGCAGGAAATGTTCAAGGAACAAAAAGACATCGCTTCCTAAAACCGTCTTGAAATGGTCTATACTGAGATATCATAGGAGAGAGTGCAACGGTCAAGTGTTTTAAGACAGTAAATCTTTGGATGCGGCTCAATCGGCTCCCTATGTTGTGAATCAGTATATTGTGAACACGAATGCATGCAAGGGTGTTTAACCACTGAACACTGGAACACTTATGACTCAATTACCTGTGACAATTCTGAGTTTGTGCGTTTAAACGCAGCTGTTATTAATCAGCACCATCATAGTATAAATGACACTGTCATGCATTTTTGTGGTAGATTTTAAAACATATTATAGTGCTATTATGAAAGATAAATTACAGAAATAAAATAGATAGGACTGTATTTTAACCTTCTTCTAACAACTCTAACATTTAAAAGATTGTTTCCCTCTCATGGTCGTTGTGGATGAAAGGCATTACAAACATCTCAAACATCCCAAATGGCACCTTTCGACCCTTGCAGTCCTCCTCTGAGTCCAGACTTTGACATAAGCGAGTGCAAACTAACAAGACACTAGTCAGCAAGTCCAAGAGGGTGCATGAGTTATAAAAGTGTAAATTTGGGACAGACTTCAAGACTTCAATCAGATAACACATTTTTATCAGTTTTTCATAAAAACACACACATGCAGTTTTACAAATTATGATTTGAAAAATCATGACTCTCTGTATTTAGCACTGACCACAGATGTAAAAAGGTAATTGATAGAAACTCGCTCTTGGATATTTGTTTTTATGAAATAATTCCAAACAACACTGACAATAAGCGTTTGACAATTTAATCAAGAATCTCTGAAAAACAAAGTGCACAAATAACAACAACAAAACCCCACCATTTTCAGAATTTATAGAACAAATTAGGCTGCAAAGGGGGTGCGCCCTCTGAGCGTTTAAATGTTAATTGGGACACCCTGCAGCCTCGTGGACTTTGCGGGAACCAGCAAATGAAGGCCATGAGACTGCAAGTACACATGAAGTGTGCCATTTGGGGTAGGGCCAGTGAGGAACAATACTCCCTTGTTTTTATGGTGATTTCTGGGAGGTTTTAGGTTTCAAATGTTTCAGGCCCTGACTCAAATGGCATATGGACATGCACCCTTCAGCTGAGCCCAAATCAGTGCAAGCTCCACAGCGGACTACTACCCAACAGACTCCGCTGCTTGCAAAGTTGTCATTACTAAATTAAGTCAGGTCACAAATTGAAAAAAGTTAAACTTTCTCATTCTTTTTTAGTAAGCTACAATCACAATGTTCTTGTGAACTCTCCCACACAAATATTGAAGTGTTTAAACTGCCATTGTGGCAAGGGGCCAACATGAATAAGTCTAAAAATTCTTCATTGTGAACTTTTATGAGGTAACAGTTCATTCTGAATTAATAACTGTGAACAAATGAGTGACAGCATTTCAGAAATAGGTATTTAGAGTTTTCATCTTATTTCCCAATGTCACATCAGAATATGTATATTTGAATAGGGCCCTCTGTTCTTCTCACAGACAGAATTCTCTAGCCAAGGTTGATATTGAGGATTTTTTTTTATTATTATTTATTTTTTTTTATTATAAAGGTGCAGTTAGAGAACAGTTTTGCCAACTCTAAGTGTATAAGCTGAAGGATTCTTATAATTGGATGTATTGCTGTCTTTAATCACAGCTGTAGCCCTTAATAAGATCGCCTGGAATAGTTAAAATAACAACATATTTTTTAATTCTCCTGTTGCTTCTGAAGTGTTTGACTGAATCAAACTAATACAAGGTGACACTTTGACAAACATCCTAATTACACAAAGACAGGCTCTTGGATTTAAATAATATGAGGGCAATCAAATAAGAATCTGAAAAGCCTTTATTGCCAAGGTCTGCATGTTCACACATGCAAGATATTCCAGTACACAAAGAAAAACAACATGAGACAGAATATGAAAATAAAAAATATACAGAAATAAGACAATCAGAATAATATATGTACAGTAAAGATAACCTACAGATTTGTGCAATGGGGAATGTCAGGTTCAGAAAAGTTAATGTACAGATCAGACTGCGACCAAAATGGTCGCATATGCGATCATTTTTTGAGAATGTGCGAGTTCAAATTTTATGTGGTCGCATTTGTGCGAGTGGACGCTCGTGCAACAGAACGCCGTTGTATCAACAGCAGCTGCTGCAGTCCGTAACTTATGTTCAAAATGAACGAGTACATCATGAATCCGTTTTCCAAATCGTGTTTTTGACTTATCCTGAATCACTACGGTACGCCTATAATAAGTGTTTATATTCTGACTATTTTATCCCGGGCTCGGCTTGGCTGCGATGTTGCCCAGTGCCTGCGTGACTCGACATTAACGGAGAGAAGTAGCTCCGGCTACAGTGTTCTTCCGCAAGAAACGTGCAGTTTATTTATAAACAACGTACACGTCACGCGCATTGCACACTGATGGTGAAACACGCCAATTCCGAATTCACGAATTAAAATGAAAAGGTCAATTGCTGAATACTTTAAAAAACAAAGTGTGGAAGTCAAGGATGCTGGTGGAAAGGACCAGCCAACGAGCCAGCACACAGACACAACTGATGACGAGAGCACAGGTGCGCACAGGGAGGAACCGAGTGAGCAAAGGAAAAAGAAAAGGCACAACTTCCAGCAGCAATGGCTTAGACAGTACCCGTGGTTGCGATACGAGGCTAATGCCATGCATTGTTTGTACTGTAAACAGTGTGGCCCATCCATTGCAGGTCATTCTAAATTTGTTACAGGGTCTACGCAATTTAAGATTGAGTCTATTAAACTGCACAATGAAAGCAAAAAACATAAAACCTGTAGGGACCGGTGTGTCTCACGAAACACCGAGCCCCTTCCTACGTCTTTTCAGCGGTTAGATGAGAGTAATCGCTCGACAGAGGAAAAGAAAATGATTATAAAATTTAACACTGCTTATAACATAGCAAAAGAGGAACTCCCGTTCACAGAATTCAAATCTGAAATTATACTGATGAAAAAGAACGGGTTGAATGTTAATCCCACTTATGCCAACGACATGGCCTGCATGTGCCCAATTTATAGGAGTGATAGCAGACAATCTGCGAAAAAAGACGGCTGAAAAAATTTCCTCCGGGGGTTGAACAGCTGTGAAGACAGTAAAATTATATATCAAACATTAAAAAACATAAATGTTTTTATAATAGTTTTTTTTGATTTGATAGTTAAAAGATTAAAACATTTTGCTAACATGAGGTCTTGTGTTACTGTCAGTCTTTTTACATCAGTGCAAAACTAGGGTACGCAGATTAAGACCACTTATTCATTAGCATGCATTGATTAATCCCATGGCATATAGCAGAAAAAAAAAAAAAAGGTGCGACCAACTGAGAAAGTTGGTAGCACCAGTGCAACCAGTGGAAAAGTTAGTCTGGAGCCCTGCAGGTAGTAAAAATATGGATGAGGAAAAAAATGAGGGCATGCTTTCTCCAGAGTTGAGAAATTAGGAATTTATAACCCTTCTTAAAAAGGTCTCTGTAAATGTGTTAAAAGCATAAATTCAAGGGCAAAGGCAATTAAAATAAACTGCTCTCAGCTGCAGATGGTATTATAGAAGGATTATATCAACTTGCAAAAAATGATGATACTGTTGGAATAATAAAAACTCACTCGAAACACATTCTCAGAATTATGTTTACCCCTAGCAAATGACTCCCATAAACTTTCAGACAACAGAATAAAAGAACGTTTTGGAAATGAGCTAAAATGCCTTAATCTTCAATCTTGCAAAATCTTCTAAATCTTGTACATGCCTAAATCTTCAAGCTTTCATTACAACCCTACCATTAAAATGTATGTTTTATCGACTTTAGTGAAAGTGAGCGAATTGTAAGTTGAACCATATCAACGCTAAAGTCTTTAAAATGCCTAAAGTTTTTTTTCTCAACACTAAACCTTGGTGAGCCACAGAGTAGCTTTAATCTAGAAAAATACTCAACAACCTTCTTGACAAATTGAACATGTCATTATAGGAGAACTTTTAAATCAACAGGCATCAGCTGAAATCATCGATTCAAACCCAGTTGCCTTCATTATGCTGCATCAGAATATAATGTCAGTATGTTTATGAAATAAGTCTGAGGAGTCATATATCATTAAGCAATAAGTCATTTTTATTTGCTAGCTTATGAAGCCTTGACCTACAGGCCATAGACAACACCCATCATATTCAGAAAAAAAACTCTTTAAATGTCATCAGCAGGATGAATTTATGCAGTCAGTGGTGCTTCCAAAATTTCTGCATCTTTTTCAGTTAGTTCCATATTTCATCTCACTGGCTTCATTCAGACCAGAGCTCAAAGTGGAACAAATCTGATTTTGCACTCACGTGACCAGCGGTGTAGTCAAGACCAGACCCTCCAAGACCCAGACCAAGTCTAGCCCCTCAAGACCAAGACCTATCCCCAAGACCTGTTGGTTTATATGAACCAAGAATCTGAGTTTATATTGGAAGAATCTTCTTTAAAGTTTAAAATGCAAATTTTACCATTGCAGGCTCTGACATTTTCCCAACAGCTACATGGAGAAAGCAGTTCAGTTTTACAAGATGCCTTTTTTTACACAAATGCCTAGCTATATAAATAATATAGTGAAGTAAATTGAATTGGTTCATGGACAGTTAAGAAGATGTAGCACCTAGACTGTCCACCACAGTAGAGGTCTGCATGGCATTGGTCTGATTTTTTGATTGATTATAAAGGGAGTGTTCTTTTCTCACTTTCTGTATTTAATAACAATTTGAATAACCGTTGTTTTTCATTTTGCTAAGAGGAACAATGTGAAGTTGACGTTTAGTCACTGTCTTGATTTACTGATGCATAGAACATCAATGAACTAATTCAGGAACACAGTTCTCAGCTTGTTTGGGATGTGTAGCTACATAAATACATTTTACTTAAGATTATATTTTTTTAGTGTTTAAACAGTGCAATACATTTATTTAACTAATATTATTAACAGCAATTAGAATATCAAAGGAAATAATCTTCAATTATAATTTAAGTCATAATTGTACAGCCTGGCTCCTGCCAACAACTCATTGGAATACCAGCCACTCCCACTGACAACTCCTGCAACGTAATAAGCTTATTGGTTCCCGGCGGCTACTTTAAGTAAAGTCATAGCCTCTATGTGGCAGTTATAACCATAAACCACTAATGATTGCTTTGTGCGTTAGACCATAGTGCACTTACATTAATGTGATGAGCAAGATGGTGCTTGTCGAAGCATACATGATGACACAGAGGCAGAACTACTTGCAAATTCTCAGTAATGGTGTAGATGCCACACCAGTGGTTGAAATGATGATCACATTTAGTGCATTGGTACACTGCAGTCTTGACTAAGACCATAAGCCGAGACCCAGATCCAGACCAAGACCGCGTTTATATGGTCTCAAAAGGTCTTGAGACCAAGACCACAAGATCTAGACTCCAACTCTTCATGTGGCACAGATCTTTTAATTGGATGACCATGTGAACAGCCAAAGTGCATTGATTATGACATTTTCAAATCGGATCTGGGCCCCTTTCATAAGTGAAAATAAATCAGATACATACTGTATCAAATTCTTTCCAATGCGTCTTCTGTTTGGACAGCCAGGTCAGATGAAATGTGATTATACATCAATCTAACTCAATATTTGTGCACTTGATTTCTGGCATTTATTGGCATGTTTGGTTTAATGCATTCATTTCTTTTTTAAGGAAAGTATAGCAAATTGAAGGCTCAAAAATTGTAAAAAAAAAATAATTATGTTACAAAAGTTAGGCAAAACTAACATTAGACAACGATTGCTAGTCAACTCAGATAAAGTCAAACTGTGGAAACTATTGTAGCTTAGCTAGCTGGCAAATAGACTAAGGTACAGTAGTAGCTGGTTTAGAGATGGCCATTGTTTTTCCATTGTCCTTCCTTGAAAATTAAACCAAGCACTGCAGAACCACAATCCATAAAAATGATTCCCCATTACAGTTGCTAACGTAACAAACTAAAGTGCTAAGAGAGCTACTGGCTAACTATCAGTTCAATAAAATATATTTTGCGCAAGAAAAAGCTATCTCTGGTTCGGTTTAAATTCTTTCAGATCTTGCAGTTGTCACCACCTCTGAAAAAGTCAAGCCGATGTTGTTTTGAGTTGTATTATTACAGGCTCTGCTGCTTTCCCTTTTTGCTGCAGACTCTTCTCAGTTCTTTATTTTGAAAATGGGTGATCCCCCAGAGGATTACCTTTTAGAATGAACCTTAGTCAATGTTGCTCATTTGTTGTGGCAACAAGCTTTCAGCTTCAAACTACTACCACACCTATCACCCACACATATACGTGTGCTGTTTAGCTGAACCTTCTTTTCTTTATTTACGGACATGAATGACGGAAGTATGCAATTTCCTGCCAAATCTATCCCGACAGCTCTAAAATATAAATACTTTTTACAGTATAGGCTTACCATAGTGTAAGGCTATTACATGGTTTGGAAGATGGATTGTTGTTGCACTTGCTCATTAATTAATATTCCTAATTTTTTTTCTCCCCAATTTGTAATGCCCAAATCCAAATGCGCTCTAAGTCCTCGTGGTGGAGTAGTGGTAGTGCCACAATCTGGGTGGCGGGGACAAATCTCAGATGCCTCCGCATCTGAGACCATCAATCTGTGCATCTTATCACGTGGCTTGTTGAGCGTGTCACCTTGGAGACGTAGCGCACATAGAGGCTTCATGCTATTCTCCGTGGCATCCACGCACAACTCACCACGCATCCCACCGAGAGCGAGAACCACACATTATAGCGACCACGAGTAGGTTATCCCAAGTTACTCTATCCTCCCTAGCAACCGGGCCAATTTGGTTGCTTAGGAGACCTGGCTGGAGTCTCTCAGAAAGCCCTAGATTCGAACTCGCTCGAATAATCACTGAGATACCCAGGCCCCCTAATTTTCCTAATTGCTAACAAAAATGTGTACATAGTGTAGCTTTAAGTAATATTACACGTTGATCAAGTAATTTGCTTTCGTATGGTGCAATTTAATTATTTAAAAATACTTTATCCATTCGCCAGAACTTGCTGACATGTTATTAGATTAAATGTCCTATCTGCTTAAAATAAACCCCCAGCTAATTACAATTACAGTCCCCCTTCTGTCACTCACTCGACATTGAGTCGATTTAGTGACACTAGAGGTCACTCTAGTGGAGTGGAATTTGCATGCCTGGGCCATAAACACGTTGAGGAAGTGTTTGTGGATTGTTCATGTTCTCATTGTGAGAGACCATGGCAATATTGCGGTCACAGCTTTTTTTCTTCCGGGGGAAGCCACTTCAGCCATCCCCAGCACCGGACCTTTTACTAACGGGTACAAGGCCGGCCCGGTTAACACTGGAGGAGATTTGGGGGCTCCAATGGGTTCGGTTCCACCGGAGCGGACCGCTCATTCCCCAGCACACTTGTTTGTTCCTGTCCAGTTCTGGGATGAGACAGGCAGCTCGCCTCAGTGCTAGCATAATGTCTCTTTTGGAGCTCGTGAGATGGATGAGATTTCGATTAATGCATGGGAGAGTGCCTTGGTGATGTCGGACGGCGAGGACTCGATTGGGCTAGCACCTTCGGGTGTGCCGACCCAGTCTGACGCCGACAAGGAGCTGACCGCCATGCTTGCCTGGGCCGGCGCGAGTGTCTGGCTGGAGTGGAACCCTCGCGGCTTGACAGATGATGAGGTCGTGGGGGACACCTTTTACTATTCGAACCCGATCTCTCAGCTCGTCCACTAACACTACCCTCGATGGCTGGGCTGCCGAGTGTTATGCTGCATTCCCTCAGGTGTATAAGGTGGTTACCCAGCACTCCCTTCCAGGGCCTGTAGGCCAATGACGTCTCTGGCGGCCAAAGCCTACAGTGCCGCTGGACAGGCTGCCTCCACCCTACATGCCATGGCCCTCCTGCAACTCCACCAGGCCAAGGCACTGAAAGAACTGCACAAGGGTAGTTATGACCCCGATGTGTTTCAGGAACTGTGCTCGACGATCGACATCGACAGCGATGAAGGTCATGGTGCAGGCACTCGGGCAGATGATGTCCACTCTTTGGTCCAGGAATGCCACCTATGGCTGAATCTGGTCGAGATAACGGACGCTGACAAGGCACGCTTCTTGAACCTCATCTCCCAATTCAGCCTTTTCCATGACACTATCATCTTGCCCCGGCACAGTACAATAGTGTGTACCAAGTCTGCTCGCCGAGGGCGTCCCCCTGTGGCGAAAGCCCAGGCAACTCCACCCCAGCCTGAGGCAAGTACTCAGCCCTGGCGTTGAGCCCCCTACAGGAAGCTGATGCCCCTGCCTCACGGCCTGGTGATAAGGCCCCCAAGAAGGCTCCTAAGCGCCCTCGAGACGGATGACCCAAGGAGGAAGACGGCCGCTGGAACCATGTAGATGGTCACAGACCTCTCCGTCCCCCTGTGGAGGGCAGGGAGGTGAGTCCTGTGTTCTCTTTTGTTTTGTGCTCGCCACACCCCGGACAGGCTGTGGTAACCACATTATAAAAAAAAAAAAGAGTGATTTCCTCTCTCCTTGGGTCACACAGCCGGTGCCTACGGCCGGCGTTATTATGGCAAACGGACACCGAACGTGGTCCCCCTGCCTTTGCGTACCCGGCAACACCACTTCCACACCCCCGGCTTGCCAGTTGTAATGAGTCTCTAGGACGGCCCTAAAGGCCCTTCTTCTGAGTCTCTGACCCGCTCTATGCCGGGTACGCGGAGCAAGGTAAGTGCTTCAAGGTTCCCCTCAGCGCAGCTACCTTGGGACAAATCAAGGCTACTGGACGTGGTGTTTCGTGCTCCCCCCTGCTGCAAGGCCCCACCCCCAGGTACGTCAGACGCGAATGTCCCCTTCGTTCCGTCTGAAAACACATAGCATGTAGATACCTCTATATACAGTAACTTTGCTCAACTGTGTGATTTATAGTTTTCACCCATCTTTTTTCATGTACTGTAGCTTTGTTTTTTCTTGTCAACAGCTAATAAATCTTTTGAAACATGAATTTCAGCCTGTCCTATAAACTTTATACCCTTAAAGCAATGAGCACAAAATAGACTAATGAGAACACAACTGAATGCCAATGAGATACAGCGTGCAGAAGAGTGGGGTGAAAAGAAACCAGACTTAAAGAAGGCTGATCGAGGATCATATTCCACCCCTCTTCATATATTTTTGGTCTTAAATATCCAGATCCCAGCTCAGCACTCTTGCTCTGAGAGAGTGATGATCTGTTTCTTTTTGGTGGGCAATTATTGGTTGTTTAAACTAAAAATATTCTGGCAGGAGAGTGAGTGCTTTCAAAACTCTTGGTATAATAACCATCACCAGGAATAAAAGGCAGAATGAGAGGGGCTATTTTCCACTTTTACAACATGCTTTCTGAACACTGACCTAGACAAAGCAACAACCATTCTCTTCCATTGCAAAAGAGGTTTAATTGGCTATTACAAATGTTTACTTTATCTGTGACATCCAAAGGGCTTCTCAGTATGGTCAGTGTGTGATGTTGTTGTCCAATACATTGCACATAGATGGATAAAATTGCTACACATTACATACAAATTGGTTTCTTTGGCGTTTTCTAATGCCATTGAAAAACAAAATGTTAAATTCCATTGCAGCTTTCAGGTGTACCTACATTTTTGAATGTACTACTGTACGAAACTTGTTCCGCACCCAGTGGCGCAGCCAAGGGTCGGCCGGGGTGGACCTGGGCTCACCCAAATTAGACCTAGGACCACCCAGAATATTAGACATTATTCTTTGACTTCAAATATATAATTTTAAAAAAGTCCAAAAAAATGCATATTTTCTGATTTCTAAATGTGTGAAAGTCTGAATGTGGAGCTTTTCTGTTGTTAAGGAAATTATGGTAAACAAAATATGGAAAACTTAGCCCATCCTTTTTTATCGAGGCCCACCGAAAAGTAATTTCCTGGCTACTCCCTTGCCCGCACCAAGTGTGCTACAGAAATAAATTATACCTCAAGATGTATGTGTGGCTTGTTGAAAGGAGATGTGTTATTAATTTTCTAAGTGCTTTGTACTTGCCTGAACAACAATAAAATGGTAAAAGAAAATGCCAAAGACAACAAGCCATATCAAGGGACGAGAATATAATTTATAACTGTAACACACTTCATTTGGGCAATGGAGGAGTCAGGAGACAGTGAAGCAGGTTTGAGGTCAGTTTTATTTTCTCTTTCATACAAATGACGGTAACCGTCAATAACTCAAACAACACACATGCACAATGTCAGGCTTCAGGGTTCTCTCTCTCTCCCACAATATCCTCAGCAGTTGGCCTTTATCCCTCTCGGAGGCTTGATTAGCCTGATAAGGGACCGGGTGTATAGAATCACGACCCGGCCCTGCCCTCCACCCTGCCACAATAACCAAGAAACCACCCAACAACACCCTAAAAATGACTTGGAACACATTTGCAACCATATAGCAAAGCGTTAAAACCATTCATAACAACTTAGCAACCATAAAACACCCTAGCATCATGGTTGTGACTTCTGCATGGGCAATTTGCTTAGAAGATGTAAGAATCTTGTTAATAAAATATAGTTACTCTTATTTGTAAAGTTAGTTCAGTCATTAGAACTCTTGGAAGAAATTTAAGGTGTTATAATGTTTTTTGACAAGTTAACAGGTTTGGTTTTGGTGACTAGATCTGCTTGCCACTGCTAAAACAAGACGTGCTGCATCAAGCATGTTGGTTCCTACAATACCTTTTGAAGCAGATCTAGACAGGAGGTGCTGGGGAGGAGGTGGTTCTGAGAGAAAATTCTTGTAACATGTTGCAGTGAAACCATCTTACCCTCAAAGTTTAGTCCAAGAAAGAGTATGTATGTTGATTGCAAAACATTACGTGTCAAAGGAACTATCAGCTTGGGCCACAGAGTATGCGAAGAGATTGGCTAACTGATTTCACGTTTAAAGGACCTATGAGCTTGTGGCTTGTAGAGTTTCATGACTGAACTTTGAATCATAATCATAACAAAATGTTTAATTGTCACTCACAATCTGTGTAGAATGTTGATTTTCATGTAAGTTACTGCTCTAAAAGTTTTTAATTTCTATCATGTATTTACTTTCAACTTCTACAGTTGATGGAAATGTATTTTTAAGGGTCCTAAATCTGATGTTTGAAATTACGATGGGAATACTTGAAGCACAAACTAGCCTTTTTGACACAAATTTTGCTTCCAACAGGCAAAAAGACCAATGAAACAGAAACACTGCTGGATTATGTTACCATGTGAACAAATTTGTATCAGGGAAGTGTCAGGGGCATTGAGACTGGGCAAGTATTATTAAACGCTGTGCCCAAAATGCATTATACGGGTGAGTGCAATTTCGCAGAAATGTTATTGATGTAAATTGCTGCCTTAGAACCCACCAGTCAATGGAAACAATTGTCACAGTGGTGAACTTCATGACCAAATTTTTCACACAATTAAAGATTGTCATATATATTGAAACGAGCGTGTTTATGTCAGTTAAATCATACAATGAATCATAGTGCCAGAAGAGCTTGTTTTGACATACAACAAAAAGAAAAAGAAAAGATTCCCAGTTAATACAGTAGTTTCAACATCGTATGCCTCACACGTCACTCTTCCCACAGTTTAGAACCACTGGAATGGACAACGGCTATTAACTAATCTGACCACAAAAGCCGACAATCTTAACCTGAATGCAGGTCAAGGAAACTAAGCCCTAACATTAGAACTATAAAACAGACATAACACAAAAAGGACATGATTGCCAGATCACCACTTCATAGCCTCAGACTAACCAGAAACAATGCCCTAGTGCTATGACCTAGTATCAATAACTTACCTTTACTTGAACTCAAAATCCATGCGTCTCTCTCTCTCTTTGCGAATGAACATCAACATAACTTCTGTCTTTCTCTTTCTCAAATTTTAATTGAAATTAACTTTGCCAAATCCACATAGGTTGTCGATGCTTTCACTGCAGATATACATTTTAGCACTTAATAACACATTAGTTACGTAAACTTGAATGTGCATTAGTGTGGAAGAATGCAGATGTTCAAGAACCATTAATAGAAATGAATTTATTTACTGATAAAATTGAAACAATTAGAAACAAAATTACAATTATGCAACAGTCTCCCACAGCACTTCATAAGACAATGTAGTTTCATAGTATTCCCTATGAGCAACTTCAGTCCATCACTGTTATAGGTCAGAAAGAACTAACAAAACGTATTAAAGCATCAAAAGCTACAACATGTACCCCATAGAGGTGTTTCCTGTAATCTCAGAATCTCTTCTTAATATTATTAACTCCTCGCTATCCTTAGGGCATGTCCCAAGAAACTTTAAGCTGGCAGTTATCAAACCCCTTATCAAGAAACCACAGCATGATCCTGGAGAGCTGGCTAAGTATCGACCGATCTCAAATCTCCCATTTATGTCGGAAATACTATAAAGATGGTGTCCCTCCCAACTACTGTATGTTCATCTCTACAGAGAAATTGTATCTGTCAAGAATTTAATTCAGGATTTAGGCCCTGTCATAGTACAGAGTCTGAATTTAACAAAGAAACAAATGACTTGCTCTTATCCTCTGCTCGCGGCTGCATTTCTCTCCTAGTGCTGTTAGATCTTAGTGCTGCCTTCGAAACCATAGATCATGACACTCTATTAGATTAGGTTTGAGAACTATGTTGACATTTATGTACCTGCATTAGCTTGGTTTAGGTCCTGTTTATCCAACGGCTACCACTTTGTTTATGTAAAGTTATAAACATATAAAGTTATGTTAAGTGTTATATTTGATATCAATCTGTCCTTTAAAAATCACATTTCCAATGTTTGTAGATCTCCACTCTTCCACCTCAGAAATGTTGCTATGTTACGACACATACTCTCTGCTCCTGATGCCAAAAAACACAGTCATGTGTTCATGACCTCAAGACTAGATTATTATAATGCAATACAGGGAGGAGAGCTAGTGGGGTGAAAGGTAATAATAATTCTAGGGGCCCACAGTTTATGGGGGGTTGGGCCCACAACAAATTCTAAACTGTATTTTTTAATAGGAAAGGGGCCCAGAGCAATATACAGTCAGGGGGGCCAAAATACCTTGCCACAGCCCTGTAATAATTATGTTTTTGGTCTGAAATAGCATACATATGTTTGTTTTTTTAATCAGAGGAACCATCATTTCATGTAAACATTGCAGCCACGTAGAAATAATATTTCAAAGGCATGAAATAAAAATCTATTTACAAAATAAAGGCATGTTTATACTTTATTTAACATACAATCATATATGGAAGCTTAATAAAAATCCTTCATATTTACCTTTATATAGTTTTACTAACACATTTTTCTTTGTGAATGAACAAGGTGTGCAATAACTACTTCACTTGTTTTTTTGGAAAACAGATGGATAATGCTTAGAACTAAATTATTACTGTGGAACCCAGTCAAGTTTATTATTTTAACATAATACTGTATTATTATTATTTTCAGGATAATATTTTTTAAAGATAAATTAATATATTTCTGTCCTATTTACTGAATAAAACTGGGGGTTTTATTTTGCAACTGCCTGCATTCGTGTTTATTTCACCTTCACCAGGAGATTTTATTATGAAACAGAAAGGGCCATGTTTTTTTAACAGTTATGAGTTTTGCATCTTGTGAAATGCTGTCAAACTCTCCTTTACTGTTCCACGTTTGTAGATTTGTATAATAACTTAATAGCGGTCACTACTGTTTTGAAATTGCATGAATGCTTGAACCAGCGGTACTTCACAATGCAGGTGAACTGCACTAAAAATACGATCCTCTGCGCATGCACACAGATCAGTGTATCATCAGTTCATTCTGAAGCACACACAGACCATGTTTATCTATCTTTAATTGCAGCCTTTGGCAGTTAAATAATCACATAAGATCATATCTCCATTTTTATGTTATTTTGATTATTTATACAGCCCTAAAGGATCATGAAATTAGTCTGCTGATGTACTCCATGAAATTTAATGGCCAAATAAAATCCTTATTAAAATCAACCCAATATTCACAGGATTACAGGTTTACAGACATTATTTTCGCATTCCGAAAAAAGACAGCATGCTTGGCCCATTCTAGATCTGTGATGCTTGAATTGTGCGCTTTTGAAGCGCCCATTCAAAATATTATCACACATCCAGCCTCAGGTTTGCGTCAATAGATCTGAAGAATACTGCGTATCAATACATAGTCCTTCCTTTCATCGCAATATTCATGATATTGTTGAATTTTACATTGTCAGCAAATTCATCTAGATTATATCATGGGTATTCGATGTAGTGCTGACTAAAACCAAGATATTTAATCATATCAGCCTCATTTTATCATCGCTTGATTGGCTTCCTGTTAAGTTTCATATTCATTTTTAAATTCTGTTAATATCTTACTTTGAATGGTCTAGCTTCTCAGTATTTAAACGGCCTCCTATCATACTATAATCCATCACGTCCACCACAATCTCAGTATTACAGCCATTTAATAATACCAAGAATATCAAAATCCACAAAAGGAGGTAGATCCTTTTTCTCTTCGGCTCCTAAACTATGAATTAGCCTTCCTAGCAGTGTACAGGACTCAGACACACTCTCCCAGTTTAAGTCTAGACTAAAAATCTCTTCAGCCAGGCATACACCTAATTTATCCCTCAACTCGTAGTTATGTTGCTTTAGTTATGTCTGCTGGAACCAGAAACACTTCTCATTTTCTATAACCCTGCTTTAAAGTGAATAGCATCTATGCTAATATTATTCTATTTGTTTCCCTGTCTCAATCTCAAGGTACATACTGTATGTGAAAGCGACTTGACTTGCTTCTATATATACTTCTAAACAGAGAAGTATATTCTGTTTCTCAGCTGATGGAGGTGACGTTTCGCACACTCGCAATGCAATGCTGTAAGTTTTAGCACGCTAGCCATGCTCAGTTCAACACTTGTATTGCAAATAATGTGCATATTCACACAGCGTGGGTTAATGGTAAAGCATTCTACTCACATTTGTAAGGTACAGTCTTCACAGAAGTTTCACTTGTCTAGTTTCCACAGTTGTCCGCAGAACAATGCAGAAGTATGTGATTTGGGACGTACCATGTTTCTTTGCCTCTGTCCAAACTAACATGTTGTTCGAAAACGCATACATATCGATATGCTTTCGCATCTCATCCACACTAGAACAGCGTTTTTCTCCATCGAAAATTAAGCGTTTTGAATTCACTCTCTTTTACTGCATACTTTGATATAAAAGAACAGAGGTTTCATATTAAACAGATTAGTGGGCACAATGCCTTTGTGACCACTGATGAGCATCGGGAACAACTGCAAACATTACCCTCGTTTTCATCTGTTTTGGTTATAGACAGTGTGATTTCTGTGATCTGTTGGGAATTAAAGTGCTCTCTAAAAGAGTGCTTTAGGGTGAGACCAGGTTTCTTCAGGTTCAGTGAATTATATTTCTGTGAGAGCATTTTTATGCCCACCCCACTGTCCAGGAAATAGTCCACTACACAGTGAATTGTATGAGGAAGTTGCCGGTGAAGAGGTTCTGTGAAGTGCACTGTAATAATGCTCTGATTGCTTGTAATGTGAATTTCTTTTTGAGCTACAGCATGCTGTAGGGCAGGCTATATAAGACTGGATGTGAAATTGAGCCAGGAATATGAAATATAAAGAGAATTTTTTAGTGAATTTTAAAGATTTACTACAAAAAAAAAAAAAAAAAAAAAAACATTATTATGTATATATTGATATCTTAAAGTTAACTTTAAAATACTTTGTATTAGCCTAGTTCTTTAACATCACAAATAGAGACTTTACATGCACTTTGCCTTGATATTCAACACGTTTAATCTCTGGCCACACAAACGTGTTTATTATGTTTTGTCTTAGATGCAAGACATCCCCTGTTAAATGTCTGTCATAATATTTCATATGAAATTAAGAATTTAACAAATTAAACAACATGGGTGGGGGAGACAGGTGCAAGTGGTCACATGAACATTGTCACAAAAGCTAAATCTTAGTAACTATGTTTTATGTCAAAAATCTAATTTCATGTTGCAAACACTAGTTCAAGCTTGAATTAAATTAGAACACATTTTGTATTTGCATCTTAATTGTTTCATTGTTTAACATTTTTTGAAAATCCTTTATAGCCAATAATAGGCCATTCTTTTAACAAGATCAAATTGTTAAAAAAATAGTGGAAATGTTCAATCGCTTTTTGTAGCCAAGACTTTAATATCTGCTATTGACATTCAAAAATATACCTACCCTGATGAGCATTCACTAGGAACAAAGCGTGACAGCTACAGCAATTCATTAAATGAAAAATTAAACTACTTCCTGCCGAAGCTACATATATATTCATATAGCAGAGCTACTTTTTTATGATTAATTTTTTCAGTAGATAATTCAAATCTGATTCTTGAGACAGCAGGAAGGCTCCTTTATCTTGACATATTGAAGTAAATAGGGGAAGAAGGCTCATAAGCAAGTTTAAGCAGCTCATATGCAGATTAAACTACACAAGAACATTTTTATTTCTTAGAACCTAAACTACTACGTTTATGTAAGCGAACAAGCTCGGAAAAAAAAATGTGCTGTGTATTATATGTACATTATTGAGTCAACAATAATAAAGTGTGTCAACCAGCAGAGATTACGCTAAACCTTTATATTTGCAATATTTTTATAGCAAGGTTTATGAAAGAAAAAGAAAGAAAGAAAGAAAGAAAGAAAGAAAAGAAAGAAAGATAAAAAATATTATTTAAAAAAATTATTCTAGATTGCTAGAAAATAGAAAATAGTAGTTTCAAAATATTCATGCATGCTGGTACTAATTCCAATGTAATTTCTGTCTTATGTTTTATTATTCTGTCAAAAATACATTCACATCTGCAATGGTAACAATTTTGCTAAATATAGCACACAAAAAAATAGGTTACTGGCCAGATATCAGGTGTGTAAAGAACCATTACAGACAAGGAACAGATTTTTACAATCAAACACACATATAAACATCTTTGAAAGAACACGAGATACATTAAAAACTTATTCTGTGGCCTTGGAAACTCTCTAATAGATATTATTTCAGTCTATTTTTAACAGATAATTTGATTAATTTAATGTCACTTGATGTAATAAAAATGTTTTTGTTTCTAGGCCAGTGTGATGTTTCATCTTTGGCCGTCTTAATTTTAGTATAGTTTCAAGGCAACATAGATATTGTATACAGCCATGGCCAAAAGTATTGGCAGTGACATACATTTTGTGTTTTGCAAAGTTTGCTGCTTCAGTATTTGTAGATAATTTTTTCACATGTTTCTATTGTATACTGGAAAACAATGATAAGGGTTTCATAAGTTTTAAAGGCTGTAATTGGCAAAAACACTAAATTTATGCAAAGAGTCAATATTTACAGTGTTGACCCTCGTTCTTCATAATCTCTGCAATTCGCTCTGGCATGCTGGATATCAGCTTCTGGGCCAAATCCTGACTGATGGCGATTCATTCTTGCCTTTTTAGATCTCGGATTTGATCACAATTTGTGGGCTTCTGCTTGTCCACTCACCTTTTGAGAATTGAGCACAGGTTCCCTATGGGATTAAGATCTGGGGAGTTGCCTGGCCATGGATCCAAAATTTCAATGTAATGATGTCACGAACCCCGCTCCCTCGCTCCGCCCCCTCGAGCTTCCACGCTCATGGGCATAGACATGACGCTGACGTCATCAAGCCGAATGATTGGCAGTAGAGAAAACCAACCAGAACGTTAAACCTGCGATAACAAAAGCGAAAAACAGAAACCAAGAGGAAAACGAGGGGGGTCACTCCAAAAGAAACAACACACCAACATCACATAGGGATGTAATACAACCACACATAAGAACAAACATATACTGTTTGTAAAAAAAAAAAAAAATTCGTAATGACAAAACAGATCGCTCACCTGAAATATTTACACTCTAGAAAGAGCATCCGCAAAAACATTCTCGGATCCTTTCTTATGTCGGATCTCTAAGTTATAACTCTGTACAACCAAGGACCAATGCACAACGTTGATTTGAGTTATACATGTAGGACAGAAAAACAAGGGGATTATGATCTGTGTACACCACAATAGGTAAATTAGAAGAGCCTAAATAAACTTCAAACAATTGCAATACCAACAGTAGTGCTAAAGTTTCCTTCTCAACTGTAGAATAGTTCCTTTGATGTTTGTTAAACTTCTTGGAGAAGTAGCAAATGGGATGGTCTATTCCATCTCTATCATCTTGAAGGAGAACTGCTCCAGCACCTATAGCACTCGCATCAACTTCTAACTTAAGAAGATTTTTGAAGTTCGAAGCAGCCAAAACAGGAGTACTGTATAAGAGAGACTTTACATTCTCAAATGCAATTTGGCAATATTCTGACCAATGGATTGGTTGCTTTGGACTGAGTAAATTGGTAATGGGGGCTACTACCATTGAGAAATTCTTACAGAAACCAAGGTAGTATCCTGCCATACCTAGGAACTGCCGTAAATCTCGTCGAGTTACAGGTTTAGGAAATCTGGTGATCGCTGCAACCTTTGCCTCAACCGGCTTCACCTGTCCTTGTCCTACCTGTTAATCCAGGTAAGTAGCACTGGCTTGACCAAAAACACACTTAACAAGGTTAAGAGTTAATGAAGCATTTTCCAACCTTTCGAAAACTGTTCTAAGCAGTGATATATGCTCTATCCACTCCTTAGAAAAGATAATCAGATCGTCCAGGTAGGCGTTACGGTTAGGTATGGCAGCTATAACTATCTGAATCAATCTCTGGAAAGTAGCAGGCACGTTTTGTAGCCCGAACGCCATTACATTATATTATAGGAAATGGTCCGGGGTTACGAATGCTGAAATGTCTGATGCGAGCGGCGTTAAGGGCACTTGCCAGTAGCCTTTTAATAGATCAAGTTTACTTAAAACTTTAGCACATCCTATGTTGTCAATGCAATCTTCCATTCTGGGAAGAGGATAACAATCTGGTATTGTCACATTATTTACCTTCCGATAAACAGTACAAAACCTGAATGAGCCGTCGGGCTTGTGTACCAGAAGACATGGAGAACTCCATGGACTACAGCTGTGTCGAGCTAATCCATTCATTAGTAGATACTCAGTCTCTTCCTTCATGACAGATCTTTTGTTAGCATTGACTCAATATGCATGTTTTTTTATGGGTTTCGCACCATCAACATCAATATAATGCCGCAACACATTGGACAGTCGGGACATCCGAAAATAAGCCTGGGAATGCAGTGATAATATGCATTACATCTTGTATCTGACAAATGAGAAAGATGAAAAGGCAAGTTCTTTAGCATAACTGAGTTCCCAATTTAGCACACTGCTGTGGAGTATTCCTCAGCACTATACCATCTTCATCTGCACCAACTTCAGTATCTGCAATATGCGCAGCTTCACAAGTTACCATGATAGGTGTAACCTTAACCTCAGCGTTTTCATTGTCAAGTTTACATTTACATTTACATTTATGCATTTGGCAGAGGCTTTTATCCAAAGCGACTGACAGTGCACTTATTACAGGGACAATCCCCCCAGAGCAACTTGGAGTTAAGTGCCTAGCTCAATGACACAATGGTGGTAGTTCATCTCGTGAACTTTCCCGAACATTATATGCTTTAAGCATATTACTGTGACACACAAGTGTCTTGCGCTTTCTTTCTGGAGTGCGGATAACATAATCGGTCTCACTGAGTTTCTTAACCATGTCATAAGGGCCAGCAAATCGGGCTGACATTGCAGAGCCAGAAATTGGTAGTAGCACCAACACTTTGTCACCAGCTTGAAAAGATAAAAACATTTATTTTAGACCCTGAGTCATTATCCAGCATCTTGTCTTTAAGTACTTTGAGTGGGCCTTGGACACGGTGTCCAAATACCAACTCAGCTGGGCTAAAGCCTTATGACTCCTGTACTGCTTCACGTATGGCAAATAACACTAAATAAACTCCATCCCAATTTTTACCTGTTTCTAGACAGTATTTTCGGAGCATTGACTTCAAGGTTTGATGAAACCTTACAATTGCGCCTTGCATTTCGGTATGGTATGCACTAGAGACTCAGTGTTCTATGGACAGTGATTTTAACATTTGATCAAAAACCGTGACAGAAAATGGGTTCCCTGGCCTGTCTGAATAACTCATTATTCATAGAGAAAGATTTTATTAATGTTTTTAAAATGACAGGTGCCGTAATTTTACGCAGCGGTATGGCCTTGTTGCCTTACATAAAATAGTGCACAGATACTGATTACCAGACTTTGTTTTCAGTAACGGTCCAACACAATCAACCAGCACTTCTTCAAATGCTTCACCCATAACTGGAATCGGGAAAAGCGGAGCGGGAGAAATCAATTGATTTGGCTTACCAGTTAACTGAGAGGTGTGGCAAGTGCGACAAAACTGGGTCACATCACGCTTCAAACCTGGCCAGAAAAAATGTTGGAGGATGCAAATATATGTTTTAGTCACTCCCAGATGTCCAGATAATACATGTTCATGTGCTAAAAATAATACATGTGAGCGATACCTATCAGGTACAACCACCTGATATACAACATTCCAGTGCAAGCCATCATCTACCCCAGAACATCATTTGCGCATCAGTAATCCATTGTCTACAAAATATGATGTATGTCGGTCTTTGGCAGCCTCCGGACTGACAACCGCCAAAAACATCTTTCTTCTTTGCAGCAATAATCTGAGAATAGGTAATAGGCAAGTTTAAAGAATTAAAACTCTCCGACACCCTCTCTGAGTTTTTCAGGTTAGAATTTTGTATAGAATTCAACTTTACCTTAGGTTCAGAAAACATCATATCATTCGCAAAATTTTCCCCCACACAAGTGTCAGCCAAAGTGATACTGCCACTCATTTTCGCTGCCTGAGCGCATGTAACTGCTCATGTGGGAAAAACTTCAGGATACTTACTAGACACATAACCTGAAAATAAGCATGCATGTGGAGTGTCTGTTACTTCGGGAACTGGTATGACTTTGCCTCCAGCTAAGTCATTCCCCAAAATAAAGGTGATTCCTTTCACAGGAAGTGAATTATGGATACCGACCTTTACAAAACCCGTAACTAGTGTACAGTCTAAGTGTACACAGTGCAAAGGAACTTGTATCACTTGCATTTCGATGCCTCGAACTAGGATACTTGAGCCACAAAAGATTCATCTGAAAATGGTAGAAAATCGGACACCATCAGTGACTGTGCAGCCCCCGTGTCCCTTAGAATGCGTACTTCTCTCTGATCAGCTGCCTCACCAGACAGAAGTCCTGTCATAACAAAAGGTTTGTAATTTGCATCAAGAACATAACTAGATACTTCAGGTGTCTGAACGGTCTTTACTAGTGTAACACTTTTAGAATGCTGTGTCTGCTGTTTGCGCTTTAGCACAAAACAATCCGCGATCAAACGTCCCTGTTTATGGCATAACACTCTCTTACCTTTTTTGTTGGTGAAGGTCCAGACTTTAAGCAGGCACTTTGACTTTGGGACGGGGTACCGGTTACATTCTTTTCAGAAAGCACCACTGAAAATACACTCTTATGTGTTAGCATAAACTCATCCGCCAAGACAGAAATTTTGGAAAGTGAGTTTACTTTCTGCTCATTAATGTTAACAAC
Source organism: Xyrauchen texanus (assembly GCF_025860055.1). Lineage (NCBI taxonomy): Eukaryota > Metazoa > Chordata > Actinopteri > Cypriniformes > Catostomidae > Xyrauchen > Xyrauchen texanus. The sequence continues at coordinate 7,884,232 of NC_068279.1, read as the reverse complement.
CACACGCTCAGGTGAACATTCCTTGAATTCCTCAAGCAAGATTAACTCTCTCAGTAACTCAAAATCGTCAGCTTTACTCGCGCTGCACCATTTATCAAACAAGAGACTTTTCTCTCGTGCAAATTCTACAAATGTCTGACTGGAATTCTTCTTATGACCCCTGATTTTTGGTCTATAAGCCTACGGAACAAGCTCATATGCATGCATATTACAGTTTCATTTTCTGTTAATGCATGATTTTCTTTAAAGCTGTTTTGAAACGATTTGTGTTGTAAAAGGCGCTATACAAATAAAAATGACTTGACAATTACTCAACATTTCTCTTCTCAATATAACTCTAGGTAAAAAAAAATCAACCAAATACAAACCATCAACTCTTAGCACTCGGAACATGCAATAAGAGTTGTTTTCATACAACGTGAAATCAGGGTAATGGGCAAAATTCTACATGCAACAATTGTTTTTCAATTACACGATTATCAAAATAAACCACTCAATGTATTTTACATTTATAAACCATGCAGTTAGTGTCTGGGAAGTTTGGAATGTTAACATCATCTTGGAAGAGTATATTACACACCAGAAGACTGCTCACTTTGTATTGAGTTTAATCTGTGGTATGCTGATGTTTGTTTCGATGTAAAAAATATTTTCTCCTATCCCAGCTTAATAATGAAGAGACATCTATAAGTAAACAATTCGTAGAATGATTTCCCCAAAAACTGTAAACTCTATCTCTGTGGTGTTTTTAAACATTCCTCTGTTTAAGCGGCTCTATGTATAGGCTAGCTGAAATAAATAAATATTACATTAATTCATCCAATTATAAGAGCTCCACATTAGCACAGATTAAGGCTGTTCTTTCTATTACAAGCAGTCATCAAGAATTTAAAGCAAATGTGGTATAACTCACTGGGATTCCAGACATGTTTACACCCAATGGAGATCACTATTTATTATATTTGTACTGATTTTTAATGCTCTCCCTCTCTTGCATGGTTCCTTTCTAATGTTTTCCCTGCAATGAATAGCTCAATCTATTGAAGAGCTCAAAATGTCAATGTCAACCTGATTAGAATCACATCTATTAGTTATCAGTGACACTGAGATATTATACCGTATTCCCTATTCTCACAGGGCTATGTTCTGAATGCTTATTTCCCCTGACATTCAGCCAACCCTGTAAATCAATACTGTAATTCACATCAATATGTCAAGTCATTGTACAGTGCCTATTGTTTTCATTGACATGTAACTCTACTATTCAGTTCTTAGAGTAAATCTAAATTGAACAGTAAATTATTGATCTATTTTTTTTTTAAACACTCACCCAGTCTGGCATTGGTTGGATAAACAAATAGTCCATCCCCAAACTTTTGCTCTGTCAGGCTGGTCAGGATGCTCAAACAAACAGAGAAATATTTTGATAGTTTACCTTTTTCAGGTAAATCCAACAAACAAATATCTTATAGTTCACTCTGCAAGATAAGCTAAAATATTAGAAAGTACTTTAACATGGAAGAATAGTTCATAATTTACTCACCCTCATGGCATCCCAGATGTGTAAAACACAAACAAATATTTTTAGAAGAATATTTCAGATCTGTAGGTCCATACAATGCAAGTGAATGGGTGCCAAAATGTTGAAGATCCAAAAAGCACATATAGCCATAATAAAATTCATCCATACAACTCCAGTGGCTTAATTAATGTCTTCTGAAGGGAAACACTAGGTGTTTGTGAGAAATAGATCAATATTTAAAACTTTAAAAATATACATATTTTTTTGCTTCTGGCCAGCTGTGGTATGGGCATTCACGAAGGTGGCGAAAGCACGTTGGCACGTCGATATCGACGGATCCCTCGGTTGGTCTGAGATCAGCAGGGGAAAATTTTTCACTGTACAACCTCAATATTTTGATTGACTCAATGTGTGTATTGAATCAGCCACCAGCCATAGCTTCAGTCGCTCAGAAACATTGATAGGGAATCTGAAAAAAGTTAGTCTTTCTTCTTGCGATGATACCCATGGATGTGATCTACAAATACAGATCTATTCAGCAAAACCAATTCAGCTTCTGTATAACATTCCTCGTCCTCTGTTGTAAACAACACAGCACTTTTGTAGAATTTACGAAATTCATGCTTTAGTTTTCACGTGAAATTGCCATTGCGCTTATGTCGCGAGACAGGCAGCTTGAACTCCTCCCATTTTATAGCTAAAATTTTACTTTTTATATTTATCTTTTTCTTACACCTAGCGTTTCGCTTCAGAAATACATTTATGATGATATACATTATGTGCTTTTTGGAGAATTTGGCACCCATTCATTTACATTTTATGGACCAACAGAGTTTACATTTACATTTATGCATTTGGCAGAGGCTTTTATCCAAAGCGACTTACTACAGGGACAATCCCCCCAGAGCAACCTGGAGTTGAGTGCCTTGTTCTAGGACACAATGGTGGTAACTGTGGGGATTGAACCAGCGTCCTTCTGATTAACAGTTATGTGCTTTAGACCACTACCAGAGTTGACATATTGTTCCAGTAATCTTTGTTTGAATGTTAGAAAGTCATACACATTTGGGATGGCATGAGGGTGAGTAAATGATGAGAGATTTTCTTTTTTTGGGTGAACTATTCCTTTAAGTTCTTGCTGCATAGCTGAAACTTCATTTTACAAATCTGTCATACTCTTTGAACAATGCTCTTTGATTTTCTTTTGTTTGGTTTATCATTTCAACTTTATTACCATCAACTATTTCACAATTTATACACTACTTTATTATTACGTTTCATGTCTTTCATTAGTTGAAGCTTTCATACAGCTGGTTATTTGAATCTTATTGTCCAGTGACTTCATTAGAAGATGCCCGAAAATTTTAAGATTTTACAATATTTAAAAAGCAATCTGCATCTTCGATCAACTTCATTTTCTGTTGTTAATTGTTTTTATATTTTTCTTTCATCCCAGTATGTAAATGTTTGAATGGTGTTCATCTCAGAAGGAGAGAATACATTTCCCTAAAGACTGCCAGTCTATAGCAGAGTGTCATAACCACTACACATTATTTTGTTAATAAAGCCCTTAGAGGAAAACTTGATTTATAATTCATGTCACTCTTTAATTTCATGTATTGCTGAAAATCAAAAACCTTAACTGGAATACATTCTTTTATTACCTCTGAGGGCGCTATACAGTATTTACATATTGTGTGAATAGAGAGTGTAATTTATAGTCAATATTACACATCCCTTTGATTCAAGAGTTTTATTGCACAATATCTATTAATAATTGAAGTCTTTCCAGGAAAATAATATTTTTGCTCTCAACACATCAATTAAGGTATTACTATAATTCCGGTCTGAATTCTCAAATCTCAAACTGTCTCATCATTCCATGCATTATCACTTTACATTCTACATAAAGGCCAAACACTGGGGACACTGAGCACTAACAAAGCAACAACTGTCAGATGTCTCACAGATAAGACAACATAGTCTCATGACAACATGTAATAATTTATACGAGATGGCAACATCATAAGACTTTGATTTGGCTCATACAAAAACAAACAGAATTTAAAACTGATACAATACAGGCATCACATATAAGCTAGCCTTCTATCCACACTACACAAAGAAACAAAATATTTTTGATTACATTTAGTTAATAATTCTATATTTATTTCTGCAATGAAATGACTGATGTATATCAATAACATGTAATAAACGTCTCACTTCTCGTTACAAACCTGAGTTTTTTCTTTCTTCCTCTGTACACAAAACGTATTTTAATATTTAAATCACACTAAGGTTTAGGGTTTGAGCAAGGGGTTTGACTTTAGGGTTTGGCATGGAATTTGGTTTGGGGGTTAAATATAGAAAAATCAAGAATGCTCATTCAACCTCCGTTAAATTCAGGAAAAGTCCTAATAAGCACTTAACCAATCCACATTCAATGCAGTTCCTATTTAACAATTTAAAAGAAATTATTGTCTCTCTCTTTCTTCTGCACTAGCATCTTTACAACTTCAGCATCACTGGGAGTGTTGTTACACATTTTGTTTCAGTATTTCTAACTCAATTGTTGATGTTGTTTTTTGGCACTATGTGTGTCAAACTTTGATACAATCTTCTTATATTTATCTGCTACAAAATAACAAAAATCTACTACTTATTTTTTACATTTTGAATGAGCACAAAACAGAAGTTATTTTGTTCGGTCCCAATGACAGTAATCATGCGTGCAACCTTGAGTTAGGTACTCTTGGGCCTTTTACTGCATCATGTGCTAGTAAAAATATTAAGAATAATTAATGCAGTGGTAAGATCAGGTTTCTTCCATTTACGACTGTTAGCCAGAGTAAAACCTTTTTCTCTCTGTGAGAAACCTTGATAAGCTCATTCATGCCTTCATTCCTCAATTGGCTACAATTGGTCCAAAATGCTGCAGCCAGTTTTCCGGAGCGCAGACGCAAGTCTGAGCACATCACCCCAATTTTAATCTCACCACACTGGCTACCGGTCAGATACAGAATTTATTTAAAAATGTATTATTCATTTACAAATAATTAAACAACCAAGCACCTCCATATCTTTCAACTTTGCTGTGTCCCCACATGCCAACTCGATCAGGTCTGGGGACCATGCCTTGCTCTATGTTCCCAGATCCAGAATAAAAAAAAGAGTAGATCAAGCCTTTTCCATTGCTGGGCCAAAGCTCTTGAACAGTCTACCGGCTCATATTAGAACTGCTCCCACTATACCTGTTTTTAAGTCTAGGTTAAAAACCCACCACTTTTCATTGGCTTTTAACTTACCTTGATACCTTGCCTTGTGTGTGTCTACCATTTTTATCTTGTCCTTTGTTGTTGGGTATTATATTGTACTGTATAGCCCTTTGGTCAACTACCACGACTTTGTGTGGATGTATTTATTGTGGAAATCAAATTTACTTGTTTAAAATAAATTTTTATGCCATCCCTCATCACAGACACAAATTATTAACAGTAGATCAAACACAAACAAAATAGTTTAAGATTATTTAAGAAGATCCTTGCAAAACGATGCATTTAGCTGTGACTTAACAAAATCAACACTGTCTGACTGGCAATTAATTATTTGTTTCCGAGACTGGGCAGAGGCAGATGGCCCCTGCTTCAGTTAATACATGCTTGTGGTTCCTCCCTGTTTTCATCCTCTATCACGGCTTTCACCCTCTAAAAGGAAAATTATCCTTCACACTGTTGCCCCAGGCATGTTCAGGGGGTTTTGTCCTGGTTCTTCATTCAAGTGAATTGTAAAGTTGCAACTTGCTATTTCCCCCTCCCAGTGAGGGCACCGTGCCTCTTTGTATTTCACACTTCACCATGGACTCTTCAATCCTCTTTTTCATTTGTTTTTTCATTTCAAATAAAAGCCTCTTCAAGGCACATTGTCAAAGATCCCTCTGCATCTATCCTCACTCCCCGACATGAGTACCCAGGGTCTGTGGAGTGGTAGGAGGCCCCGAAAGCATCCCTAATATTTTGCAGATGAAATGTTTCTCCAAGCACAATCTTGAAGCTGGTGAGCAGTCAGGCATCACTTCACCAATTAGCCTCTGATAATCATCCCCTTTGAGGAACCTGTAAGCAACCCACGATGGAGGAGGATTTTTCATTGCATTTATGCTTCGCGTCGGGTGAGGCATAGTTCTAGCACTCAGTCCACTTTAAATAAAGTAGAGCCATCGGATTGCTTTCATTTGACTGAATTATCACATTTATTTAAATTCATTATTAAAAGAGAGAGACAAAGAACTGAAAGAGTCCCCTCGTTGCTTAAGCATATAGCTAACTTAATGATTATTTAATGGATTTATTAAAATTATTTATGAATGACAGGCAACACTGACAGTGACAAAGCAATCTTTATTTGAAATAATCATGTCATTTTTTAAATGAATTATGTAGAGTGTGAAATAAAACCGGTGTCTCTAACCACGATTAGGCTATATAAAGACACATTAAATTTATTGAAATGCATTAAATTAAATGAAAACAAAAAAATCAAACAGTTGGAAATTTCGATAGGGGATTGTTTTACTCAGCATTATACTAAATGATGTTAAACTCCACATTTCCATTTATCGTGAAGTTAGACATGGAAAAGGGTAGGGTTATTTCAGTTTTAGGCTTGGAGGTGAAATTATGTTTCGCTTTGCTTGTTGAGGTTCTAGATGTCAGTATGTCACTCCATGCCCTCCTCTCTGACAAAGATGGGGCCCAATATGACCGCAAACTCGCCTCGCATCGGTGGCCTGTCACTGACATGATCTGGCGACTTTCAAGTCCTGCATCAGAGAGTTGTCCAACGGCAGTGCTACGCAAACTATGGTTTGTGTACATTTGTGAGATACCTTCCACCTGAACAACAACAATTTAAAGTATACAATTTAGATTTGGAAAATAATATAAACACAGTTTAAATTTATGGGCAAAAACGAAATATCTATTACCAACCTCTTCACAAATACTTTTTAGCATATTGCCAAGGTATTTGAGCCCCATCGGCTCCCTGGTGAACCACATTTCGGTGCTCTCGAGTTTGCACAGAGGGATGCGTCTCAGATGCAAATAGAACGCTCCGGTATTTTCTGGACACTTTGACAGATATTTTTTAAAGCTGTCCACGGGACAAAGTGGGTCGCCGGGGCTCGCAAACATAAATCCTCGTAAATTTTCTCTATCCGATGCGGTGGGATCCTTGTGGTTTTTTGTCTCTGGGTTATGCGCCAGGGTCAGGTACTCTTTCCCATTCTCGTCTTGCCGGAGAACGAAAGACTCTTTTGATAGGTTACGGTTTCCTTCTCTTCCCTCCGTGCAAAACACAGCTGTATGTCAAACCAAACTTTTTTACAAGTCCTGTGGGTGTGAAAGGGAGAGTGCAGGTGCATTTCTAATTTTCTCCAAGTCAGACTCAGTAATACGCGGATGATGAACGCTGGTGTCTTTTCCATTTTTCCTGTAGCGCTTTAAAACTGATTTAAAGATGGCATTGCTTGACTTGAAGTCTTTATCACTTACGATGTTGTATTTTGTAATGTGACGGTTTATACCTGCTCTGAGACACATCAAACTTGCAACACTGTATTCACGTCCAGCGGTAGACTGAACAGAGGCATAAAACTCCCGCAATGTCTCATTTAAAAGAGAACCAGAGCAGGTCTCGAAATCAAAATTTTGATTTTGGCGCAAAAAGTCACTGAAAGTGTTAACTGCCCATTTAGTTGTCTTTTTCGTATTGACCTCATCTTTGTCGTCTTCGATCTTATCTAGCTCTGTCGGAGTTAATTCTTTGTGCCGCTTTTTGTCATTCAACGTCTTCTCCAAGTCTTCTATTTCGTCTTGTGCCTGGGCCCATTTCTCAAAATTGCCATATTCACCATACAAATTAAACGATATGCAAAAATCATCCATTTAGCCTACCTAAATAAACGTTTTCATATGTTTCTCTCACTCTGTTTGCAAGTGTAACTGTGTTACTATGGTTACCAATGATTATAGTAGCGGATTAATTTCGAACTGTAATCAAACTGACTGGTACTACCTGTGCATTAAACAGTTTTACTGCGCACCTTCCAGCCAATCAGAATCGAGTATATAAACAGCCTGTGGTATAATTTTGAATAGGTCACAGCAAGAAGAACATTATTTAAAAGGATTCAATTCAATAAAAAATGTTTTTTAAATCAAAACATTTTGTGCAGTGGCAAAGGTCACTGAAGCTGGTATTTAAAGCTTTCTTCTTTTGTGCCATTTATCATGCAATATCTTTGAATTCTATTGATTTTAAACATGTCTAGGATTTTTGGTAGTATAAATGTAGACTGGATCAGTTAAAGTGCCCGCCTTCTCACACCAATATGTAGGGACTTTGGTTGATGTAGATGTACACGGTACAAAGCGCTGCAATTCTACACCATTATATGTGAGGAAAATGTTTGTGTGAGCTAGGAATTCAATTAAATTGTCCTTACTCTACATTATTAGATAAGGAAATGTATAATGGAATTAGTGGCCTTTGACAACCATTATAAATTAGATAAATTACAAATCACTATATTATTTGTCTGAATAAAATTCTCCACCATTAAAATCGTAATACAACGTCTTGGTGTATCTCCTCACAATTTCTACTGCAAGGAATTTGCTTTAATAAGGGAATTATGATTAATTCACTTATTGGAGTAATATTATTCTCATTGAAAATAATTGAAAATAATATCACACATATTTAGGTACAGCTTTGAAGGGAAATCTTTTAAAAGCAGGGATGAGATTGTTTATCAAAATATAATACAATCAAATTATCTTTGAATACAGACAAACGTTATTGCTATTCTAAACATAAAACTAAGCGAACACATACAACATGAAACAGGTTGGTGAGTAAAGTAACAGATGTGAACAAATGTGAAATAAATGTTCAATACAGAGAAAATGAACTTCATGAGTCTGTAGACAATGCCTTAAGAACCATTTATCCTTCTTTGAGTCTATATCGATTTGAAATCGGATTCCCCAAAGTATTTAACTAATACACCAGCACTTTGATCAAAAGTCTGGAAATATACTTGCGTGTTGTTGTGTTTCCATGCATTGCGTTTTTTGGCATTTGAAGAAAGTTCGTTCCGTCGATGCTTTGGACTCTGATGATCAGAAAATTACTGAATGGATGAAGCAAGGCTTTCTGCAAGGAGGACTCCTTGTTCATACTCCCGTTGGGTGTATGAACTGTAGAGCAGAGAGTGAGAGGCATCCTCGGACTTCAAGTCCCGAGCTTCCTTGGACTCTACATGGCATGGAGGATCTGGAAGCAGCAAGCGATGAGTTCAGCAGAAGAGAGGCATGAGAGGAGGCAGGAGCTCGAGAAGAGCACAAGGGAAGAGCAGAGCCAGAGAGAAGAGAGAGGGTTCTTCTTGTTTGGAGACATTTTAACTGAAATTGTCAGCACCCCAAAAGGTGTCCTGCGCCAATCAGATGTGGCTTTTCAGTGTCACAATGTCAACTGGGCTGTCCTTTTTCGACAGTTGATTTTATGGTCCTTTGTTTCGGATTCTTACAAAACGCCCGCTCAAAAATAGTGCATGTTTGAACATTAACTTTTATATCTTGAAAATGGTACAAGAGAGATGACATTCGTTGTCATCATCTTTCTCTACTTAACCCAGCAAGCGTTTGCATACTAAATATGACATTCTTTCATGAATATTATATGTGTAGGTAACACAACATGAAAATCCCAGATTACAAATCATACTGGTTAATTCATTAGTTTTATAACATGGTGTAACAGAACACAGACTAGAAGACTGAGTTGAACCCGGAGGTTTAGTTTATTGCAGGGTAAAGGGGTGTAGGAGAAACTGAATGCACTATGACGTGCAACGGTGTGAGTTTCAGGGGAAGTTGATGAAGGGGCGTAGTAGTGATGAGCCTTGACACACCTGATTGTATGAGAGGAGAACTGGGTAGTAAGTCGCTGTGATGAAGGAGTGAGGAGCCCGGAATGGCGATCACTGGAACGTTATGCAGAGGCACTTGACAATGGAGCGTTGAAACACGCCGGAGCGTTAGAGAGGAGAATATCATCATACGTTACTGGAACGAAGGAGCGATGAGCGTAAGGAGGGAGCCAGGAGACGTCGTGGAGAACGAGCAGGTAAGTGAGTCTATGTTTCACGAGTGAGATCAGACAAGGAGTGAATGGGGAGTGGAGCTTATAAGCTGTGAGGCAGATTGATGTGGGAACAGGTTTCAGGTGCAGGTGATTAGTACTCTGGAGAGAGGGAGCGTGGAGTGAAAGTGCTGGGAGTGTCAGGCTGAACTTTTACACATGGATAATACACTACATGTTATGAGAAACCTGATTTTTGGGGTATATTAACAAGTTAAGATTACTATATTAAAGAATATAATCATTGATTTTATTAGTTATAAGTGATTACAAAACACTACACATATTTTAAAAGGTACATCGGCTATAATCATTAATTTGTCAGTTATAAAATTAATCACAGGTCATAAAGTCATTTTCAGAATTGTCTATCAAGGCTAGTTCTGGTATATATTTCGGTCCAAATTGATTCAACTTTGTACAACGTTCATGAATTTCCTTTTAGCTGATGTTTGCAGAATAATGAGGATCTCATAGCTAATTATCATCCAGAATAAAAAGTCATAGACTTGCCATTGTTTTGTTCATTGTAATTCAGGTGGATCCCTCAAGGGTAGCTTGTTCACTCTGTCCTTTATTGGTTGTGACCTCTGCACCCAGGGGCCTCTTTGCAGAGATGTTCTCAAGTCATGTGCGATCTAGACAAGTCATTTTTGTTCATTTATTGGCCAGATTTGAGCATCAGTTAGGCACCTTAACACCTTAGTCGACAGATTATTAAAATTTATGGCATTGAGGAATTCAAGGACTAAAAGGTTGGGTTTTTTCTAAATTCAAATCATATTGCTGCAATTCTTCTGCTTTGATATTCAAAAAATTAAAAGTTGAATAAACACATAAAAGTTGAATAAATAATTAATAATAAATAATACATATCAGAGAACTCTATAAGGTTTCAAGAGCTATGAAATTGTAAGATTAATTGTAAAAATGGTAACGGTCTCATTTTATGTAATCTTTGTGCTTCCAATAGAAGTACTTGTTCACAACATGATTGCAAATCAAGGCCACGCACACTCTACAAAGTTTCGGGAGTGACATCTGCATTTAGCTGCAGTGTGTATGTGGCCCTCATAAACCATATGTGAAAGTTTATTTACCTCAATTGTTTTTTCTGGTGGTTTTTTTACACAAAATCTTACAACTTCCACTGTCACTTCAGGAGGGTGGCAGACATACACAATGCTATTTTCACCTGTGCATCTAATTTCTAATTCATTAAACGGATGGTGTTACTGCTCACCCAGTGTTATAACACTTTCCGGTCTCTTATATTTGTATTTTTCAGAACAGACTTTATCATGATTATAACTAGGATTCAGACTAGCACTTCACACAACCAGGAAAGAGGGAGGTTAAATAAAGAGGACAAACAAATGTATACGGAATGGTGGTGGTGTAGTGGGCTAATGCACACAACTGTTAATCAGAAGGTCGTTGGTTCAATCCCCACAGTCACCACCATTGTGTCCTTGAGCAAGGCACTTAACTCCAGGTTGCTCCAGGGGGATTGTCCCTGTAATAAGTGCACTGTAAGTCGCTTTGGATAAAAGCGTCTGCCAAATGCATAAATGTAAACAAATCAACCAAATCTATTATTAATTGAATTGATAAAAATTCTATTAATAATTTTTTAATAAATGTTTAATTGGTATCATCAAAATGGGTATTTAATTGGTAACGTAATATTAATGAAAATGTACTTGGACAAGTTCAACAGTGATACATGATTTGTAATCCATATAATGAGATACAAAACACTGCTTTTACTTGACTTTGTGTTACCTCCACCTCCATGAACATAAATGCAAATTGATGCCTTTGAAAAGTAAAGGTACAATGATGTAACAGCCCAACGTGTACTGTATGTGAAGAGAAACTCATTGTGATTAAATTATCACCTACTCACTGGATCCAGTTCAACAGCTTTTCTCAAAGGTGTCTCAGACATGCTGATTTACACTGTATTATGCATTATTAACTGCTGCTAACAAATCCTAATGCTTTAATCAGACCCCCGTTAAGTAATCGTGATTCCTCCATCTTGAGCAAATTTAGATCATTTTCAGTCAGCTTTTAAGACTAAGTGATTTTGTCACTTGAGAGTATGACATTCTCTTCACATGTAGCAAAAAGATCTGCAATTAGTATTTCTGTTTTTAATGATAGTCCTACCTCAAATTCTTGCCATTGGTTGTCAACTTTGCTCAAACAAACAGGCAATGTTAAATAGCAATACAGAATCATGACACATTTCAGCTAAATGAACCTACAGAACGAATAGATTATTTGTCTTGCATTTAAAGCTGGTATGAGAAAGTATCTTAACAATAAAGATCTGCTTGTTAGCATTAGTAAATGTGTTGCGGTGTTAGGTATTATGAACTAACAATGAACAATATAATTTTACACTATTTATTAATCTTTGTTAATGTTCATTTATAAGATTACAATTATTCAGTCAGTGGTAATTCATGTTAGTTCATCATGTATTAACTATATTGTTAACATATACAATTTTATATTTTAAAAACATTTTAGTATATGTTGAAATGAATGTTAACCAAGATTAATAAGGGCTGAAAAAGAATGGTGCACTGTTAGTTTAAGTTATCTAATGTAAGTAACTGATGAAACAAATGCAAACTTATAGTAAAGTGTAACCATCTTGCTTTACAAATCAGTCCTAACCAAGAAGGTCTAAAATACCTGAAGAAAGCTGTCCATTAGCATTCCCTTACATCTTAACGGCAGTTGTTCGGCTGGTGCAAATGTGCATTATTTGAATTCTGCCAATTTTTGCTCATGGGCAATCAGTACCACCAACTGGCATTTTTGAGCCAATCATAAAATAAAATCCTTCATAAAAGACTTCTAAACCATGGAACAAACCATCCAGCTCCAAAGTGAATCACAATATTACAAACTATTATATGAAGCAAAAAGGAATATTTGAAAATCGTAAAATAAAAAAAAAGTTATCATGCTGGAATAAAGTTATCATGCTCTCCTTCAGTATGTCACAGTACATGTTGGCATTCATGGTTCTCTCAATGAACTGTAGCTCCCCAGTGCCGGCAGCACTCATGCAGCCCCAGAACAAGACACTCCCACCACCATGCTTGACTGTAGGCAAGACATACTTGTCTTTGTACTCCTCACCTGGTTGCCGCCACACACCGGGGAGGGAAAATGGCTAACTGGGCCCAATTTGGACATTTTCACTTAGGGGTGTGCTCACTTTTGTTGCCAGTGGTTTAGACATTAATGGCTATATATATATTAAAAATGTTATATATATATTTTAAAATGTACCCCTATGTCTAAACCTTTGTTGGGGAAAACACATATTAGCATAAAGATGAAAAGAAACACAATCTTTCCTATCACTGTGTTAAACAATTTCTTATACAATCCCATTGTTCCTGTACAGCACTACGTCATGTAAGACATGATTCTAAAGGATGTTTTTAATATTTAGAGCAAATAGCTGTCCTCTGCTTTCCTCGTGGATTTTTTATATTTACCTAGAAGTCTGGACAAATTGTTTACAAAGACAACTAGATACAATACCAAATGTTCAAATCCATGCTATATAAATAATCTCATGAGAAGTAAAATACACAGCTAATATTTGTAGATGCTGTGCCAAATGTAATCATAGCATGCCAGCTTGCCAGAACCAAGCTGAAAGTAAACTTTGGGAAAAAGATGTAAATTTGAGAGCTTTATCATTGCAAATATTGAAAAAAGTGTTGTCATTCTGAACTTGCAGAGTTGCTCTGACTTCACAACTGGCTGTCATATCTCCCCTAAATTTTAATTGTGTGCAGTAATTCTTTAATCAAGTCTTTTTAACCTAGTTGTGTCAAGTTTGATTAATTGAGGTAGATAGTGCTATCGCTGGAGTGGCAGGGGTCGGCAACTTTTTAGACATGGAGTGCCATTTTTTTATTTTCCTGGTCAATGGCTGTGGAAATCTCAAGGATTCATAGTGTTGTTTTCCTTATTACATCGCGTGTTGTTCTGAAAGCAAAAAGAAACAAATGAAACAGAATGTAGGCTGTCATCCGCACATCCTGACCAAAACAAAGCAGGCGCGTGTCCTCGTGCGATTAACCAAAAGTGAAGTGATGCGCTAATGGCTAATAGACTTGTGCAGCTAATGTGCTGCACAAGTCTAAGTGGTGTGGTGGTGGTGGTGGTGATGTAGTGGGCTAAAGCACTGAACTGCTAAGCAGAAGGTTGTTGGATGTTGGTTTGAGCCCCACAGCCTCCACCATTGTGTGCTTGAGCAAGGCACTTAATTCCAGGTTGCTCCGGGGGGATTGTCCCTGTAATAAGGGCACTGTAAGTCGCTTTGGATAAAAGTGTCTGCCAAATGCATAAATGTAAAAGGAGAACCTGAAGTTAAAAAAGAGAAGTAAATTAAGTTTATGTAAGATGTTGTGTTGCTTTATTCTCTACTTAAATACACAACATGTTTCCGAGGATGCCGTGGAATCTAAGCCTACACCCTTTCTACAAAATGTGGGGGAGACGCCGATGCCCTTTAAGGCATGGAATCGCGTTTTTGACAATTATGTCTTGGCTATAGATGAAGAGCTATTAGACACTCGAAAATGTGCTCTGCTGATTAACTGCCTGTGTGCAGAGGGCCAGAGACTGTTTTACACACTTACTGTTGCATATGATAAGTACAACACTGCATTACTAGCTATTCGCATATTTTTTGAGCCAAAAGTGAATGTGGTGGTTGAACGGTACAGATTTTGCCAATGAAGACAACAGCATGGTGAAACTACGGATCAGTATGTTGCGGCACTTAAGGAATTAGTGGTCACGTATGAATTCAGTACTATGGAGGAGACAACAGGTCGAGAAAACTAATTCAACTGGAATACAGGAACGTCTACACTTAGAAGGGGATCTTCCTTTTAAAAAATTGGTTCCAATTGCAAGCCAAATAGAGACGGCAGTGGCTGAGGCGAGAGTTATGAGCAAGCCAGCAGATGACACTGTACAAGTGATTCAACAATCCCGACAATGAGCACAACAAACTCAGCTGCGGAATGGAGAAGAATTCACATCCGCCACAGGGAAAAAGTGTGCTACAGATGCGGTTCCAACCAACATACTGCCAACTTCAAAAGATGCTAAAGAAGCTCTCTGTAATGCATGTAAAAAGAAAGGACATTTTGTTAAAGTGTGCCATGGAGATAAACGAGTAAGTGAGATTTCAATCCCTGATGTGACTGTGCTTGCTATAGAAAGCCCTTATCGTGATTCAAGCAAGATAATGTGTACTGTTCAAATCAGCGCATGTGGATCAATGCAGAATTTTAAGTTAATGCTGGACACGGGCTCAGCTGTATCAATCAATCCAATGTCAGTGTGCACTCAGTATTTCCCTACTGCTACTCTCTCAAAACCAAAGATACATTTAGTGAGCTATGGTGGTGATGCCATACCAGTAAAGGGATGCTTGGAAGCTGAGATTACATAGGGTAATCGATGTACTACAACAGAACTCTTCCTAGTAAATACCGACACTGCATTGTTAGGACGAGACTTGTTTGTGGCCTTAGAACTGCAGCTTTTAGATGGCCATATTGCTACATCGCTGTGCTGCACAATAAATGCAGCGAACACACATATGTAACCTGAGAAATTGGGCTGTACAAAAGGAGTCACACACTTAGATAAAGTCCATGCTGATGTGAAACAGGTACAGCAGAAGTAACGCTGTATCACAAGAGCTAAAGCATCTCATACAACAGGACCGATTGTTGTCACTAAGAAAAATTAACATAAGACTTTGTGTGGATTTGTGAGAACCAAATAGAGCAGTAGTGGTGGACAGTTTTCCACTTCCTCACATGGAAGAAAGGTTCACGTAACAGAGGGGGTCAACTGAAGGTCAACACTGGACCTTCAAAGGCCTATCACCATGTATTGCTTCATGTTAGCCACAGTCTAACTTCATTCAGTACTCATGAAGGCATATTCCGTTACAAAAGTGTACCATATGGACTGGCGTCAGGGCCGAGTAGCTTTCAGAGGCTGATGTTGACCATACTTAAAGGCCTTACAGGTGTTCAGTGTTACCTTGATGATGTCATTGTTTCAGGAAAGACTGTTGAGGAACACAACAGGATCTTGAACGCAGCAAATCAACTTTTTTAGGCAGCTGGACTTAAACTGAACTTGGAGAAATGTCACATAAGACAGACAGAGCTGTCATTTTTAGGGCACACAATATCAGCTAAAGGACTTCAGCCGGATAGTAGTCAGCTAGACCAATGACGTTTGACTACGTTATCAAGCACAAACCCTGATGTGACAATGTTACAGATGGTTGTCTGTCTCACTTACCATTACAGGGTAGTGACGCCCAGGTTGAGACTGCCATCAAGTCTTGTGTCACATGCAAAACACATGACAAGTCAGCGGTCATTTGCACACCGCCACTCCAGCCTGTACCCCTTCCAGATGGGGCTTGGGGGAAACTTACCATCGATATCGTGGGGCCTTTTGTCAAAGCTACGGCAGACTGTTGTTTTGCTGTGAACTTAGTGGATTATTTTAGTAAGTGGCCAGAGATAGCTTTATGCCCCAGTTATCCTCTAAACAGTCACTCAATTTGTTGCGACTGTGTTCAGCCATGAGGGTAACCCGAAATAACTCATTTCAGATCATGGATCTCAGTTCATGTCATACAAGTTTGAGATATTTCTGCAAAACCGAGGTATCATTCATCAAACGTCATACCGTGCTACACCTCATTTGACGACTCAGCGCTCACCAGCTGAACTGTTACATGCGAGACAAATGCGTAATAAACTTAATATCTCAGGGCTCCAGACTTCACAGTGCCTTCAGTTATCAGACACACAGGAGTTTACAGATCGTGTGGTACATACACAAAGGAAATCCGAAACGTACATGGATTAGGGGCGGCTGTGGCTCAGGTGTTAGAGCAGGTTGGCCATTAATCGCTGGGTTGGCGGTTCGATTCCTGGCCTGCATGACTCCACATGCTGAAGTGTCCTTGGGCAAGACACTGAACCCCAAGTTGCTCCCAATGGCAGGCTAGTGCCTTGCATGGCAGCTCTGCTGTCATTGGTGTGTGAGTGTGTATGTGTGCGAATGGGTGAATGAGACAGAGTGTAAAGCGATTTGAAGACTGCTAAAGTTAAAAAAGCGCTATATAAGTGCAGACCATTACAAGCGTGGAGAGTTTCAACAAGGATCTTTTGTCCAAGTGAAACAACCAGGTATTCTTCCTAAATTACAATCTTCATTTTCAAAACCACTGAAAGTACTGGAAAAGATTGGAACGTACACTTGCAAACTATCTGATGGACATACATGGAATGCTTCTCACCTTGCTCTCATATTGGAAGGGGTAGAGTGGGGTAGAGGAATTGTCTAACTTTTATTATGATTATACGATGAGAAAATGACCAGTGACACAGCCTCAAAGACAGGTTATGCATTGTTTACACTACATGTTTTTAAGCCCGATTTTCGTTCGCTGACATTTTTGTGGAGATCGCCGACAAAAGCCCGAAATCGTAAGGATATCAGAGCTTGCTCCCATAAGCGACGATCGCAATGTATGAATTATGAAAGACGCGGTTTGAGAGAAGTGCCGACACATCGCTGATGTCAACAAGATATCTAGGATGTTAAATATCTGGACATGTCTGCGATTCCAAATCATGCAATGTGAAATATGTTTTGACTGAATACAAATGCAGCGTTGACCTACAGCCAATGAGAGAGCAAGAAACAGGGCATGGGAAGTTTCAGTGGGAGGAGTCCTGATGTACCTGCAACAGAACATCAACTAGCATGGCTGCGGTATTAAGAAAATCTCATTGGTCCAAAGAAATGGAGGAAAAATGTGTGGAACATTAGCAGGATCACCAGTGCCTATTTGATGTTTCCTCTGAACTGCACCACAACCGGGTGTAGAAAGAGAAGGGTTGGAGAGAAATTGCCCATTCTTTTGGACAGTCAGGTAAGCAAAAAGGTAGATTTTTCAGTAGGAGGTACTTTTTGTTTAAACTCCCATTCAGCTCATGAAAACACGTTGCGTGACCATGAGGAAGGATTACATCAAGATGTAGATTGGAATGTATCTGCGAAATTTCATATGAATAAAATGTCTGCTCCTCTCTCGCTGTTGCTGGCGTGCCAGTGATTACCACTCCGCGTGCCAATGCTGGCACGTATGCCACAGGTTGCCGACCCCTGGGCTGGTGTTTTATATGAGAGAAAAGCTGTTCTAAGTGCACTTTTGAATTTTACTCTCAAAGGTGAAATGGGAACCCTTTAGTGCACTGATTGTGTCTTTGAGGGGCAAGACATTTGTCAGCCATGGGGTACTGCACACTGAGCACTTTATCAAGCAGAGCAAGCTAAGTGAAAACCAGAAACAAATTTGGCCCTTACACAAAGAAGCATGGAACATTTAGCTGCAATTACATGGCTCTAATGCAAAGGTAAAGTACTGATGAATATGTTCTTTTTTTCAGCTTTCATCTCACATTCCAGGAATTTTATGTAAACTAATAGTTTTCACATATACTTTGCTATTTTTTCACCCCGTGTTTTTAATATTTTTTCATATCTATATGTAATTGTGCTGACAATGTTCAGATTTACTGTATATTTAGTAAGAATGTGAATAGCAAGCTGCCATTTATCAGATGCTTTTATACAAAGGGAGTATACATATTATAGTGACTGTACACCTGGTGCAAACTTAGGTACATGCATGCACACAAGCACACACACATGTTGGTGCAGCTATCATTATGAGGACTCTCCACAGTCAAAATTGTTTTTATACTATACAAACTATAGGTTATATCCCCTACCCCTAAACCTAAACCTCACAAACTTTCTGCATTTTCACATTTTCAATAAAACATTGTTTAGTATGTTTTTTAAATAATGGGGACCACATTTATAGCATAATACCCTTGTAATTACCAGTTTGTAACCTAAAAAAAAGTCCTTGTAAACCACTTAAACCCACACACACACAACATATTGTATAAAATATAATATGTCCTGTATTTAGATAGATTTCATTTACATATAATTACAAAATAAGAATAAAACACAGTATTTGGTTTCTTTATTAATTGATAATCCAATTGGGGATGTTTGCTATATTGATATAATTTTTTTTACAAACAAAACAAAAAGTGTTATGAAGAATATGCATCTAGTCATATTCATATGCATTCTGGGGGTAAGAGGGTTATTGTAGCAATGTGTTCTATGGTAAAAGAAAAAAAAACACACACAAAAAAACATTATTTTCCCCATTACCTGCTGAAAGACCGTTGAATTAGCTGGAGGCATTCAAGATGAATTAGTTGGAGGAATCCATGCGTGTCTATCAAAAAGAAGCAAGGTCACTGTTGCAAAGGACATTTGCTGAAATTATCTTTGCATTTGTCAGTGTTGTAGTTGAGACCAGCTCATCCGAGTACAATCAGAGTTGTTGGAATAGGTTGAGTTGAGACCAGAAGAGACTCGAGTCAAGACTGACACCAGAGAGGATTGAGGCAGAGTCAAGACCGAGACCAGAAAAGGATGAGTCTGAGACAAGTCTCATATAGGCCTAAAACAATCACTGTGACCATCAGATGTGTATGACTTCCTTTCTTCTGCAGAAAACAAACAAACATTATTAGGAGAAAATATCAGCTCATTGGTCTATACAATGCAAGTGAAAAGGTGACCAAAACTTTGAAGATCCAAAAAGCACATACATGCAGCATTAAAGTAGTACCTATGACTCCAGTGGCTTAATCCTGCACACTATCACGTGAAATCGTATGAATTCAAATGACTTTTCTAAATTTGGCTAATTCGAACGCAATGTATGAATTATCAAAGACTCTATCCGAGAGACGCACAGACGCATCGCAGATGTCAATGAATAAAACCGCAGCATTGACCTTCAGCCAATGAGAGAGAGCAAGAAAAAGGGCACAGGAAGTTTCAGTGGGAGGTGTCCTGATGTACCTGCAACAGAATATCAACTAGCATGACTGCAGTATCAAGAAAGTCTCATTGGTTCGAGGAAAAATTAGCACAATGAGCTAGTAGCTAACAGTTAGCGGTTGTGTTATTGTTTTGGTCAGTAGTGTTGTATTTAAGATGATGTCACGGCAGCAAAGGTGGCGCAACTATAACGATCCCACCCACATTGAGGCGACACTATACTGCAGTAGAAATGCAAGTTCAGAAAAGTAAAGCGCGTAGAGTTGAGGCGAGTCGAACCATAACGTGCAGTGGAAAAGTGCCATTAGTTTCAGTGACATGCAAACTTCTGGCTCAACCAGTTGCATGACTTTGGGGCGGGAGTACCTGTAATATGCTGTTTACCTGTGAATTTACTTGTTTTTGTATTCTGTATGTATTCTGTTTTGTATTTTGTAAGAGTATTCAGAAAAACTATTTCGAAATAATTTTATGAATATTAATAAATTAATATTCAAATTAATATTTGATCTCATGTACCCAGGGCCCCATTAGGGTCGGGCCCGGGGCTGCAGCCCACATTACAAATTGGGTTAACGCGGCCCCGCCTATAGCTTTCCTATGCAGCTAAGTGAAAAAAAAAACTGTTTTAAAAAAAAGTTTTTCAGTAAAATATTGAAAACTACTCAAAAACAAACAAATATGGAAATATTAATCGGTAACATGTTGCAATATGAAATTGAGTACACGTGTTTGTGCGGGTCTCCATAAAATTACAAGAAATTTTACTTCATGAAATATTGTACTTCCCTTTTGGGCTGGGCGATATGTAAAAAACATTTCAATTATAATCGCATTTAAAATATCCGATTATATGGTCAATCCCCAAGCTCGATGATTATTTTTATTTTATTAATTTTTGACTACAAGCTTTGCAATCGCACCCACACTTTCTGTTGGAAAAGTATCTCTAAACGAGCATGAATTGGTGAATGGTGAGAGACCCGGCGAGCTACTTGATTTTTAACAAGCCATATGTTCCCATATGTTCGCGAGCCATAGGTTCCCAACTCCTGGGTTAGGAGTTCAGTTCCAGACTGCAGATGACATTTTTCACTGATCAACTTGAGGGCATTGGACTATGTTGAACAGAACATAGTTTCAGAATTGATTATGCAAATTTCAGATTTTTCAAATGTTACAGCACTTGCTGCCACTGGCTGCTACTTGTTGGTTTGACAATGCAGAGAGAGAACATGAAGATTTTGTTGCCAAAGTTGAGAATTTTTATAAAAAATGTATACACAAAGCTGATTTTCTGTAGCTTGTATTATTTAGAAATGTAAAAATATAGATCTGCTGTATGAGGAATTGAGATTAGTCGTTTTTTTTTTTTTTGTATTCATGAACATCATCCTTTACAGAAATTACATGCGCAGCAACTGACGTTAAGCACTCATAGCTAAATATGGAATGATATTCCGGACATTATTCAAAAGGAATTGCAAATTGTATTTGCAATTGCGTTTTCAGTTTGTGGACGCATAAAATGTGACATAATCCAAACGCAATTGCAAATCGCGCATTACCGTTTGCATTTTCGTTTAAGCGAACGCACAGTGACTGCCAAATTTCAAATGGAAAAGCAAAGTCCATTTGCAACTGTGTTTCCCATATCTTACGAGTTTTGGCCCTGTCATATTTAAATAGCAATTTCAATTACCACGTCTGCTTTTTCACTTTCTCAGCGTCGCGTATGTAGCCAGCCAAAACTCAAATGGAATACTAATTCCCTTAGTATTTCCATTGATGCCTTACACGGAAACCTGTCAATCAGGGTCAAGGGTGGGATTATGCTATGGGGCGTGTTTGTCTTGGGAAGTGACGTCACTCACAGTCGACGGTCAAGAGGTGATGCCCTGAACAGACGCCGGTTTATCAAATCAAATCAAATCAAATCACTTTATTGTCACACTACCATGTACACAAGTGCAACAGTAGGTGAAATTCTTGTGTGCAGTTCCGAGCAACATAGCAGTCATGACAGTGACAAGACATATACCAATTACAGTAAACAACATACTTACACAACACAATTTACAAATCAAATGTACACATACTTACACAAAACAATAATTATATACAATGTACAGTAAACAATACACACAATATACAATACAATAAGTAGGAGTATATGAAATATATATATATATATATATATATATATATATATATATATATATATATATATATATGAAGTAGTATATTGAGGAGAATATGTTGACAGTCCAGTGTGAGATTATAGATGAATAAAGTGCAGTGCTAATTATTGATCCTGATAGACTGTGAGTGATGTCACTTCCCAAGACAAACACGCCCCATAGCATAATCCCACCCTTGACCCTGATTGACAGGTTTCCGTGTAAGGCATCGGAAATGGAAATACTAAGGGAATTAGTATTCCATTTGAGTTTTGGCTGGCTACATACGCGACGCTGAGAAAGTGAAAAAGCAGACGTGTTAATTGAAATTGCTATTTAAATATGACAGGGCCAAAACTCGTAAGATATGGGAAACACAGTTGCAAATGGACTTTGCTTTTCCATTTGAAATTTGGCAGTCACTGTGCGTTCGCTTAAACGAAAATGCAAACCGTAATGCGCGATTTGCAATTGCGTTTGGATTATGTCACATTTCATGCGTCCACAAATTGAAAACGCAAACTTACAAATACAATTTGCAATTCCTTTTGAATAATGTCCGGAATATCATTCCATAGCTAAATTTGTGAGCGCGGTAAAGTTAGTTTGATGTTCAACATTCTTTGGACATTCGGTTTCGCAGATGAAAACTCCACTAACTACACTAAAACATAGGAGATGTCCACTCATTCATAATTTATACATGAAAAACAACAACAACAACAACAACAAAAAACCTGTCAAATACATTTTCACATTCAGAATGTTCTTGTAACTTCCCAGAGGACAGACTACTGCAATAATCTTTTTTATTTTAGTGATTAAGTAGTAAGTCCTTCTATCCTCTAAAATAGATTACTGTACAGATATAATTCTGAATGTGGAAATGCATTTTTTCATGTATAAATTGAACGTGAATTGAATGAATGAGTGGGCATCTCCTATGTTTTAGCGTAGTGCGTGGAGTTTTCAGACGGTCCCTTACATCTGCGAAACCGAATGTCGAACGTCAAACGCCAACGACATCCAGCTAGATAGTGAGTATGGGGCGAACAGAGCAGGAGAGATGGAAGAGAAAGCAGGCAGCAGCGTCATTGTCGCAGAATATTGAACATATGTTCAAAAATACTGCCAAAATGGGTACGGTTGTTATACTTTGTATGCAATTTGACAACATTTATTTTGTAGTACATATTTTCAGTGCATCAAAAGCGTGCTCGTTACCAGCAGACAAGATAATCCAGCACAAATTAGTGCATAAAAAGGCAACAATATGAAGTATTTGAACCTCAGAATTAAATGAGGGGAAACTGCAAAAAGGTCCACTTTTTAAAAAAAGAACCCCGCCCTTCCACTGTCGAGAAAATTTTGTTCTGGTAAATTCGTTGCGCCACGTTTTGCATTTCTTTTCTTTCTTTCTTTTTGTTTTTGCTTGCAGAAAAAGCGCTAAAAAACTAAATGGCTGATCATACCTCAAAACATAAGAGAATTTATCAAATAATTTGCTAACACCTGCTAAAGTTGTGAAATTATTTAAATTCCATCCAGACGTTGAATCAATTGTGGTGTTGTGAAAACTAACTAGCCTACTATTTTTTACATTTTAATAATTGGATTTTAATATTTTAGTAATTGCTACATGGTGGAGACATGTAAATCTACTGCATAGTGAATGATCCAGAATCAGCTTCCTAAATGGCTTACTGAAAGACAGAATTTTTTTTTTTTTAGAGGTGTTTGTAGAGCACACAGTGCTGTCTCACTCAGTGTAGTGAGTCGTGGAGTGGATGAGAGTCAGCGCGCGGAGGGGTTGTGTTGGCTGTGAATGTGACAGAGACGGTTCTCCTGCGTGCGCTACTTGTTGACTCGCAGAGCTTCACGCGGAGCATATCATTAGAGATGCCATTTAACTTCGTGCGATCACCAGTCATTCTTTAAGATTTTTCGACCAACAAGTTATTTCATAAACAGCGCGAGTGAAGATATTCATTGCATTTTGAATATCGTTGTTGTGTTTGTTGTTGTTGTTGTTGTTATTTTTTTTTTTTAAAGCTACAGCTAACTGTGTTAAGTAGCTGAAAGCCATTGACTGGGAGTGAGACGTCAGGACGAACAACAAAGGAAAGCATCCACGTCTACAGGTGAGGTTTTATACATGCTACTTTTTTGTCTTATCAGTGACAAAGGATTAATATATTTTGTCATTGTTGATTGTGGAACGATTTAAATTGAGAAATGAAGATGAGAAGATTATGGGTAGTGGTTTTTGGTTTAAGACTCTCTACTGACTAATTAAAAAAAAAAGTTGCAATTGTGCTTAACACTCAAAGCTTGCATATTGCATGACTGGTTGTTATGGCTTTATCTGTCAACATCAGCATTAGCGCTGGGTCTTAAATACATATAAATAGCATATTAAAACAGATGTGTTTGGGTTTGCATTCAGTTGACAGGTTCCGCTTGGGTGAAAAGGCACTTTAATATTGGAAGTAATTACCTCAGATGTTATATATTTTAAGAAAAGCTGTTGGTATCTTTTCAAGAATTCTCCCATTCAGGCTCCCATCCAAATAAGTACTGCAAATGTGATGAGCATATTTTTGAATAGAAACCAATAAAAAGAATCACTGCACTGTATATAGCTCAGTAGATTACAAATAACTTGATCCAATAGCTTTTTTCCCCCAACACGAAGATATTAGGTTAAAATGTACATGCATGCATAAAGGAATGTGTATATTAGGTGCTTTGACAAGTCCCCATTATATCAACTTATTTTGATCACCTTTCAACTTTTTCAGAAGTACAAATAAACTAGTCTCAGTTAAAACGAGGTCATGGAAACTGCAAGAATGATAATTACTGGGTAACATTTTACAATAAGGTTTGTGTTAGGTATCATTAACGATGTATAATAAAATGTTCCAGCATTGATTAATCTTGGCTAATGTCAATTTATACAAATACAATTGTTTATTGTTTGTTTGTGTTAGTACATATTGTATTAACTAATGGTAAAAATGGACTATGTAGAAATTAATATTAAATAAGATTATTAAGTATTGTTCAAATAAGAATAAGAAAATGCAGTTAAAAATAGTTTGGGATAGTTTTAATTGTATAGGGCACTGCTGACAGTGCTTGAAAATCTGCTGAAAATGCTTGAAATGTTTATTTAGAGCAACAAAATCAATGAAAACAAAGTTGGCCAGAATATGTGCAAAAGATAATACAAGGGAAATTAAGGTAACTACAGTAATGTATAATTTAAAAAAAATAAAATGACATATTTTAAATGAGGCCTATTAACATAACACCTCAAAATATATATTTGTAAACAAATGTAAAGAATAAGCACATACCTCTTAGAGAGCTGACATCTTTGCAGATAGGATGGTTTGGTTATTTTGCATATTGAATTGCTCATATTTTCACTCTATGTGAGATTTTTGCGTCTTTATATTGGCAGTGTCTGAATTCTGTCCTGTCAAATAATAGGCTACTGTGAAAAGAAGCTGCGCTCTAGTTCCCAGAAATCCTTTGCATCATGAATATATTATTCAGATTAGTGTGTAGTGATTAGCTTTACTTCTTGCCGATTTTAGATACACTGCTGTTATTTTATTAGTTGTAACTTTCAGTTGTTTGTCTTTTTTTATTTATTCAGAGCTCATTTTATTCGTAATGCGATGTTTTTAGTTTTCACAGTCACTGTGTGTTTTTACTGTCACACTTTGTATGTTAAATTATCACAAAGCGTCCTGGAAACCATTGGACTGTGGAGAGTTTCAAATTAAGTCATCATTGTTTTAAATTCAGTTACTTATTCAAATGCTTTGAACGTGTTCGCAGGGCCCAGTCAGACACACTGGGGCGCCAGTCAGTCGACTGTCTTGCCTGTAGGATGTACCAGCCCTGCACCCATACTGTGTCTTATTTCTCTTGCTTGCATGGGAGATCTGAAAACACATTTTTATGAGGACTTGCTTGAAATTTGTTTGAATTAGTAGTCTATTGTATAAAGGCATGCTGTTTTATAATCTGCAGTCTTAAAAATATATGCTTAAAAGGCAACGTATATCGGAAAGAGAAACTGTCACATTGGTTTCCCTGGCTGCAGTGAATGCCTTCTTGATACATAGCCTGCTCTGAGGGAATATATTTAGGCATATTTTTTTTTGCATTACAGCTGTTTTTACACACATGCTCTGTTAGTCTGATCATAAGGCATGGAAGCCCCTAAATTAAATATGCTATTTAGATATTAGGGTGACTGATATAACATGGCTGTCATACCAGAGTAATTACAATTGCACATTCCATTTCCATGGGTAACAGTAAGAACAGTAAGAATGCAAGAGGCGGGGGCCTGGGTAGCTCAGGGAGTATTGACGCTGACTGCCATCGCTGGAGTCACGAGTTCAAATCCAGGGTGTTCTGAGTGACTCCAGCCATGTCTCCTAAGCAACCAAATTGGCCCAGTTGCTAGGGAGGGTAGAGTCACATGGGGTAACCTCCTCATGGTTGAGATTAGTGGTTATCACTCTCAATGGGGTGCGTGGTAAGTACTATCGCGGAGAGAAGCATGATCCTCCACATGCGACGACTCCGCGCCGTCATACACAATAAGCCACATGATAAAATGCACGGAATGGCTTTCTCAGTCAATTGAGACTTGTCCTCCACCACCCGGATTGAAGTTAGTAACCGCGCCATCATGTGGACCTACTAAGTAGTGGGAATTGGGCAATTCCAAATTGGGAGGGAAAAAAAAAGAATGCATGAGTCGTTTGGTTGATGTCTGCTAGGCAACGTTGAATACATGGTATTTGTATTTGTGTTGCTGCAGTTTTAACAAAACTTGCACTCTAAAAAAATATGTTTATTATGCTTTTATACCTTCTCAAATGGCTACAAAGAACCCTGCAGGGCCCTTTAAATTGAATTTTTCTATAGGATGCTATATGGAATAAAATCCCTTAGGGTCCCTGATAGAGTTCCCTTAGGGTTCTTAGAAAAGCAGGTCCCACTGATAAAATTCTTGAAAAGTTTTTTCTTTCTTTTAACTATGCAAGATGAAGCTGAATATTAATAGCTCTGATGATTTTTCTTAAACAATTGTATTTTTGAGACCTGGTTCATGGTGTGAGTCTGGTAAATCTGGATATGCCTGAGTTATACTTCTGTTATTTGATTCTGATGGAGGGAGCAGATGAACTCAAGAAATTTCTATTTCAAGCAATTGATATCACAGTCAGTATCTGCCAGACTAATCAAAAGATGAGAGTCGCTGAGAGATACTGATACATCGGTCCAGTTTTTCTGCAAGTGGTCTGAGTTAGAATTTGAAATTAAATTAACTAATACAGTAAAAAGGTTCTCTGTCTGATGTGGTTATTATTAATATAAGTGTGTGGTCATAAACATAACACCACATGGTGTAAATAAGAGCAGAAACATGGTTTGGTCCAATGTAATTCTTGTCCTCCAAGCTTCCAATTATGTTGTCTTGGCTTTGTGTCCTTGTGTTGCAATATATGAGTAGTCACATGTCATGAGAATCACATTTTTGTAGTAGAAGCAGAAAACTGTAAACAGATGGATGCATTACTAAGGAAATTATGTTTATGAGGGGAATACAGCATGATTCAGAAACAAACTAAGGACCAGAAAATAATTACAGAAGGCAGAATGAAGGCAAATGTACATTTTCCATTTTTGCCTGTATTCTATAATAGTGACATTCTCGTGATTACTTATGATTATTGTGTTTTGCTCTGTAGGAAATATTTAATACCAGTACCTGAGATTTTATGATTATTGCTAAAATTGTGGTGAATGCAAATGACTTCACATTAGATGGGTTATTTAATGACTAAAGCTTCAAGTCTTTTCTGGCCACTCTTGAGAAGAAAGCTGTTCTCAAATGAGGTAAATGCATTAACTGTATTACATTTTATTTAGTTAAACACCTTCTCCAAAGTTAACGTGTAAACTCTGGCAGTCCTAATTTTCAAGAAATACGTTTAGATACTAATGCGGTTGCGCCATTGACTGATCTTTAGTGGATCGGGTGCTAAACAAGCGCAGTAAAAGCCCTAGGCTCGGTAAACATCAGGGAAAAAGAAAACTAAGAGTGCCAGTTTGACCATCAGTAACAGTAGATTTCCTTCTGGGTAGGACAGTGAGGGGAAGTACGGACTTCTTTCCATATTGAGAACTGGTCAACGTACATGTACAGGCTCAGTGCAATATCAACTTACATTAAATCAAATTGAATGTTTACTTAATTTTTTTACCTGTGACATTAAGATGCTCTCCTGCTTCATAGCTGATTACCAAGTGTTTCTGTGTGAGAGCATGTCTTTTGAGTGCAGGGTTTTGGAAAGAGGGGGTGTGTCTATTTCAATGGCTAAGTCTGGTGGAAGTTTAAGAACACCGTATCAGTCCTCTGAAATAAAATTGTTCTAAAATCCACCATCCTATTCCTAATAACCCTAATAACCCAAGTTCTTTGATAACATCAGCGAGTATAGGCCATTTCCCACCTACAGTCCTGGTGCATTCCCTTAGTAACTTTCTAGGCGAGAACTCTTACGAGGAACGGGACACCCGAGGAGACATTTTCTCTTTTGCATTCACAATCACATAGTGACGTAGTTTGCATTAGCTATTCAATAACAACAAAAACGACAAAATCAACAAATCAAACAGAGGACGCCAGCAGGGCTGTTTCTAGGCATAGGCAAACTAGGCGCTCGCCTAGGGCATCACCTGCTGGGGGGTACCAAAGAGGAGCCCCCCCCCCCCCCTGCTGGATATTTTCGTCATAACAGGAGAAACAACTTAAAATACTCCGTCATTTTGGGGCATACAGATAAGTGTAAGACATCATTAGAGACTATAAAGGGTCTACTTTTATTTGTGTACACTCACAATAACAACAAAACCTTGTGCTTTTGTAAAATAAAGAAAATAAAAAGGGTGAGCTTTCGGCAATCTCCGTGTTCACGAGCATATTTCTGAAACACGTCACAACAATTAACTGAAACTCTGCGTATCACACAAACATGAAACATATGTGTAAAGAAAGCTTAAGATACTACTTTTAAATAAAACAATTAAAATTTAATTCAAATATTCTCCTGGAATGTAATCTGTATGAAACAAAGCAATGTACAGTTTTTACCGGTTCATCTAATTATAGATAATGTGATCCCACCCACCAGCAGAGCACGCCATTCATACGCTAATGTACTGAAACGATCAAGGCAAATGGTGAACGCCCCAGACAGTGAGGTTTGATGTAAACAATTCATTCACTTAACTGCCCGTTTGTAACGATACACAGGCGAGGAAACTCCTGGATAGTAAGGAAGAGTTAACATTTTCCTCAGAAGAAGAGCAGGACTCCGATGAATGTTTGTATTTTGAAGAGAGACTTGATCCAGCCGAGGATACAATTTCGGACGAGTAAGTCATTTAGTTTTCATTAGTTTACATGCTCTTTTATATAAACATGTACATATTTTACTAGTGGGACTGTTTCCAGACTTGCCAGCCAGAATTCAGTGTATTGACATTTGAAAATATGACTCCTAATAAGCAAGAATTAGTCACATTTAAATGCTGTTTCGGCTAAAACAGGTATTTAAATTGTATGCTGTATGATATAAATATGATATGTAATATGATATAAAATTATATGAATTTTTAGAATATATTTTATCTAGTGTTTATGCTGCCTCATTATCATCAATGCTTGTGCTTGCAAATATCTGTTCAGGTGTAAATGAGTAAAATGCACTTTAAATATGACCATATTAGAAAATCAGCATCTTATAATGATTTCTGAAGGATCATGTGACACTGAAGACTGCAGAAATTATGCTGAAAATTCAGCTTTGATCACAAATTGCATTTTACAATATATTCAAATAGAAAACTGTTCTTTTAAATTGTAAAATGAGTTCACACAATGTTTTAACTGTATTTTGGATCAAATAAATGCAGTATTGGTGAGCAGAAGAGACTTCTAAAACTTTTATATGGTAGTGTAAGTGTTATATGGCCTTATTTCAATTACTTAAAGATTTTGTTTTTAAAAAAACCATGCATAAACTTTATTTTCTCAAAAATACAAACATGTACGCACATGTTGCTCACATATTATTTTAGCCCAGTTTGTGCTGAATACAGTGTTTTCAGACTTTAGCCATTAATGTGTTTTTAAGCAACTGTAAAAAGCACAAATGTCAAGGCATGTCAAAACTTCTCCAGGGCCCAAAACACCCTCAGACCCCAGAGGGTTAAGCACATGTGCAGGCCCGGTTCCAGATCAAAATAGCTGAGGGTGATTCTAAAAATAGACAGGGTGCACTGTATAAAGTGGAGATGTAACATATATATATATATATATATATATATATATATATATATATATATATATATATATATATATACACACTTACATACATGTAGTATATTTTTTAATTTACAATAATTTCTTGCAATGTTTCTCTGCAAATTAATGCAGCAAGCGATGTCCACAACCACTGATCTTGAGTTAGTTTTTGCATTTCACTAATAGTTGAGGTTTAGATTTGGCTTCGGGAAACTTATCCTAGATGAGCAATTATGGGCCACTTGATCCTGGAGCAGAAATCAGAACCAATAGGTGGTGAATTGATTCTATGACAAATTATCTATAGGTGTGCGGAGGTCTTAACCAATAAAATGCTCATGTGTATGTTGGAGGCACGACAGCAGAATCGTGTACGTTTATTAGTTCTCTTACGAGAGGTTCTCTCGTATTGCGTAAGCTAGCTTACGCTACGGGAAAGATTCATCTTTTCTGAGATATTGAAGCCAAAAAATTATCCTTAATTTTTGTATCCATTGTCAACGCAGTGCGGCAGCTGCAGACCTTGAGCGGGCTAGCTAGCGAGCTCATAGGTTGCTCTGTGGCAACTGCTGCAGCCTATAGACGAGCTTGGGCGAACTCGCGATCCAATGAGAGGCGTCCGCGCTCACTGCATCAAAGCCCGCCAAAATGGGCGTGACTAGAGTGCATATAAGCGTAGTTCGTGAGGCTGGAACCCTGATTTTCATCTCTTCAGCGAAGCTCTCCGCATCGCTGACCTGGAAGCCGCGTCGCCGTTCGAGGGGCATCTAGCAAGCGTGGACAGCGCTAGAAGAAGCCGGCCGTCTCAGCCACCTTCAGCCATCCTGCGAAGCTACGCCATCCGACGACGTATCCTTTTATTCAGCAAGCTAGTTCTCACGAACTATTCACAAAAGAGTACGAGCGTCTTTTTCAAGATGCCTCGCTCCACTTGCGCCTCATGTCGCGCCCTTCTCAGCACAGGAGACCGCCACATCATCTGCGCTCTCTGCCTGGGACTGGGGCACGCAGAGCTCGCCCTCACTGAGGGCGGATGCGATTTCTGCGAGGAGCTACCGATGTCGACCCTGCGGGCTCGACTCGAGCGGTCAAAGCAGAAACCGCCGCGCCGCTTACCCTCAGCCACGCGAGGAAGAAGCGCCGCTCACAAAGGCTGCCGGAAACTGTGGTTGAAGCGACTGCCTCGCCGAGCCTCTCCCTCGAGCATCGCTTTCACCCTCCCGCCCCGGGATGCGCAGTTGCCGCCGAGCGGCCGCGACTACTGCCATCTCGGATGACGAAGCGGAGGATAAGGGCCGCTGTTCCATCATGGCTTCGGACAGCGAGGAGTGGACAGGCTCCCAAGCCTCCTCCTCGCCCAGGAATCCAGCAGGACCCGCGCCGAGTCGAAGGGGAGTTAACACGCCTCCTCACACAGGCTGTCGACCGCCTCGGGCTCGAGTGGTCACCGCCCCTGAGCAGGCACCCAACAGACTCGACGGCTGCTTTCTTCAAAGCCATCGCCGCTCTACACCCGCTGCCCGGGCCGCTCCCTTCCTGCCGGAATTACATACGGAGCTTGCAAAGTCGTGGAACGCCCTTTTTCAGCCAGGACCCGCTTCACACGCCTCCACCTCTCTCGCGTCGGTGGACGCCGCCACTGAGAGAGGCTACTCCTCCATCCCCCCGGTCGAGGACTCGGTAGCAGCACACCTTTGTCCGCCCTCCGCGAGATGGCGTTCCAAGCCTGTGCTCCCGTCTAAGGCCTGCAGAGCGACTTCCGCCTATATTGGCCGCGCCTATTCCTCCGCCGGCCAAGCCGCATCTGCTCTGCACTCAATGGCCGTTTTACAGATCCTACAAGCAGACCTTCTTCGGAGTGGGATGAGAAAGGCAGGCACCCAGAGGCTGTTACTGATCTACGGCGCGACAGACCTCGCCCTTCGCGCTACCAAAGCTGCAGCCCAAGCTCTAGGGAAGTGCATGGCCTCGCTGACTGTGACCGAGAGACACTTATGGCTAACACTAGCCGACATGGGAGAAGCAGAGCGCTCCACGTTCCTCAACGCACCGCTCTCTCCGACCGGTCTCTTCGGCTCCGCGGTGAGTGGCATTGTTGACCGCTTCTCAGAAGTCCAGAAAGCCACCCAAGCCATGAACCTCTTCCTGCCGCGTCGCTTAGCTCCTCTGCAGGCCGCTCACGTGATCAGCCTCCTGCACGAGCCTCTTCACAGCGCCCAGTTCAACAATCTCAGACTTCTCAGCGTCGACAGGGCGGCCGCCTCGATCAGCGCTCAGACAGCCGCCGCAGACCGCCGCCCCGCTGGCCTCGATCTAATGTAACGCTGAAACCCGAGCAGCCGAAGTCTTCCTAACTGTGTTGAACAAACGACGGCTCAGTCCGCCGCGGCCGGACCACCGTCAAAGCTTTGCCCCCTGTCAGTCCCCTTCTCTCAGGCTACTACAGTGGTGAATTTAGCAGCCAACAAGCTTACACTGCCCGCTTGCCTGCACTCAAACGCCGTTTTCACGGCGACCCAAATAAATCTTGTAAAGAGCAAACATGTCTTATGTGTAGAAAAAGTGCCCACAACCCAGTGTTCGCCCCTACACACAAGCATAACACATCCCGTGCCCCTATCAGAGCACGCTCTCATAAAGCGGTTACGAACTGCTTGAGCGTCAGAGTCAATGAAGGCGCCCACAAATGCGTGCGCGCGCCCATTCTCTGCCCGCTCTGTCACACGACCAGTCCTATGTGTAGAAAATGTGCCCACAATCCAGTGTTCACTTCTGCACACAAGCACTGCATGTCTCGTGTCCCCACCAGAGCACGCTCACATAAAGCGGTTACGAACCGCTCGAGCGCTAGAGTCAATAAATGCGCCCACAAATGCGTGCGCGCTGCCCATTCTCTGCCCGCTCTGTTACACGGCCAGCAACCATTCCTCTGTGTGTAAGTCCCGTGCTTGCGATCACGTAACAGATGTGACTCTTTCCCCATTCATTCCAATCGGAAGTCACTCACAAAACAGCCTTTTCATGCTGTCTGCGAGCAATCATGCATGAACACACTAAACGCGCCACACATTTTGTTCAGCTCTGTGTGCGGCAATCAGAGCGAATTGGCCATTCACCCTCTAGCATTACGCTTCAAGGCGTGGGAAGCTATTCCAGGGATATCCAAGTGGGTGTTAAGCACAATACAACAGGGCTATTTGCTACAGTTCGATCGCCGCCCTCGCTTCAGAGCACGGCTCGAAACCACTGTGAACACGGAAGCAGCGTGCATGCTTCGCTCAGAAATAGCAAGCCTTCTGTGCAAAAGGGCCATAGAAAAGTGCCACCCTCTCTGAGCGAAGTCGGGGCTTTACAGCCGTTATTTTCTTGTTCCCAAGAAAGATGGCGGCCTCAGACCCATATTAGATCTCAGGGTTTTGAACAAGGTGCTTGCAAAAAGACCGCTCAAAATGCTTACAATCAGGAAACTCCTCACAGATGTGCGCCAGGGGACTGGTTTATTTCTCTCGATCTGAAAGATGCATACTTTCAGATTCAGATAAATCCCCGCCACAGGCCATTCTTGAGATTCGCCTTCGACGACCAGGTTTATCAATACACCATCCTTCCGCTCGGCCTGTCCTTAGCACCTCGTACTTTCACGGCGCATGGATGCGGCGCCGCACTCCCTGCGGAGTCAGGGTTTGCAATTCTGAACTATTTGGACGACTGGCTGATTATGGCTCAGTCACATATGGAGCTTCTGTCTCACAGAGCAGTTCTCCTCAGCCATCTGAACAGTTTGGGTCTTGCAGTCAATTGGACCAAGAGCTCACTACAGCCCAGTCAGACCATTTCCTTCCTGGGAATAGAACTAGACTCCGTGGCAATGACGGCTCGCTTATCTACACAGCGCAGACGCCGTGTTCAGCTTGACTAGCCGCATCTTTTCAGATGAACAGCCTCACGCTTCTGAAGAAATTCCAGAGAGTGCTAGGTTACATGGCCTCAGCCGCAGCAGTACTTCAGCTGGGTTTACTGCACATGCGCCGCTTCAGCATTGGCTAAACACCCGCGTCTCGCCGGGCTTGGGCCACAGGCCGCCAGCCCATCAAGGTGACTCAGACCTGCATATCAGCTCTGCAGCCCTGGACAGTGGCCGAATGGTATCAGCGGGAGTGACAATGGGAGCTGTATCTCGCCGAAAGTCATCTCGACAGACGCGTCCAACACGGGTTGGGGCGCGGTCCGCGAGGGCTCTCCGGTTTTCGGCCTATGGTCAGTTCAGGAAAAGCTCCTTCACATAAATTGTCTGGAAATGATAGCGGTCGAGTACGCCGCGGCGCTTTCTCCCGGTCATTCAGGGTCACCACGCCCTGGTCCGCTCGGACAACAGATCTGTGGTATCCTACCTAAACCGTCAGGGCGGTGTCAGATCCAGGAACCTCTTCCATCTGACAAAACGCATACTGAGTTGGTCCCAGTGCCACCTGCGCCGCTGAGGGCGACGCGACGTGCCAGGCCACCTGAACGACGGCCCGACAGACTGTCCAGAGACAATATTCCCCAGGGAATGGTCCCTGCACGCTCAAACAGTCCAGACGTTATGGCACCTATTCGGCAGAGCAGAGATAGACCTCTTTGCGTCCAAAGAGAACTCTCACTGCCCAGTATTTTTCTCGAAAGCGAGGACGCGCTGGCCCAGGACTGGCCCAGACGCCCGCTACGCCTTCCCTCCCGCCTCGCTATTGCCACAGGTAATGCAGAGGATCAGGGAAACGCGTCACTCGGTGCTCCTCATAGCCCCGCGTTGGGAGAATCAGACATGGTTCCCTGAGCTTACGCAGCTGTCACTGACAGCGCGTGGCTCATCCCAGTGAGAGCAGATCTCCTCTCTCAAGCTCGCGGCACAATCTGGGATCCCCACCCAGAGCGCTGGGCGCTGCATGCATGGGTGATCAACGACTACCCATCGCTCTGCCAGAAGGAGTAATAAACACCATCATACACGCTAGAGCCCCTTCCACGAGAAGACTCTATGCGCCAAAATGGTCTGTGTTCTCAAAATGGTGCACCGACAGAGACCTGGACCCGCGGACATGTGGGGTGTCATCGCTGCTCGTATTTCTACAAGAGCTGCGGGATAAGGGCAGATCCCCATCCACGCTCAAAGTGTAGTGGCGGCCGCTGCGGCGTTCGCTGAACCCCTGCACGGCCAGTCATGGGGTAAAACGAGCTGGTCATCCGCTTCCTCAGGGGAGCTAGAAGGATGAACCCCCGCCCCCATCGGTTCCTATCTGGGATCTTTCTATAGTTCTCGAAACTATGAAAGCCCCCTTTCGAACCACTTCAATCCGTGGATTTGAAATACCTTTCACTCAAAACCGCTTTTCTGACTGCCCTGTCATCAGTCAAACGTGTGGGAGACCTTCACGCGCTGTCTGTCAGCGCTGCGTGTCTTGAGTTTGGACCAAGTGACTCCAAGGTCATTTTAAAGCCTAGACACGGCTATGTTCCCAAGGTGATCGGTACTCCTTCAGAGCACAGGTCATTTCCTATCGGCGCTGCCAGCACCGGATAGCGAACGCGTCGCCAATCTCCTTTGCCCGGTCAGAGCACTGAGATTGTATACTGCGCGCTCCGCTGCTTTCAGACGCCCGAGCAGCTTTTCGTTTCGCTCGAGGGCGCACCAAAGGTCTCGCCGCCTCGAAACAGACACTATCTAGATGGATAGTGGACGCTATTGCTGCTGCATACGCGTCAAAAGACCTGCCATGCCCGTTGGGCATTAGGGCTCACTCCACTAGAGGCATGGCATCCTCGTGGGCATGGTCCAGCGGAATTTCCATTCACGACATATGTGTGGCAGCGGATGGACTTCCCTCCACCTTTGTCAGATTTTACAATATGGAAGTGCCCGCTCTGCAGGCAAAACTACTAGCGGTTTAATACGCTACAGCTCCCCTGGTGAGCTGCACTGATGGGACACATTCCACACAGACCGGCACCGCCGCTCTGTCGCTCCCGGTCCTACTATGTGCTTATGTATTACACAATCAATGACCCACATTCTTGCCGGCCAAATATTATTTCCCCACTCATAAGGGCTCCCCGGTCCCCCTTAATTCCCTGGGGCTCATACAGTGGATGCTTGAGCGCGACGGCGTTGACAATGGGTTCCCGTGAGCGTAAGCTAGCTTACGCAATACGAGAGAACCTCTCGTAAGAGAACGTATCGGTTACCTAACGTAACCTCGGTTCTCTCTAGATGAGGGAACGAGTATTGCGTAGCCGGCCGTGCTCGCGCCACCAGCTGACTTTTCGCTTCAGTCAATGAAAACCAGGGTTCCAGCCTACTGAACTACGCTTATATGCACTCTAGTCACGCCCATTTTGGCGGGCTTTGATGCAGTGAGCGCCGGACGCCTCTCATTGGATGCGAAGTTCGCCCAAGCTCATCTATAGGCTGCAGCAGTTGCCACAGAGCAACCTATGAGCTCGCTAGCTAGCCCGCTCAAGGTCTGCAGCTGCCGCACTGCGTTGACAATGGATACAAAAATTAAGGATAATTTTTTGGCTTCAATATCTCAGAAAAGATGAATCTTTCCCGTAGCGTAAGCTAGCTTACGCAATACTCGTTCCCTCATCTAGAGAGAACCGAGGTTACGTTAGGTAACCGATACGTTTTTTCCCTTAGTCACAAATGTAATTTGGGATTTCATTTCATTGTTTACAATTTGTGAGTAGTTTTACCAAGTATGTCTTTCATGTTGGCAATGTAACACTAGTAGCCCATACTCCACAAGATATTAGCAATATTAGCATTTTAATTTCTTCTTTTCTTCTTTCCTATCACTCTAATAACAGCACAATAATTACTGACTTACCAGAAAGAGGCCACATGCAGATGACATGTGCAAATCTAGCTTTGTCAAGGTTCAGGTTTTGGTGCAATCAAGCGATGAAGGTTGTACAAATATGCATTAGATAATTAGAATATGGAGTTGTTTATGTCAAAGTTTACCATGGCTCAATGTGCCACTATTCTCACACTAAGATGTTCAGAGATTTTCAGAACCAAAAGGAAAATGTAATTTATAATCAACTGAAATTTGATTTTTTTCCTTACCTCAAAGGAAAGTGGCAATTTTCAAATAAAACTGTGTTCTTGTTGCATGGCTTTTAGGTGATGTTTCCTCCTGTAATTAAAGAATCCATGCAGCCATCCATTACCTTCATCTCCTCAATCCTGAGTCTCCTGTAAAATGTAATAATGATTACAAATAAGAATTCACATTATGCTTTCATTTTGAGTTACTCTGCGATTGAAATGGGGGTATAGAAAAGCTTTAAAGACATTCAGAGGCACCTGGAAATCCATTAGCCTTCTCTCAACCTGCAATCATTTTGAACATAATTATCTGTGGGACTTGAAATTTTACTTCCATTTTTCACAGCCAACTACAGTATTGTAATTTGGTAATTTGAGGTCATGAACAATACACAGAATGTTTAGTTTCTGCTGAATATTGGGTTCAGTTTTGCACAAAGTATGCATTGCAATATTGTTTAAAACTATAAAAGTTTGTCTCTATAAACTTTGATGTTGGATTGACAAAACCTTGTCTTTAAGTTTGAAGGTTGTTAAGAACTTGGGTTAATGATGGATGGACATAAAAATGCAATGACTTTATCATCCTGACCTTCTGAAAGCAGTATGATGTAAAAAGTACTGTATAACAACATGGTATACATGAAGCATTTAAAGAAAACTAGCTTCTGTTTGTACAAAGTACTGTCATGTATAATAAACTCTAGCCAATGTCAGAAAAAACGTGTTGTTCAAAATGAGTTCAAAAGAAAGATTTGACGTTTAAGCAAAACAAAAATAAAAAAGCCCAGAAGTGACCTTGGAAAAGCAACAAATTGTCTGCTGTCTTTAAACACATTGTTAAAGTTGGTAAGGGTATTTACATGCTACAGAAAGCACTGTTGGAGCATTTGATGGATAGGAATCTGTAGGATAACTTAGAAAGAGCCAGGTCAGTTTGAAATAGAGCAGGAATACAGAAAAACATATTTCCAACAGTATAACTAGAGTCATTTTGGGAGTGAACAGCTTCTAATTCCTCTGTTTTCTTGTGCCTATGAGGCCTCTTTTACACCATGCATTAAAATACATTTTTAATGATCAGATCGCTATCGGATAGCACTTGACCACATGAAATGACAGGTGTAAATTGCAACCAAGATGTATCGTGATCAGATCATGATCGGAGCACTGAAAATACATACGGAAGTTCTTCCATTGCAATACAAAGAACACAACAGACACTGCCGTCTTCCTATTAGTGGTTGACCAATATGGGTTTTTTAATGGCCGATGCTGATATCCAGATAGCAGGGTGGCCGATAGGCCGATACAATGCCGATATATTACACAATTTAATATAGTAAATAACAAGCATAAATATTATATATATATTATTTACTCAGTTTCACACAAAGCTAAAAAACAATAATGTATTTTAAATGGTGGATAGCAGTTTCTTCATATTTCTGATTAGTCATCAAATTTTTGTAAATTATTTACACATGAAGAAATGTTTCATATTTTAGGAAGAAGGAATTAACAGTACACACAGTAGTCCAGCAACCATGTATGGCATGTGCTCATTAACAATCGCATTTACTCAAGAAATAAGGAATCAAACCAATTGTACATACAGTGCAAAGAGATAAAGACATTAACTTTTAGCACACGTGAAGTGCTTTTGCTGCCTAATTAGTTAATGGCTTAACTGACAGCTGTTTTAAATTAATGGAACTCTTTAAGGAAACTGGTCTCCAAACAGTTTGAAAAGCACCTTATTTTCATCGTACCTCCATATACAGCCTCCAGAGGCAGCATTTCCTGGTTTTGAACGGAGACTTGAAGTTGCACTCATGCGCTCGTGCGGATCCAGCTTGAGCCTCAGTCTTATGAAAGTTTAAACGGCCTGGATCGCCTGCTTGGAGTAACACTGAATTTTCATGAGGTTCGAGAATTACATCTGTTTAAACGAAATATCTGCATATTTTCAGATGGTACATGATATTTGTTTTATTGACATTTGCCTTTTTAATCATTAGACAAGACAGTTAAAAGTTACAGTGAACTGTTGAGGAGAGAGACGAGAATGAACCAGATCAGCACTTTAACATTGAGCTCAAAGCGTCTGCCGCGGCTCTGATATGCGGACTGTTTTTTTCATTATTATTGCATTTATACATGCAGAGAGACAAACAAGAAATTTGCTAGTTTAGAAAATTACAAACGTATTGAGGGAAAATAAAAAAAGAGAGTAAATAAGAGAGAACAAAAAGAGAGTTAAACACATGAGATTCCATCCATCCATCGTCAACCGCTTATCCTGCGTACAGGGTCGCGGGGGGCTGGAGCCTATCCCAGCTAACATTGGGCGAAAGGCGGGGGACACCCTGGACAGGTCGCCAGTCCATCGCAGACACATGAGATTGATAAATACAAATAAAGAACAGCAATATACGTGCAGCAAATATATATAGTTTCAAAAGTTAAAGGGAAAAAACGTTAAGAGTAACAGTGAATAATTATGAATATATATTAAATATTCTTTAAAGATATATGCGTATAATTTTGTTTAAGAAACCTGTCAAACAAATAAAACGTTGGTATATGGTACAACTTTAACAAATTAACTTTTGTAGTCTTTGTATTTTGATATATGTATACTAACATTAATATGTGTCGAGATTTAATAATAAGGAGGGAAAAACAATGTATATATTGACTTTGCAGTAGACAAGGGGTATGTATTTATATTTATGTGATGTGGAATATAAAGGAAATTTCAGACAATTATGTATTTACTATTAGCTCCAGTCTAGTGTACATGGCGGCGATCCAGGGCACACGTTCCCCCTGCCGGGGCTACGCAAACGAGGGTCCACAAACCCTTCCCTAGATGCAATATCAGGACCCCACCAGACTGGTCTATTATTGTAATAACACGATGGCACGAAATATGAAAACGAACCGCGACTGGTCGTTTACAAGTCTCAGTCGCTTCACGTGCAAGCAGGCGATTCCCAGGGGCCTCAAGAAACAAATCGGCCAAACAGTAACATTTATTGGCAGATGTGATTAATTAAAATGTCAGAATATCCGCCAATTTATCGGCTTCTGCGATATATTGGTCGACAACTACTTCCAATCTTGTCACCCGAACAATGAACAAATTCCCATGTATTATTCCATTGGTATACTGTACACATGGAATATCATGTCCCGCTCTTGAAATGATGTGACTCTCATTACACAAGTGAAACCAGCCTTCAGCCCATGCGTTTCACATGAGAAGCATATTTAGCAATTACAAAGCACCGAACGCAAGATTAATATTAAATTTGCTTTGCCAACCCAAAATTTTGCTTTAGCGGTCGCCAAAACTGTTCAATGAAGGAAAAACCCTGACTGTCATCAATGTTTTTAAAAAAATTTAAAAGAAGGAAAAATTTCAGTTGCCAAAGCCTCTGATGTAATATGTACTGTAAGTAGCATATTACAGCATGTATTCTGCAATCTGTAGTGGAATACATTTAAAAAGTAACCTCCCAACCCTATGCATGAGTATCATTCATTGGATCTCTATCCGATCACATGTGGAGACACATTTGACTGTAAAGAACATCCAGATACGCTACCTAAATAAAAAGGCATGTTAATTGTAAATGGGATCTGAGTGATATTGTGTGCACGGAAAAGTTCCGTATTTATTTTCATTCATTACAAACCTGAACCACACTCAAACCCAAAGGTATATTTTAAAAAAATTAACCGAACTCAGCCCACAAACTGACAGTTTGTCGGGTTCTGTTGAGCTCGGGTCGAGTCGGGTAGCAGACCTTTAATGGGTAAGTCAGAGAGCAACATGGTAGAGTGTTACTTTCGTAAGCCCTTGCGCTTTCATAACACCATTCCAATTGAAATGAATGGATTTGCAGCTTTCACTAAAGTAGTATTAATTCTAGTAGGGAGGCGCCTGAACTTGCCCTCTGCAGTAACACATTGTCGTTGAAGTGTGCTCAACTTTATCAAAGCCTATAGCACCTTTTTCCAATTTTGAAACATGTGGATGCATTTTAGGCAGGGTGAAAAATGTATTTTCATATGTGCACACACAGAGAAAGACACATTGTACATATAAAAGTACAGAAACTGTATATTTACAATATATATATATATATATATATATATATATATATAGTACACACACAAACACACACACACACACACACACACACACACACACACACACACACAGATATATTGATAAAAAATATAAAATAAAATAAAATATTTAAAAAAAAATTTGGAATCCAGCTTAGACTGCCCCAGGTGTTGTGCTAGGTTT
Organism: Xyrauchen texanus; assembly: GCF_025860055.1. Lineage (NCBI taxonomy): Eukaryota > Metazoa > Chordata > Actinopteri > Cypriniformes > Catostomidae > Xyrauchen > Xyrauchen texanus. The sequence continues at coordinate 7,842,478 of NC_068279.1, read as the reverse complement.
CCTGTACTATGTTTTTGAAAATACTAAATGGAAATAAAACATACCACAAGAAAATACACATACGCGAAAGCTGAGTAAACACACAGAGAAATGTCTTACACAATCAATATAGGCTGTACTGACTCAAAATGACAAATAAATCCCCCAATGTCATTGCATATCATTAGCTTCGTTTAATAGCCGATACAATACACCCTTTCAGATAATATTTGGAATTAGTTTCAGTCTCATTCAATTGGACAAGTGACATTTTAAAAGTGTCGATATATAATGTAGATAACAGTGAGATGATTCACTGTTTGTATCACTCTGCTTGTCTTTCTATGTTACGTCCCAAACAGGCGTAACATAGCCTCATGCCTACAGCCAAATCACTGCCCTGCTGATATTCAGCATGCTCTCATGATATTGCTTATGTGCGGGATGTCAAACTTTAATGAATCTGGAGAGCTTTGCGGTCACGATGCTCGATATTAGTGAACCACACTGTGCACAAATTGACAGTGAACCATACTCTGACTACTTCTCCTTACATGCTCTTGAGTTCTTTTGAAGCTTTCACATGTTTGTCAAATTCCCACCCTGAGACGTATGTGTGCTTGTGCACTCAAGATCTAAACAAGCAGCCAATAAGACTCACACCTCATCAGTTTTTCTTTCATCTGTTCTTCAAGATCTAATCAAATGTGTTACTTCTGCAAGCATGCATTCTACAGTAAATAAGATCATTTCTTGTCAAGAAATGAAAGAAAGGGCAATCAGAGACAAGCTAATATACCAGCATTTGGCTACTGGTGGGTGTTAATTTTCCACCCCAGTTTTAAGGAAAAAACGGATAGAGACAGAGCGAGAAGCAGAGACAGACTTTTGACAGACAAGTGGGAAAATCTTGCTCTCTGTGTTTGTGTAATTTCTCATGACATCTTTTGTGAGTGATTTCACTGGGATCTCAAAGGCACCAGGGGAGCGCTGCCAGAGCAGTGCCAATGCTCAAAAAACCTAGTGTCCACACCTGCAGGCTTTATTCTAAAAGTGTTTAAACTGTACTCCCAACAGTTCCATCGGATGTTGAATCATTAAGTGACATTCCATGCTGCGGAGATAATGCCTTCTGCTAAAGTAAGAGACTTGCTCTTTCAAAAGATTGAAATCCCTAATGCCTGATGCATTGTGCCTTGCTGGTTATTGCTTGGTGGCCCTGATGGTAATGTTGGGCTTCGTGCTGTTTATTGTATGCTGTGTAATGGTTTTTAGTAAGGTTTTCTATGAATCACAACATAAAAGGGAAGAGAGAAAGCACAATGACTAAACCACTTGCCAAGATGATTGATCAGTTGACTTCATGGTCACAGTTTTTGGTGAAGAATGTGAAAAAAGTAAATGGGACCACAAAATAATATAAAAGACTTTAAATGACTCATGACTTATATTTTTGTGAGTACCTTTCACCAATGCAGAAAAATTATTTGGCGGATACAGCTACTGAAATACTTGCTGCTCAAAGACAAAAAGGACATATCCAATCATAATGATACTGTCAGACATGGCCCAGTTCATCTCATGCTAATTATTAATGGGGAGAGAACAATATAGATAATAAAAATGTTATAGAAATGGTATTTTGAGAACATATAACGTCTTTAATTTGCCTCTGAAAAATACATGTTTTCTACATTTAGTGTAGAATTAGAATGGATCTGTAATTGCATAATCTCACACAGCCCAATTGTCTATTAAAGTTGTTGATTCATTATAGATGAATTGTAATTGTTTTGGGTGAACTAACGCTTTAAATTATATTTAATTTGGAATATTAATTTAAATGGGTGCTAATTGAGAAATATAGAAAAATAGAAATAACGTGAAAAATTATAATGACTTGGTAAAAGACTCACTTAAATGCTATCGTGATTGAAAATGTTTTGTATCTTCTGTCCTTCTGCTAAAAATGTAACATATAGCACTCTGTCTTTCACATTCTCCGTTTGTTACAGTATTTCTGTTGTGTCCTTTGTACTGTATTTGCATTCTTTAAAGGAGAAACTGACATGATTAAATAATGTGGTTTGAAATTTAATTAATTGTTCATTTATAGAATGGGAAATGCTAATGATAGACCAATGACTGACTTTCAAGCTTTTACTGTATGCTTAAATATAAAAATATTTTTGGCTGATGTACGTGGATCATTTTTGTTTCCAGCTGTCAGTGACATGTAAAGCTTTCGGGCTGAGTGACTCCATGGACTCCATGGTCACCATGGAAAAGCTAAGTTCAAAGTTCTTCAGACAAGGCCAGATGAAGAACTTTGATGCCAGATTTATCCTCATAAAATTAAATATCTGTGTAATTACATGTCCAATTCAGTTAAATAAGATGGCTCACTTGAACTAAGCCATTCAATTATGATTTCCACTAATTACTGGAGCATTATCACTGCCTGCTTTGAGGGTTTTTCATTGATGTTTCATGAGGTTGGCAAAGAATAATGAGGCCATTTCAATTGAAAGAACATGTGTAGATCTATATTGTAATTTACTATGGCCTAGCAGACAATGTCTTTAATCACACATATACACAAGTCCTCAGTTCTCGAAGAGAAAGAGATTGATAGAAAACACAGAGAATATTTACCCTGTCGCAGCTCAGCAGGTGTCTGTAGTATGTTTTATTACTTGGCTCAAATTGTACTGCTTGGGCTCCACAGGACACTGAATATGCAGTTGTTGAGACTTTAATGGTTGGAGAATTGAGACTACATTGTTGTTTTAATCACTTATTCACAATTGAAATATTTAAAAGCCTACATTAGCAATTTGTCATTATTTACTTTAAGTTTTTATTTGACGTCCGACCTGCGTCATAGGCACCAGATTAGATTTGAGAGCTGCATAATGATTTGCATAAATTATTTGATTTTAGTGTGAATATCAACCTAAATCTATGGTTGTTCATCACACAAGCTATTGAATGACTTGAGAGGACGTGGACAGTAGTGCATGAGTCATATGGGCAACTTGAATTATTTATTTTTTAATTGCTTTTGTCATCCTTTTTGGAGCTTGACAGACTTGGTCACTATAGACTGTCAATTGTTTGGAATAGAGCTATGTAAAAATGTTCCACTTCAAAAATCTCCTTTTGTACAGGTTTGGAATGATATGAGGGCGAGTATTCTAATTTTGTTTGAACTACCCCTTTAATTAAAAAAAGAAAACATGCAGAACTTTATGCTCAAAGTCTTTGAACACTATTTTCCTGTTGGTCACTATTTAAAACAGTTCTTTGTTTAGATAATTACAGTGCATTGTAATCTGTAATTGATTTGATCTATGCCCTGGCCTTGAATGAAACACTGATTAGAACACTCATTTAAGCATCAGTTTAAAAGCAGTGGGAACAGAGAGAACAATTAGTGTTGTAAGGTCATGGATTTCAATACCATCTCTCCAGTTAACATCCCCTCTGAATGTTGTTCATTGTGTTTGATATTAAATTACTGTCAAAGGGTGCTCTGATCAGGATTTTTTGGGCCGATCACCGATCGCTGCACTGAAAAAATGATGTGCTGGATTTACTTAAAAAGTGGGATGTAAAAATTCCACTTGGAATTTTAAGCAATGTTACCTAAAAAGCTGACTATGGCCAAATTAATGAGCTTCCATTAAATTTTTTTTTACTTAAAATACTGTGCCACGCCAGTTACTACATTTAAGGATTTTTTTTTTTTTTTAACCCTAAGAGTCTCTGTTTATCCAACTATGCATTTTAAGCTCATTTAGCTCAATTGTAAGTGCTATTAGCAGCTTCAAATTCTAGGTTCTGTTCATTTACTTTCAATTAACTTTAAAATAAATTGACCTGAAGAAATAACAGACAACTGGCGAATGTCAAAGGTTTTACTGTTGTTTACAAATTTACAATCTAACATAGATATTCATGCCCTCCTAGAACCAAAATACTTTCTCAAATACAAAAATTGTAACAAAATCATGACGATAAACATAAAAACATAAAAACAAGTGGGCTATGCAATGACTTAAAGAATTTCAGTAAATCTAAATAAATGCAATTCAGAAATATATGCAGGTAGGAGAAAACTCTCTGAACTAATACTGTAACAGAAACAGTTTGTATTTATAAATTAAACTATTCATTCAAAAGATCTTTTCAACTTGGCCAGACATTGCCATCATCAAGATGCAACACCATTTACTGTATGACATGAAAAGAAAGAAAAAGTGTCAGCTTCTTTGGGTAGCTGATATGAAGGGCATAAAGTAGCCCAAAAAAAATCAGTGCACTGACCAAAGATTTGACAAATGTCCCCAGCTCATTTTCAAGGACAATCAATAATACATCCAGTGGGTTGAAAATCAACCATATCTCTTCCCTCTCCAAAGCATTGATGGGAACTGCTCCTTTCTGTGCTTGGTCAAGCTCCTCTTCCTAAATGCATAGAAATGTATATTAACAGTTTCCATTGTATATATTTGCACAATTAAATATCCTCAAAATCAATAATTACAGAGTAAAAAGAAAAGTGATGCTTAAAGGGATAGTTCACCCAAAAAATAAATACAAATTCTCTCATTTACTCACCACCATGCCATCCCAGATGTGTAGGAATTTCTTCTGTTGAACGCAAAGATTTTTAGGAGAATATCTAAATTCTGTTGGTACATTCAATGTATGTGAATGGTGGTCAAAAAGCACATTAAGGTGGCATAAAGTAATCCATATGACTCCAGTGATTGAATCCATGTCCTCAGAAGTGATATGATAAGTGTGGTTGAGAAACAGATCAATATTTAAGTACTTTTTTTACTATCAGTCTCCACTTTCACTTTCATATTTGTCTTCTCTTGTTTTTGGGGATTCACATTCTTTGTGCATTTCACCACCTACTGGGCAGGGAGGAAAATCAATATAAAAAATTACTTAAATATTGATCTGTTTCTCACCCACACCTATAATTTCGTTTCTGGAGACATGGATTAACCCAATGAAGTCGTATTCATATCTTTAATGCTACCTTTATGTGCTTTTTGTACTTTCAAAGTTCTGGTCACCATTCACTTGCATTGTTAGGACCTACAGAGCTGAAATATTCTTCTAAAAATCTTTGTGTTCTGCAGAAGAAAGAAAGTCATACACATGGGATGGCTTGAGGGTGAGTAAACAATGAGAGAATTTTCATTTGAAGCACACAGCTATTGAACCACTGTACCAAATGCATACATTTATATGAATTTCAGTGGATATGTTAAAATGGTGCTATATAAATATGAACAATGTCATCCAAATGTGTTTCCTACATCTTTTTGCCTAGAAAACCTCTGATTATACTTGTCCTGTTAGATCTATCATTTATATGACCCTACCCTGTAAAAATAAGAAAATAGTATAATTGTAACTGACAAGATAAGTAACATGTATGGCTAGTTAACATTAAGATTCATGACAAGACAATTTTCAACAGCTGCAAACCCTGCTACATATTGCAACAGTACTATACTTATAATGTGACTCCTTTTTTTTTTTGTTTTACACATGTTGATATCAGGGTGTCTCCTTGAGGCAAACCAAAAATGATAATTCTCTCATCATTTATGCAGTCTTATGACATGTCAAACTCATTGACGTTCTTCAGGGGAACACAAATAAAGATTTATGGATATATGATGTGTGTTTGTCCATATAATGGAATTCAGTGAGGTTAAAAACTTTCAAGATTCATAAAGGCAGCAACAATGTAATATGACTTGAGTGGAAATTTTGGTTTGTGTTCCACGAGTTTGAGAAGGTCAAATGACAAGAGAAATAGCATTTTTGGGAGAACTTCTAAAATCATTTGATTAAGCTGAGTGAACAAACTAATACTCAGCTAATGTAAGCTGATTTACTTTTAAGACGAAGGGGTTCAATGAGACATTTGCATTGAAACATGTAGAAAAGTGATTTACTTGGAGTTACCTTTTGCCTGCTGAGTGTCTACCGCGTGAGTGACACCTAAGCGGTTGAAGATAAACGGTCTCTCCGGTGAAAAATCCACGGGAATTCTTCGCCACTGTCCGATAATGAGAAAGCACAGTATTTTCCTATGAGAAAAGTATGGTGTAAGCTCCACATACAGAATATTAATTATTATCATTGACAACCTCAGTGTTGTTTAAGGCAAGTGGCAACCACAACAATGATACTCATTACAGAGACTGAAATGTATGCTTCACATGATATTGATGTATGTATTTATTCATGTTGTCTCTAACACTAACTGAACGCTAAAACTGTAAAGGCAATTGATGAAGCTGAATGTAAAACCAACACTCAGAAAATGTTTCAATATGTTCAATTGGAAGTTTGCATTAAAAATTTTAAATTTGACAAGGAGGAGGGTGTAGCCGAGGCAGAATCAGCTGATCAGCGGGAGAGCGAGATAAGGGGCAGCCGGAGACTCCAGTTCAGAGAGAGAGAGATGCACGTGGCTGCATTGCATGTGTGTCTGTTAGTTTGTTTTATTATGTTTTTTATCGTTAAACATTATGTTTGCTGTTCAGCCGGTTCCCATCTCCTCCTTGCCTGTCCTTAGACTGTTACAGTGGTGCCAAAACCTGGGAGGGAAAAGGGATGCACATTTGCGGAGTCCTCGCCACTGCCATCCAACAGGGGAGCAGCCGCAGCCATCTGCTTGAGGACAGAGGGGTCGCTGCCGGCCGTGGAGAGTCGGAGGAACCGCGGCCGTCTGCCGAGAAGGGGAGGAGCGGTTCCGTCCACTAGGGGCCGGAGGACTCGCTGTCATCTGCCGGGGAAAGAGCAAGCTGTTGTCCGCCAAAGTGCGGAGGAGTGGTTTGAGAGAGAGAGAGACTCACTCCATGTTTGTCTGTGTTTCTTTATTTCTATACAAGTTAATTTATATAATTAAAAGTTTAAGTTGACTGTTCAGCTGTTTCCAGCCTCCTCCTTGCCCATGTTTATCTTTTACACACATCCTCAGATTGTTGAACAAATCTGGATAAAGTTTGGCAGTGATGTCACACTGTCCCCTCTGATTTTGTTTCCCCTCAACCAGCACTCTTTTGAATGATGGTTTATTCCCCGATGTGGTTGATTCCATTCTAAATGCTAGAGCTCCATCAACAAGGAGGAAACATACGTTTAAGTGGCGTATGTTCGCTTCTTGGTGTACAACGCAAAGTGAAAATCCAGTTCACTGCTCTGTCGGTACAGTGCTGGAATTTTTCGCAGGAGCGTTTCGGGGCTGGGATTACCCTGCAATGCTTAAAATTTATGTTGCCACTATAACGGCTGAAAGACATTGTAGACATTCTTTTGTCTCATTTTATGTGCGGGGTACGCAGGTTTAGACCTTGTCGTCCCATTCGAGTCCCTTTTATGCGATTTATCTGTTGTGTTAGAGACACTCTAGGGTGCCCAGTTTTTGACTTGAAACGGCCCTGCTGGTGGCAATGGAATCATTTAAGAGAGTTGGTGATGTGAATGCCCTGTTGATCAATCCCTTGTGTATGTATTTTGCTCCAGTGTGTTCAAGGTTTGTGGTAAGACTATTTGCCCAAGGTTATTTCTATGTCATTTCACTCGCAGCCCATTCATTTTCAGGCTTTCTCTCCTTCCCTGTTTGAGTGGGAGGAGCATGAAAATGAACATATGCTTTGTGTATACTGCAAGTTTATGTTGACCGTACTAGCCAGTAGCGTAAGTCAGAACAGTCTTTGGTGGCCACAACAGAGGTAATTCTGTGTCCAAGCAAAGAATGTCTGTTTTGCTTATTGATGCAATTTCGAGTACTTAGTAAGCGTGCAGTTTACCTTGGGCTTCAGGTTTTTGAGCCCATTCTATGGAAACATGGCATTCATATGGGCTTTGGCTAGAGGTGCATCCTTGGAGGACATTTGTATGGCGGCATGGTGGTCCTCTCCACATACATTTGTTAGATTTTATAATCTGGATGAGGGTTTGACCCCTGCTTCCCAGATTCTCTCTGTTGAAACAGGAGTAAATTCATAATTCTGGTGCTCGCTTGTGCACCGTTGTATGCTTGCCACACATGCTTAGCGAGTTGGCAACTACTGTTTGCATGGCATGAATGTATTTCATTCCCACAGCGATCATATGCAGCTTGAGTTCCACGAAAGAGACGGTAAGTTAAATGTCTTGTTTACATACTTATCCTTGGATCCCTGAGGGGATCAAGAGGCTGTGTAGCTGTCCATACTCTTTAACAGCTGCATAGGCTCATGCCTTTTGCAGACTTGATAGCATGATAGTTAGTGCCTTTATAGAGCCCGTGATATAGCTCCCTTGGGGGCATCGCTTAAGCACCATCAATCAATAAATTGGCTTGATTGTTTAAGGGCTTTAGTCCATGTGACACTCAGATGGTGTCCCATAGCGATCATACACAGCGTTTCGTTCCCCTCAGGGAACCAAGGTTATGTATGTAACAGAGACGTTTCTAGTAATTATTACGGTGAAAAAAAGAATGGTATTCCACAGGCCCAATCATGTATAATGCTGAATAAAAGCAAGCAAGATCATGCTTTATTAATGGCTACCACGCTATTTTACATCTTATTAAAGTCTGGTATGGATTCTTAGTTCAGTGAAGTTACAGTATTTTCATTGTAGAAAGAATTTAGATAATTAGTTCTGTAGAGTAAAGAGTAAACTTCTCCTTGTCTCTGTATTTGGAAGCGTGTTAGGCTTATTTAAGATCAGAGCTTCAGATGCGCTTCAGTCTTGCACACACGTGAACAGCAGAGCAAACTCACTGTTAAGTTGGAGCTGCAGTTCTAATCTTGAAATATCCACTCGTCTTGGTGTAAAACGAAGGCATTGCGTGATGAAAAAAAGGGTTTGTTTGTAGTGCTTGCTGCTGCTGCTTTAGTGGTGGACACAAGTGACAAAGCGCAGCTGTGGTAAAAGTCCCATTCAAAAAAATCTCTCAATAAATTACGCATTTATTAAAACATATTTGATCAAAACCAGTAATGAAACAAAAGGAACACTGCCCATTGTTCCAAAACGTTTTTCCCTTCTAAAAGTATCTCTATTAATCAGGTTACGAGCCTTCAACAATAAACAAATCGATTTCTGTTCTATTTTTGTGAAAATGTAGCCATTAGATGTTTGGAATTGATATGGAAAGACAATAAATTTAAATTGACTTTAATGAAAATATACAAATATTTTGTAGAGACTATTTTGAATACATTTTTTTCCTTCTTTTCTTCTGTCAACTTTGGAAAAAACGAAAGAAAAGAAAGTGCGATGTGTAAATGTATATTGTGATAAATGTCGATATTGAACAATATGAAAAAGGTTATCGTGATAACAATTTTGGCCATATCGCCCAGCCCTACCAACATCAGAACAAAAGCTGTAGATGTGAATAATTAATATTATTGTTTTATGGTTGTGATTATAATAATATAATGGATCATTTTTGAATCTGTAATTTTTAGATTATTTGTGTCCTTCTCTATCTCCTGATATATACATGTAATTTCTTGATAACTTTTCTTTGTTACTTTAGTAATATATGTGAATGCCAGTATACCATACAAAGAGGCAATATATGTCTATAACATTTAGCAACCATTTGTATATTTGTAAGTAAATTCTATTAGGACAAATACGGCAAATACTCCCTCTTTATAAATGGAATCAGTTGTGGTATTGTTAAAGGGACACTGAAAATTGAAAATGTTTTGTCTTTACGTTGAGCACTTTTGCACTTTTTGGCCTCTCAATAAACTAATAAATTGTCACTTTGTGTGCCAATTCACCCTCTATTTGGACTAAAGTATAAATAATAATTCTTTAAAAAGCAAAATGAAAACAATTTAAAGTTTTATTTTGGTAATATATTTAAATATATTTTTTAATTTAGTTATAAAAGTACCATTTATAATGACAACCCTGTTGTAAATACAGTATTTTGTTTATTACACCCAGTCAGCATTATGTATATTTCAGTTTAATGAGCCTGAAGTACAGAAAAAACTGTAGGAACATTTCTTGGTTAATTTTAAATTGGACATGACTAAATGAATAACTTGCGGTTCAGTAAGTCAAAAACCAATACAATGAGTGAGTGAGTCACGCTGTATGTTTGTTGTGCGAAACCAGCCAAGACAACATAGAAATATGTGTTGTATACCGTATGTGTCTTTGTTTTATTTTACAGTCTTTCTCATCAGGTGTTCAGACAATTAATGTAAACGAACTCTCTCTAAATGAAATCCTGTATTTTATTTTCTTAAAGAAAGCTCTTCTTAAAGCTTTCCTTGCAAAACCACAAAGAATCACACATTTTCCCCATCATAATACTTAAATTTGCTATTTCACACAAATTTTCAGCTAATGTTGTTTACGCGATAACTTCATGCAATTGTCACATTTGTCTTGTAAATATCCATGATACCATGCGTTTGTTGTATGCATACAATTCTCTGAAAACATTAGCAACATCTGGACAATTACTGTTGTGTAGTTTGAAAATGCTCATAAGGTATGCATCTGATGCTTACAGCTGTCTTGCTGAAATTGACTGCACATTGCCATTATCCTGACGCTAACCATCTCATTAGTGCCTGCTCTGTGGTGCTCAAATTCTTTGCACAAATGCATTTTGCACTCAGTTTTGACATTATTTGATATTTGAATTGGCTCTACTGGCTTTGTTCACCCTCAGGTGCTGTCTGCAACCGGCATAACAAGAGGAACGTTTAAACTCCAGGGGAGCATAATGGAGGACCCACCAGAAATGGAGATGTTGCCAGAACTTACTGTGCTGTATTTGAACGGCAGCCTCACAAATTCCTTTGCAAACAACAGTAATGTGACCAACCTCACCAGTATTACATACTACCCGTATTACCAGCACTCTCTGCCTGTGGCCACTGCCCTGACCCTGGCTTACCTCTTCATCTTCCTACTATGCATGGTGGGAAACGGTTTGGTATGCCTCATCGTGCTGGAGAACCGCCGTATGAGAACGGTCACAAATCTCTTTATCCTCAACCTGGCCGTGAGCGACCTTCTGGTGGGGGTTTTCTGTATTCCAACAACCCTGGTGGACAACCTTATTACAGGTGACACAAACAACACTTTTTTCACAATTGTACACTTAGATAGGAATTGTTAACCCAAAAATGTAAATTCTGGTTTTTGTTTTCCTCATAAATCTGAATGACTTTCTTTTGTGGAGCATAAATATCTTCACACAAGTCTTTTCCATATAAGACAGGGCAGTCTCATGATGAAGACGTCACCGTAGCCACTTTATACTATAGAAACAGTGATGTCCTCCACCAATTTAAACAGTATGTATCCAATGTGGAAACTCATGGAGCGCTGTTCTATGTAAACAATGACTAACAATTTACGTCACCAACTGGCTCATATTACACACAAAAATGATCTTTTGCCACCACCTGCTGGCTAACATATGTAATTTCAAAAATAAAGACAGTAACTCCTAACACATTTGCACTATGCTTACACTTTAGTTTAGAACAGCACGAACACAAGCGGAGTGATATACACACACAGTGAAGCGTCTGAGTGCTCATGGAACGTCTCCAATCAGATTCGAGGGCCGGAACTAACTGTGGTATATAATAATATAATATGGTAAATAATACATTTTATAAAGCTACTATGAATCATTATATATATAAATATAGAAGTGCACATCAATGAAAATAATTAAAGGTCATTCTCCCTTGCGCTCCTTTAGTACAATTCTGTTGGAAATATGCCTTCATTTAGTTTTATTTCATTTCTTTCATTGCCTTTAAAATAATGAAATTACTTTGCAACAATGAAATGATGATTCCTGATAAAAATTTGCCATTTCAGAGTAAATACATAATTATCTATATACATATTAAATATTGTCAATAGGCTGAAAAATATTGATATAATTTTTTTAGCTATTTTGTCCAGCCCTAATTGAATATGTGTGCTGATATCAAGAATTAGTATTTAAACTAGTGAAAATGGAATTGTACTGTAGATTTCCACAATGCATATCCTGCAAATGATTAAATGTAAAAAGAGCTTGCGATACTTAATTAAGATTCCTAAATATGTAATGTTTTGTTCTATAGAAGTTGGACAGGTTTTGAACATCATGAAGGGTAAGGGTGTCATAAAAATGACAGTTGTCTAGGCACACGCATATAATAAAAATCATGTCATTTCTTTACATCATATGTGAAAGAGTGAATGAGTGAAATGAGTGCATATGAATGAGAGAGAAGGGGGAATATACCTAGCCAAGAGCAGTGGTTAAATTTTTTTTGCTTAAGGTAAAAAGTGCACAATTGAGAATCTCTCAATAGGGAAAGTCTCTCTTTTTATTGCAGTTAACGTAAGGCCAGTTTGCATTTATTCACTGAATTATGGAGGATTGAAGCTCAATCCCACCATTTGTAGTCAGGTGCTAATAATATTTGACCTACTCTGACATTAACTGACTGCAGAACATAAGTCCACTCATATATTTGTTCATGCAATTGGACTTTGGCTCTATTGCACAAGCTCAAATCAAAATCTTGATAAAGAGCAAGGTTGGAAATGAAAAAGCTTATTCAGCTTACTGCTTGACGCTGTATTACTAATTGACATATCCTTGCTCGTTCTGAGCAACAGGATGAAATTAAAGCATAAACATTTTGCTCAACTTACTAGCACTTTTGAATGAAACTAAAACAACACTTCTTAGAGCAAAGTGGATAGTGCATGTGCTCACTGAGCATGACTAGTCATTGACGCACAGGGTTGCAGGTCTGAATCCAGTCAGCATCATGATCCAAAAAAAGGACCAACTTAAACCAGCATGAATTTTAGGCTAGTTTGGTGCTTGTCTTGATGGTGGACCAGCAATGCTTTGTTGTTTAGTAACACAACTTGGCTTGTAATTCTGGTCTACCAGCATCAAGTTGGTTGACCAAGGAAGTCTTACTGCTGAAGCAAGCCTGGTGGGGACACCAGCATTTCCCCTTATGGTCTTAAACCATTAAGAGCTCATAAATATAAAGGGAAAAAAAAAACCCATAGTAACTTACATACAGTAATGGAAGATACCCAAGCATGGGGCATAGAAGCCCTTGTGACTGTGGAATGATGCTGAATGTGGGTTCAGGGGAGTCCCGAGAGAAAATTTAGATTTTTTTTTTTTTAAAATGTAAAAAATATTTGTATATTTTCATTAAAGTGAGAGACTAGTCTTCCAACTAGTAATTTTAATCTTTCCTTATCCATTCCAGACATCTAATTAATTTTCACAAAATTATAACAGAAATCGATTTGTTTATTATTAAAGTCTCATAACATGCTGATTAATAAAGATACTTTTAGAAGGGAAAACGTTATGGTTTAAAAGGTGCTTTGAAACCACGTTAACTAATGTGGCGCTTCATGTCTACACACATGCAGGGAAAAAAGGCAATGCATGTGGAGCGGGACAGGGCAGAAATTATGCATGTGTGGTGCTAGAGAACAATATTCAAGATTATAGTGCAGAAAGATCAGAGCTGTTGTCCACATCACTGTTGTTCTGTCGCGCTCTTCACTAGAGACGATGAGAAGGCGAAACAGTGGTCATGAAGTCTTGCGGTGCGGATGGAATCGATCTGGTGTCCGACGTAACCTAATTGTTAGCAAGGCAGCTAGCATTAGCAAGTTCATCCAGTCTGACCCTACGTTACCACTGGCGCGTTGTGAGCGAAGCTGAGAGTGTTTTCAATTAATTCCTATGAAAGCCGAGTATCATGTTCGCATGGTGGATCGTAGGATTGGCAGTGGTGCGGAGCAAGCTCTCTCCTAGCGTTGTGAGCGCCTTTGAGTGGATTTCATACGCCCCAGTGGAAACGCAGCCCGAGAAAGCCAAACTGCTTGTGTTTTAGCGATGCACAGTAAATATTGAAAATTCCTCAAAAGCATATCCTGGATTTTCTTTATCGTGATATATATCGATATCGTTTTATCGCCCAGCCCTAGTTTTGGACTTTGAATCTAGTAGTGCAGTGACTCATGCAGTGACCCATTTTGATTGAGTTACTCACTGTGTTTACTAACTTTGCAGCTGAGCTAGTTAGCCTCTTTGTCTATTTTTCATAACCACTTATTTAGTTTGCTTTTAAACATGTTTTTCTAATGAAACTGTTTTCACTCTTTGTTTGCTTGCTTTACTGTCATTTTGGCCACACCAGGCAAATTCTCTTGTGTATAATATTAAGCACGCCCACCAGCAGTTAAATTCTGTTTCCAATTTATAAAGTACAGTAGATGTTATCTCCATTAATAACATCTTCACAGATAAAGATACTCCTACTTGTATGCACTCTCTTTGAGAACAAAGATCTGTATCTCTGTGAGCCAGCCTAATCCAAAATTATATTTGTTCAAGATTAACCATGGGTCCATTTGAGATGAGCCCATGTGCAGTATTTCTAATTGCAGTTTTTCAGTTGTTTTCAAAGGATATAAAAATAAAAGAGCACTTAGATTTTGGTGCAGTATTTTTCCCAGGACGTAAACAGCTGCAAAAGGACAAACTGAAACACACATTTCTGATGATATCATAAGCAATTAGTCCCCTAGACATTGTGGCTATTTTTAGTGAATTTAATTGCTCCACAATTAATTCTGTAAGACAAGTTTTGTAGGTTCTCAGGCTATAAAGGTGTTCCAATATAACAATTCAGGCCCATCAATACTTTTTTGTCTAGCCCTTCAATTGATTTTGATTAAATTGTTTTGCTGCCTGTTAACACCGAGCACTCTCTGCACACAAAGAAGTGGTGAATTGAACAACTCTTAGTTGTGAGTTTGACAGCATTCATCAGTGAGTTTAACAACTCACAAAAGTGAGTTTGACTGTTTAGCTGTGAGTTGAACGATGCTCAGTGGGTACAACAACAAGTGTGCAAATGAACAATAATTGCAGGAAAGAAAGTGCAGGTAAGGAAATATTCCTTTTTTTCAGTTTTATCCAATTTGTAAAAAATATTCGAAATTCGAATTATTTTTTAATAATTACTTTATTAAAACCTATTTGTTAGCTTAGGATGTAAAGTTATGTTTAATCATGAGTCCTTTTTAAGGAGTTTAAGGCTGGACCTTTAAAAACTTCAATTGAATATCAACTATATTTTTAATATATTTTTAAATTCACCTAAAATGACAATTCTGTCATCATTTACTTACTTTCATCACCTGCATGACTTTTTTTTCCCCTCAATGAAAAGCAAAAGTAGATGTTAGGCAGAATGTTAGGCTAGAACCATTAATTTTCTATTAAATTATTGTGATTTCAATTAAAGCTCTGTTGATTTCCAAAGAATTTAAATGGCATCACAAATTTCTAGCACCCCATCCTAGAGGACATTTATATTGCTCAGATTTTTGCTCTGAGACTTAAAGGAATAATTCTCACAAATTTACAATTCTCTCATAATTTATGAAAGCCAGGAGTGCCATTTATAAAAGAATGAAGGAATAAATAAACCAATTTATAAGTGGACAAATAAATAGACACATTTAAATGTGTTTATTTAATTCATGCTAAGATTTAGCAATAAAACAGCACATTAATAAGTCATTTTTAAATGCACTTTTTAAATTGCCTTAAGCATTTGGTAAATGCTTTTCTTCATCCATTTGCCAGTTGCTTTTCTTTCATGTTTGACTTTTCCTTTTCTTTTACAATTTGTCTAACCATTCCAGCTGAAGCCCAGGAGTGCCAATTAAAAAAGAATGAAGGAATAAATGATCATGATAACGTCGATTCATTAAATCAATCATGATTTGAAGATACTTTGATGCTTGATGCGTTGCGCATCCATCAAGCATCAAAGTAGCTTCAAATCGTGATCGCCAAGGAGACGGAACATGTCAAGATTTATAGATTGGTCAGTTTCTCACCCAAAACCGATTGAACATGTTCACAGCATGTGTTGATTCACTGAGCATGTGTACAGCATTTACTTGCATTGTACTGACAAAAACACCTCAAATCTCCATCAAAATATCTTTGTGTTTTGCAAAAAAGAAAGTCAGGGTGAGGAAATGAGACTTATTTTTAGCTACTATTTATTTAAAGGAGTTCTTAGTTATGCTTCATGAAAGTTTCAACTTTTTCTCAGTTTTTCTCAGAAATTTCTGCTAACATTATAAGAAGAACTAATGAGACAAACTGTTTTAAAAGAGTACAGAGCTAAATATGGTAAATTACGGATTACAGTCATTGTGATCGCCTCTGTAATAAGACCAAATTGCCCAGCAGTTTGTTTTGGTAGATTTGAACTTTTTACATTGGAATTTTCAAACTGCTGTGACAGATATTAGGCCAAATATGATCTAATGCTGATCTTATATCATGTGAGATCTTACAGGAGAACTGGCCCTCTACCACCACTGCAAGTATTGGCAGTTTGTGAAAGGATATGCGAATAAAAAATAATGTAACTTCTACAATATGTTTTTCATTTATTTTAAATGCAGTAAGTAACTTGTTCAATCTAAATTGGCTGTTAAGCTTGAATATTAAATATAATAAATAGAGCTTTCAGGTGACATGCCTCCTCCTAGAGCTTATTTCAATACAGGTGACACCAGGGGAATGACGCAATACTCTGAGCATAGATATACTTTTTACACTGTTCTCTGGAACACTTGATTCTGATTGGTCAATGGTGCCATCTAGTGGTCTGATATTTCTCTGTAACAACCGCACATCCACGTATCAGACCGCTCAAGGGCTGAAACAATTAATCGACGTTATCCACAACGTCGACAATAAATTTAACATAACGTGAGATCAGATTAAACTCTAATGATGACGCATGAGAGCAGCACCAAACAGCTTCAGGTGATGTAGATTGCAAAGTATATACCAAACAAGTAAATACAGAAGCACTCTCGTTGAGGAATAAGCAGAGCCGGAGCTCTTTAAAGGAAACACCCTGGCGTTACATCTTAAATGAAGTTGTACTTAATGCGTTATAGCTTTATTAAAGGTTAAATAATACGGAAGCAGATCATGTAAATAACTACAAGCTCCAAAACTGCCATTTCTCAGTGTGGTCAGTGCCTCTTCTATGAGTTGCGCGAATGTCCCGATCTAAGGGGGAGAGACTGAAACTGTAAACCGGGGATGCTCATACTTCGAGCGAGTGCTTAATGCAGCTAGATTATAACGTGATTGCTTGCGACTTAATGAATCATAACATATGTGTATTTCTTATCATGAAGAAAATTGGCAATACACATCTTTATTTATAAGAGAGTTTGTTTTTTTGTTAGTTAAAGATGGATTGAAATGAACAAAGGTGAGAGAGGAAGTCTTAGCCCCATTATACACTGGAACAAAAATATGTTTTTGATTTGATTTTGTTTTGGCTTGTTTTCCAAAATAAATATCTAAAACTCCTTTAAAACTATGTACATTTTCTTTTAACACCTACAGTTGAAGTCAGAAGTTTACATACACATAGGTTGAAGTCATTAAAACACATTTTTTAACCATTCCACAGATTTAATATTAGCAAACTATAGTTTTGGCAAGTCGTTTAGGACATCTGCTTTGTGCATTACAAAAGTAATTTTTTCAACAATTGTATACAGACAGATCGTTTCACTTTTAATTGACTATATCACAATTCCAGTGGGTCAGATGTTTACATGCACTAATTTAACTGTGCCTTTAAGTAGCTTGGAAAATTCCAGAAAATTACGTGTGGCATTTAGACAATTAGCCAATTAGCTTCTGATAGGAGGTGTACCTTTGGATTTATTTTAAGGCTTACCTTCAAACTCAGTGCCTCTTTGCTTGACATCATAAGAAAATCAAAAGAAATCAGCCAAGACGTCAGAAAAATTTTTATTGGATCTCCACAAGTAATACGCAAGTATAAACACCATGGGACCACAAAGCCATCTACCGCTCAGAAAGGAGACGGATTCTGTCTCCTAGAGATGAACATAGTTCGGTGCGAATAGTGCAAATCAATCCTAGAACAACAGCAAAGGTCCTTGTGAAGATACAGGTAGACAAGTATCTATATCCACAGTAACAATTTGTCCTATATCGACATAACCTGAAAGACTGCAAAGCAAGGAAGAAGCCACTGCTCCAAAACCACCATAAAAAAGACAGACAACAGTTTTCAAGTGCACATGGGGACAAAGATCTTACTTTTTGGAGAAATGTCCTTTAGACTGATGAAACAAAAATTTAACCGTTTGGCCATAATGACCATCGTTATGTTTGGAGAAAAAGGGTGAGGCTTGCAAGCCGAAGAACACCATCCCAACCGTTAAGCGTGGGGGTGGCAGCATCATGTTGTGGAGGTGCTTTGCTGCAGGAGGGACTGGTGCACTTCACAAAATAGATGGTATCATGAGGCAGGAAATTTATGTGGATATATTTAAGCAAAATCTCAAGACATTAGCCAGGAAGTTAAAGTTCGGTCAAAAATGGGTCTATCAAATGAACAATGACCCCAAGCATACCTCCAAAATTGTGGGAAAATGGTTTAAGGACACAAAGTCAAGGTATTGGAGTGGCCATCACAAAGCCCTGACCTCAATCCGATAGAAAATGTGTGGCCAGAACTGAAAAGCGTGTGCGAGCAAGGAGGCCTACAAACCTGACTCCGTTACACCAGTTCTGTCTGGAGGAATGGGCCAAAATTCCAGCAACTTATTGTGAGAAGCTTGAGGAAGGCTACCCAAAATGGTTTGACCCAAGTACAAACAATTTAAAGGCAACGCTAAAAAATTCTATAATAAATAAATCATTCTTTCTAGTATTATTCTGACATTTCACATTCTTAAAATAAAGTAGTGATCCTAACTGACCTGAGACAGGGAATGTTTAAATGTCAGGAATTGTGAAGAGTTTAAATGTATTTGGCTAAAGCGTATGTATAATTCTGACTTCAACTGTATACTGCAGAAGAATTATTTTTATCTGAGAATGTTGAATATAATATTAAAAATACAAATATTTGATAAAAAACATTCACCTGAGAAGCAGCATATAAGATATTTAGATTTCATTTTAGAGAATAGATCTTGAATCTAAGTATATTTTGCCTTTACTGCACTCGCAGAAGTATAACCAAATGAAAAAATACACTTATATTTAAGATACATTCTCTTAAAGCAAGTCTAAATATCTTATATGTTACTTCTCAAGTAAATGTATCTTGTTTTAAGGATTTCTAGACAATTTTAAATGGAAAACAAGACAAAAAAATCTTGCAAAGATTTTTTGCAGTGAATTTCTTTACTAAATTAAACTTAATAAAACATTTTTTTTTCTTTTAATTCAGTGAATGTCATATAGAGGTAATTCTAAAAGATAATTTTGTCCTCTTTTAGTAAGCACGCTTAATACAACCTTTTAAGTCGGGGCACAAGCTGAATAATCGGTTAATAGCTAATGATTAATCGTTTCAATAATCACAGAATAGTTGAGTAATCGTTCTAATAATCGTTAGATTAATCGATTATCAAAATAATAATTAGTTGCAACCCTAGACTGCTAATCTGGGTATTGTGAGGAACTTCACTTCAAGATCTTGATCACCCTTTTAGGGTTTATTTACATTGTACATTATCCCATACATGGCAAACACACATTTTGGGTCAAATAGTCAGTTTTCAATCATATTAAAAAATTATTATAAATACTTTTCAGTACTGAATGTTTCATAATTATGATTATTATCTTAATAATAATAATTATATATTATTATTATTGAAACTTCTGTCCCTTCGTCCATTATTTTGGATTTATTCATTATGGGATCACCTACATGGGTAAGGATACATACGATGCTATCTTAGAATTTAGCCAAAACTAAATATATTAGGAGGCCCCAAATTTTGGAACAGCCTTTGCATCTGGAGTGCACCTATTAAGTCTTAAAGTGCTGCCTCCGGAGGCAGTTCACTAGGTTTTGGAACAGACTCAGTGTGTCTTTTCTAACTGATCAGCATTACGGTTTTTACACAGCGGATGACCAAATCTCCAAAAAAATCTCACAGACTTACTTTGACTGAATGTTCAAACAGGCATATGTAATCCTTCTCATTTCAAACTCCAACTATCAAAAATTCCAATGTAAACATACACACAAAAGGCATTAATATGCTTTAAGTAAATCAATCAATCTATCCATCCACTTACATACCTGACAGTATATCTTTGCACCTCTGAGCACAGTTATTTACATTGTTCAGCGTGTATTTTCTTGCTTTGTTTGCATCTCAAATCAGGATTATTCATGTTTTTGCTTTGTAGTCAATGTTTTAATGTACTGGTTGTAAAAATAAAAAAACCACCCACAATATGTCACTCAAAACCTTAGCGGATTCTGTCTATAGTCATTAAAGCATTGTGTCATTATTTCTTCAATTACATATTTCCAATTTCCAAAGGAACAATAAAAACACACACATGTGTTTCATGCTGTAAAAACATGCTGAAAGCCCCGAGTCATGCTCAGGGAGTCATTTGCAATATGAATATACAGATCTGTTGCGGTTAGAGGAAAATCGGATTTGTGAGGTCTTACTGTACCTACACAACTCATTGCAAGTATCCCGTGGACACAGAAAAGATTGGTATGATTCTTCTGCAACTTCCGTTATATTACAGCTCCAGCATGCAGCTTGGAAAACCTGCTTGTCAAACTAGAGTCGTTCTTTAACTCTTTTCGCTATTCTCTGTCACTCTGAATGGCTTTCTCATTTCACCCAAAATGTGTGCTTGTGGGGTTGTTGGGAGATTGTAGATTACACAATTTACTGATTCTGTAATGATGTACTTAATCTTTTCTTCCCCAAGGTTGGCCATTCACAAACATCATCTGTAAGATGAGTGGCCTGGTGCAGGGCATGTCCGTGTCTGCCTCTGTGTTCACGCTGGTGGCCATCGCTGTGGACAGGTTAGTGGTGGCATCAGTCAGACAGGAGTGCTTGGGTAAATCCAACGTAGTCAATGATCAAATTGTGCAGTAGCTCAACTAATAGAGTGTTACACTTGCAATGCAAAAAAAACAGGTAAGAGTACTGAAGAGACGACATGCGAGCCAAAAGTGTCACAGCAATCACGTTTTCCAACTCACATTTGCTATTTGGGTTAGGTTTAGATTAAGGGTAGAGACCAGGGAGGTAAGATTTGTTGATTTAAAACTCAATAAGCGAATTAACCTTAAAAAATCTCATCTGTCAGGGAGAAAATATAACTCACTTCTAGCGCCACACAGTTGACGTTTCGCCTCGGAACTGCATTGATGACGTGTAAGTAGTTACATTATATTATTTTTGTACAAATTCCACGGTCACGTAATTATCACGAGGATACTGGGTAAATCTCATGAAACAGGTCAAGAAGAAATGCATAATATTTTCCTTCAGGAAAATTAAGCCTTTTTTTCTGAGAAAGACCCTCAATTATCAATTATTAATATATAGATTAAATGAGTATAAATAGAAATATTTAAATAAAAAAATATATATTATAATTAGATAATTAAAATGCGTTACTTTCTTGTGGCAGACGAGTAAAGCATTGATTAGACCAGTGTTTCCAAACCGCTGTGTGCCGCAAATGATTGTCAGGTGTGTCGTGGAAAATTATCAAATTCCATAAAAGAAATAAATGCAAATAAATATAAAAATGTAGGGATCCAAACTCCTAACCTTTTGGAGAAATTCTACGTTTTGAAACCATAATCGGTCACTTTTGTGGTTGTGAAGTGCAATGATTAATGTGCAAAAGTGAGTGATATTTATTCACGTTAAGGGTCTTTCACGTGTCTCGCGTCAGCGCTGCAGAATACATTGAAGTCTATGAAGTGACGTCACTTCACACCAGTGTTTTTCACACACGCGTTTTTGCTTCACAAATAATGTCTTTGAGAGTACTAAGCAACAAGGAATATTCCAAAACTGTCCAAATTTGTGAAGAGATATTGAATGTCTCATCGTTTATTTTAATTCAATATTACCTTATCGTTTAAGAATCAGAGAGCCCAGTTATTGAACTCATTTAAATTCACCAAAGAAAACGCTTAAACTTAAACATAAATGAGTAATTTTATTACTTTCTGCTATCAAAGCTACTGTACGCATTTTTCTCTCTTCCAAAAACACGTTTCAATGTTTATTGTGCACACCTCCGGCTTTTTTAAGTGGTAAACTTCCCTCTGTGACGCTTTCTGCAACTGTTGTCATGTGGAGGGCGATGTGCCGCTTGGCGTTGTACCCAACAACTCAACTCACGTGAAATGCACTTTACACTGAGGAACATTATTGAAACTCAAAAGTATTATTATTTGTCTATTATTTGGTCTTTTCTGATAAAAGCCATGCTCGGCAGTTTAAATAGACTTCTGTAGGAAAATGATGAAGTAGATCTGCTTTGTGTTTATAATTCTTATACTGAAGTCAGTAGATTTGAAACCATGCAAGTTTTAATATAGGAGAAGGTAAGGACGTTATTGAAACTCACTATTATTAGACTATTATTGTTGTCTTTTTGGATGAAAAATATTGATCAGACTGAAGGAAGATCATAGATCTGCTTTGTTCTTTTAATGCTTAAACACTATAAAGTCTCTTGGTAGATTTCGGTCATGAACGACGCAAAATGATTCACTGACTCACTCATAGCACATTAGACTCTCACTTGTTGCCACCTATTGACATTTCCAGAAGGGGTCACTGAACTAATCAGTTCATAAAATTTAGCAAATTTGTGAAACAGAAGCAAGCCTCACCAAAATACTCTTTATTTTTCAGTAATTCTGCGCAATTGTAAACCTGAATAAACTTGATTCACTAAAATAGCTGGAATTGATGCTTTTAGCTTATTCTTTTAAAACAATATCCCCACAAAAAATGCTTGTGGACCAGTGATTATTATCTTCACTTTTTCACCCCTCTGTAACCCGCACACACACACACACACAAGACGAGACACAATGTCGATGGGAAACTGCTTTTATTAACAGCAAAAGTACAAACAAGGGCAAATCCAAATGAGAATGGTCAACGAGAGCGGGAGGTCGAAGCCGGGAAACAGGATCAGAATAACGAGCTAGGGGAATACTGGAGCTGGCAAGCTAAGGGGTAACAATCACAAGGGAGTTCGGAACTAGACGGGACTAGCGGGGGGCAAAAACACGGGAAACTAAATACAATAACCAACAGGCGTGAGACGAAAGGGTTGTGATATATATAGGGGCTAGTGCAGGTGTAAACAATGATGGGTGATCAGACGAGTGCAGGTGAAACTAATGTGGTGACGGAGAGCGGGCTTGCGAGCCCGAGGAGGGAGACCTGCTAACGAGCATGAGAGCTCAAGGGAGCAAAACGAGCGTGCAAGCTCGAGGGAGCAAAACGAGCGTGTGAGCTCGAGGGAGCAGAACGAGCGTGCAAGCTCGAGGGAGCAAAACGAGCGTGCAAGCTCGAGGGAGCAAAACGAGCGTGTGAGCTCAAGGGAGCAAAACGAGCGTGCAAGCTCGAGGGAGCAAAACGAGCGTGCAAGCTCGAGGGAGCAAAACGAGCGTGCGAGCTCGAGGGAGCAAAACGAGCGTGCAAGCTCGAGGGAGCAAAACGAGCGTGCGAGCTCGAGGGAGCAAAACGAGCGTGTGAGCTCGAGGGAGCAGAACGAGCGTGCAAGCTCGAGGGAGCAAAACGAGCGTGGAAGCTCGAGGGGGCGGAGTTAGGGAGCGGGGTTCGTGACACCCTCATGAGTTTGCATCCCTGTAATTTGTTGTGGCATTGCAAGAACAAATCTACAAATTAGAAAAGAAGCAAATAAGTTATTTTTTCATTACACATTTAGCGCTCTTGCCACCTGTGACCTCACACAGCGTAGCCTACATATGTAGTGACTTTTAATTTTTGTTTTTTGCATAGCCAAATTTCAAACATTACAAGTAAACACGCTACTAAGACAGACAGAAAACATGGACACGTTCTTGAAAAGGAAAAATATTAACGATGGTTAGCCTGTGGGATAGTGGTGTACCGTATAATTTTTTCATCATAAAAAATATGCCGTGGCAGAAAAAAGGTTGGGAAACACTGGATTAGACAATACAAAACCAAAAACATATCAAAGTGATTTTCAATTGTTCTGGAGTGAAAACTAATAATTTTAAATTCTGGTAACCGGTTATAACCGGTAAATATTTTTCAAATCATTTTAAAAACTAAAGTCCAAAAGGTTTATCACAGTACATTTTTGGAACTACACCACTTCATGTTGCCTGAAAAAATTAAAAATGTTCTTTGATCCTGAAGGAAACTGCTCCATCACACATTTCTTTGCCTAATTTCCCATTGTGGATGTTGCATTCTCTGAATGAAGACCTTTTTAACAACTATGCATAAATACAGATACAAGGAAAACATTATTTTAGATAAAAAGTACTTTTCTCAGTCCTTTCCATATCTTCATTGAATAAGTGTAAGATATGATGCATTAATACAGATTTGATGCTGCCGGATTTTGATAGAGAAGCAGATTTGTAATTGAAGTTATACTTAACTGTTAATTAACTGCTTGTTATGATTTCTATGCCGATAAATCCACCACACAGGAAAAATATTAATTGTATATTTTCGCTTATTTTGGTGAGGCAAGTGGCCTGTTTTTGGCTTGTTTTTCCAGACCATGTTGCCTGTTTCTCTTGCGAGATCTGGCAACACGAAATTGGTATTTCACCCACCCCTTAGAGCAGAATACTGTAATTTTAAAAATAACATTTGTTTATTTTGTTCTAACCGTGTAAGTGTGGTTTGTTCAAGCAATGTTTAGTTCATGAACAAATCTGTCTTTTTGAACTAATCTTTTAAGTAAACGAGTCATTCTCGTTCACTTCAATAATACACTGACTCATTTCTTGTTCAAAGATGCCTCTCCCTTTCGAAGTTAATGAGCTGTAGTTTGAAGGGCAAAACTGCTTTGGTGGCTTTTCATGCCTGTAAAGACTGAATATAGCACGAGCCAAGAGCATTCAAGTGCGGGCTGTGAAGAAGCATGTAATTGTTTGACCCACTGAACAAATACACCCCTTCACTGAGCTAGTTTTACTCAGTCATTTGAGTCTGAACAAGATGAGAGGTCTCGGTCATGAACAAACTGAATGGTAAACTCTTTCAAAATGAACGACTCACTCAGTCATCTTGTATCTGCTGAGCGACTGAACAAAAGGAGGCATATTTACATTTTACATTTATGCATTTGGCAGACGTGTTTATCCAAAGCGACATACAGTGCACTTATTACAGGGACAATCCCCCCAGAGCAACCTGGAGTTAAGTGCCTTGCTCAAGGACACAATGGTGGTGACTGTGGGGATTGAACCAGCGACCTTCTGATTACCAGTTATGTGTGTTAGACCACTACACCACGCATATGAGTCAATCATAAAATCGATAGCCAGTTTGACAAGTGTGTGCGCACATATATTTAATTACTGGGGCAGGTTTTTTACATGTGTTTTAAAAATCACAACTTTAGATGAGATTAATGCACAGGTCCAAATTTTAAATGAGTTTTTGTGAGATTATGCCAGTGAGCAGTGAAGGAACATTAAAAAAATGTGCACACCTTCCTTTCACACCTTTCTGGTATATTTATAATAATAGCTTGAATAAATAGTGATAAAAAAATAGTGTGAGAGGATGGAAATTGGTAAAGAAAGGGAGAGAGGATTCATTCATATTTTTATGGAGTTGATGTCTGACTGGATTTCTTCCTGCTGTCATGTTGCTGAGAAGTATTCCGTTCCAATCTCCTCCAGGTTCCGTTGCATTGTGTACCCTTTCCAACCCAAGCTCACCTTGCTGGTTGCCAAGGTGAACATAGCGATGATCTGGGTTCTTGCTGTGGTGATTATGTGTCCATCGGCTGTGACGTTAATGGTGGAGAGAGTAGAACATCATTACATGGTCCACAATGAAGACTACAACCACACATACCCACTTTTCTCTTGCTTTGAGAACTGGGCAAACCCACAGATGAGAAAAGTCTACACCACCGTCCTGTTTGCACACATCTACCTTATTCCCCTCACCCTTATCACGCTTATGTATGTACGTGTTGGGATAAAACTCTACACCACCTCTGTGATCTCCGGTAACGATCAGCATGAAGGCGGCCAGTCTCACGCTTCTCTGGCCCCCGGGGAAGGCCGACCCCTCATTTCCCAAAAGAAGATCAAGGTGATTAAGATGTTGAGCGTTGTGGCCCTCTTATTCATGCTGTCCTGGCTGCCTCTCTGGACCCTGATGCTCCTCACGGACTATGGTGGTCTGAATGAGGACAAGTTGGAACTGTTGACCAGCTACATATTCCCATTTGCTCACTGGTTAGCCTTCTCAAACTCTAGTGTCAACCCCATCATCTATGGGTACTACAATGAGAACTTCAAGAGGGGCTTTCAGGCAGTGTGCAGGACACATTCATGCTGCTGCAGGGGGATGTTGGCGGACAATGGAGCACGGCGGAATGCCAACAGAGATATCAGGGAGCCTGCGGTAAACTTTGGTGCAAGGAACCGGGTGTACACTGACGGCGAACTGAATAACTCTGGTACACGTCTGGAAATGGAGCAGAGGAGAACTGGGCGACTTTGTAACTCTGTCTGCACAAATGACACAGGATCCAGTGTAGAATTTGGGATAAAGGAGGTTCCAAACCAGAAAATCTTTCAGATGGAAGAACCAGACAAAGTAAGTCCCATGCGAGTGTTCAAAAATCAAGCCTGGGATCAATAGGTGGATTATTTACTGTACTTATGCCAACCACTGACTCCAGTTGGGGCTGAAGAACACGTGAAGAGTCCACATATCTTTAACGTAAAGTGAGATTTAAAATATGAGAAATTCAGCAGGACTCAGTCCTAAAGTTTGGTACAACATGTATTCGAGTATCAAGAGAATCTTTTCAGACAGCTTCTGTGAAAACACTGGCGTCACAGGAGATGGAATAATTCCTAAGAATCTAAATTAACTTGTTGTTTTTTACACATTTTAAGCTTTCAGAAGCCCTATTTTCAGTTCCCTGGAAATGGCCATTGAGAGAGGGGTTAAATTAATATGAAGTCTTATTTAAAGAGTGCTGAAAAAATTATTAAAAGGAATGTTCCTGGTTGACAGCGCTTATCTCTGAAAATGATTTAATACCATCCCTCAGTTTGTAAAATCATACCAAAAAACTCTTACAATGGAAGTCTAGAGGGCAAACTTAAAATGTTTGCCCATTAGACTTTCAGTTAAGTACATTTTTGAATACATTGTTTTTTGTTGTTGTATATTTATTAAGTTTGCTAACCCAGAATATTTCTTAAATAATGGAAATAATGTATTATAAATCATTCTTTTAGAGTTATTCTATATGGATATTCTATATTTGTGACAGAATCTGAAAATGTAATTGGTTAAAATTGAATTACCCTAATTCATGCCAAAAATGTAACATTACACGGAGTACATATAGACATCCAACATGAAATCTGTAAGCTAAAGTGTGAGGATCTCCGTTTCAAATAGGATGGGAGTGTATATCTATCTCATAAGCTAAACCGCTTTTCTGGGATCAAGTGACAAATTATTTTTTCCATCTATTTTTCCAAAAGATTGTATTGCACAGTTGCAAAATTGTTTTCTGAAATGAACGTATGTATGCGTGTGTGTCCGTCCCTGCGTGGTGTGTGTGCTAGGTGATAGTCCGCTCAGGATGTGAAGCAGATATTTTAGCACCGGTGTGAAAACCATTGTAGTACCAAAGGGGACAGAATCTATCATGTGTGATATACAATAGATGCTATAGTTTACAATGAGAGTGAATAGGTATACTGTACATAGAAGATCCAGCAAGCACAACTTGAATGTGCAGAATCTGTGTCTCAAATGTTTATATTTTAGTGTTAATTGTGCGTTTCTTTGGGTCGCAAACTCTGCGTCCTAGTGGATCTGACTGTGGCTCCTCATGGCTTTTGTAAATCTGTTCTTTTTCTTTTTCTTTTTGTGCATTGGTGTCTTATTTTTACCAAGTGTTTATTTGTGAGATGAGTGTAAATGGACTGTACTGAGAATCACAATGATCAGTTCATTCCATTATGTCTTTAAAGATCATCTTTTTCTCCTTTTTTCATTAGGGGTTACCTTAAAAGTGTAAATGATTTAAATAGCCATTATTTCTAAGGGCTGAGGCTACAGTAGGTAGTAAATTACCACCAGCTCTTTGAGAAAGGTCACACAACACCTTTTAGTTTATCTCAATACAGACAATCTGAGCCATATATACTGTATGCCATAAACATAAAATAATTACAGTAGATTTTGCACATTTTGAACTGTCTAAGATGAACTACTGGTTGGGTTATCCATTAGACACCTTTAATAGGTTTATGTCGACCCAAAATTAAAATTCTGACATCATATACTACCATATTGTAGTTCTTGACCCATATGACTTTTCTTCCATTAATAGAAAAAAAGATTTGTACTGTAAGGTACAATGTTAGGGACTGACAGCCACCATTCAAATTGTAATGAGGCTGTCAGTTCCTAACATCTCCTTTTGTGTCCCATGGAAGCGAGAAAATCATACAGGTCTGGAACAGCATTCCAGGGTGAATGTAAAAATTGTCATTCTTTGGTGAGCTATTGTTTTAAGGTAAATAAAAGATGCATACAGTATTTGCCATTCTTACAAAGCTTTATGCTTTGATTGTTCACATTAAATTCATTAAAACTAATATATATATATATATATATATATATATATATATATATATATATATATATATATCTCGTTTTAATGAACTTAATGTTAACAATATATATATACACTGGTGGCCAAATGTTTGGAATTATGTACAACTTTTGCTGTTTTGGAAGGAAATTGGTACTTTAATTCACCAAAGTGACATTCAACTGATCAAAAAGTATAGTCAGGACATTACTGATGTAAAAAACAGCACCATCACTATATGAAAAAAGTCATTTTTGATCAAATATAGACAAGCCCCATTTCCAGCAGCCATCAACACCTTATCCTTGAGTTGTCATGCTAAATTGCTAATTTGGTACTAGAAAATCACATTGCCATTATATCAATCACAGTTGAAAGCTATTTGGTTCATTTAATTAAGTTTAACATTGTCTTTGTACTTGTTTTTGAGTTGCCACATATGCAAAGAAACAGCTTTCTCTAGAAACTCATCAGTCATTCATTGTTTTGAGGAATGAAGGCTATAATATGCTTGAAATTGCCACAAAAAAAAGACTGAAGATTTCATACAAAGGTGTACACTACAGTCTTCAAAGACAAAGGAAAACCATCTCTAACAAGGACAGAAAGAGATGTGGAAGGCCCAGATACAACTAAACAAGAGGATAATTACATCAGAGTCTCTAGTTTGAGAAATTAACGTGTCTTCAGCTAACAGCTTCATTGAATTCTACCCGCTAAATACCAGTTTCATGTACAACAGTAAAGGGAAGACTCGGGGGTTTGGGCCTTATGGGAAGAATTGCAAAGAAAAATACACTTTTGAAACAGAAAAACAAAAAGAACAGACATTGGACAACAGATAATTGGAAAAGAGTGTTATGGATCTTAACCCCATTGAGCTTTTGTGGGATCAGCTAGACTGTAAGGTGCTTGAGAAGTGCCCGACAAGACAGACACATCTATTGCAAGTGCTACAGGAAGTGTGGGTTGAAATGTCACCTGAGTATCTGGACAAACTGACAGTTAGAATGCCAAAGATCTGCAAAGCTGTCATTGCTGCACGTGGAGGATTTTTTTGATGAGAAATCTGAAGTAGATTAAGAAGTTCTGAACAGTTTTTTCAAATTGTAATAGTAATTCGTCACGTTATGTATGTTCTGACTGATATATTGTGGTCTGTTGAATGCCACTTTGGTGAATAAAAATACCAATTTCTTTCCATAAGAGCAAAATCTGTACATTATTCCAAACTTTGGCTGCCAGTGTGTGTATATATATATATATACAATATATATTATATATATATATATATTATGGGCTTAAACACACTCAAGGTAAGGAAGCCAATCATGGCAATGCTGTTGTTGAACCAACTCTAAAAATGTTAAAAACCAACTATAAAAAAATGTAAGTGACATTTGTACTAAGCCATAAAAGTGTCCAGGAAAGTGGTAAGATTAAGTGACGGACTACTTTAAAGATAAACGTAGCCAGTAGTTCATCATCATGACAACAGCAGTTTCTTAAGGGTTTAAGAGTCCATAATTATTTAAAAGTTATTAAAAACTCATATGTGTGTGACATATGAGAAAGTATTGCAACAGCACCTTTAAAAAAAACAAAAAACAAAAACAAACATATTTTTAATGTGTATTTGCCATTGAAGTCAGTAATTTAGCTAGAGTTTGGGTCATACCATAATCATACCAAACCTTTAAACTGCAAGTATTAAGCAGTTGAAGGAAGGGAAAAGCCCTTAAAGGGGTCATGAAATGCTTTTTTATTATCTTCCCTGAGATACACTGATAATGTTAGTAAAGTTTTTTGCATTAAACAGTCTTAATTTAAAATTATTTGATTATTTTCCACCTTGTCTCTGGCCCTCTGTCTGAACACTCAGTTTTGGCCTCTGCTCCTCCTTTAAACGTCAGTGTAAACGCCTACTGTTCTGATTGGCTAACATTGTGCAGCTCCTCAAATACAGTCATATTTGAAAATCGTATTCTTCTGAATGAAGAGAATGAACAAACTCTACAAGACCACAACATTTATAAAACTACATTTCAGGGTTTATAGATTTCCAACAAACTGCATCCAAATATATAAAACTGTTCATTTCAAGCACACCCCGTCCACACTGAAACACGGGAGTGGCGTCGAAAGCAATAGAGTCCATTATAATCAATTATGCTATCTACCATGGAATCATCTGTTGTGGTGTGTCGCGTCGACAGTAAACAGATGTTCCACTCCATTTTGCATTGCACGCGCTGGCACTACTACAGCCAACAACACAAATAAATGGTTTAGAACGTTTTTGTCAATGCGCCCGGTGTAGAGTGTTTTAACCAACAATTACAATTCCTTAGCAAAGCTTGAATCATTTTATGACTGATTCACAAGCAATCATGCAGATATATGTCAACAAAACATGCAATCCATGCTGAAATATGCTAAAGACACATCCACATGATGCACACACATAGCACAAAGCACAATGAAGACGCACACATCCAGTTTCCAGTATCATTCTACACTGAAATGCACATCGCTGGAAATGCATAAAAACTGTCGAAGGCGTCCATCTAGTGCGTGTTTACATATACCAACAATAATAATAATAGTGCAGTGAGCGGGGCCAAGTGTGCGATGTGTAGGCATTGGTGTTTGTGCTGTAGAGGCAGTCATGAATTAATGAGTGCCCTTTGTTACATCACAATATTATGGAATTAGAGAATGAGGTGTGTTGGCTGCTTGGTTTCAGTAAATGCTTTTATTACACTGGAGATTAAGTTTTGAGTTCTGACATTTTTTTTATAGTAGAAAATTTGATTCCTCATGACATGACCCCTTTAAGGTTTTCTTGAGGAAACACACTGAATATACATGCCAAGGAGTGACAGTTACCTCTAAATGATCCAGGATGTCATAATCATCTTTTTTTCCCCAACCTTCTGTGTTCACCCTGGGCCTTTAAGACCTTTTAATGGCTTTTAGCGATTTCACAATGCTGTCAAACTTGGGTTCTGTAGATATACTGCAGAAATGTAGTTTTTTATTTTTCATTCTATACATGTCTGTTTTGTAGAATGTATTCAATCAAATTGCTTTTATCAATGTATTGCTTTGAGATGGTATTAAGTTCTTGACAAAAATAATGCACAATTGTATAAAATATTTTTGTCAGGAAAGTCAATATGCCTATAAAAAAAAATGTGATATTTGTAATGTGTTTGTGGAGTGAGCATGCTCCAGTAATTAAGAATCTTTGTAAAGCTAATGGAGGAAAACATTTAAATGTCAAAAAATATATACTGTATATATGTCTTTGAGTTGCTTAACAAAGCAAAGAAAATGCCCTCTCTGCCCTAATAGTCACAGGTCCCAATGGCTTGCTCACAAGCCCAAAAATCTCTAAAACTTGACCACTTCATGCGTTTTTACTGATCGGATTGCTATCTGATTAGGTATGAAAATTACAATTACACATGGCAACTTAAAGGAATAGTTCACCCAAAAATGTAACTTCTCTCATGGTTTACTCACCCTCCTGACAGATCAATATTTAAGTACTTAAATATTTATCTGTTTCTCACCCACACCTATCATATCGCTTCAGAAGACATTGATTTAACCACTGGAGTCGTCTGGAGTATTTTTATGTTGCCCTTATGTCGATTTTGGAGCTTCAAAATTTTGGCACCCATTCACTTGCATTGCATGGACCTTCAGAGCTGAGATATTCTTCTAAAAATCTTCTTTGTGTTCAGCAGGTGAAAGAAAGTCATACACATCTGGGATGGCAGGAGGGTGAATAAATGATGAGAGAATTTTCATTTTTGGGTGAACTATTCCTTTACATGCTCTCTAAATCGTGGAACGCGCCTCTCTCGGCCAGGAACCGATCCCACGTCTCCACCTCTCTCGCTTCGGTGGACGGCGCCACCGAGAGGGGCTACTCTTCCATCCCCCCGGTCAAGGATTCGGTAGCAGCACACCTTTGCCCGCCCTCCACGAGATAGCGGTCTAAGCCAGTGCTCCCGTCTAAGGCCTGCAGAACTACTTCCGCCTGTGTTGGCCGTGCCTATGCCGCCGCCGGACAAGACGCATCTGCTCTGCATTCCATGGCCGTTTTACAGATCCTCCAAGTGGACCTTCTTCGAGAGTGGGATGAGAAAGGCAGGCACCCAGAGGCTGTTTCAGATCTAAGGAGCGCGACGGATCTCGCTCTTCGCGCCACCAAAGCTGCAGCTCAAGCCCTAGGGAAGTGCATGGCCGCGCTGACTGTGACCGAGAGACACCTATGGCTAACGCTAGCCGACATGGGAGAAGCTGAACGCTCCACGTTCCTCAACGTGCCGCTCTCTCCATCCGGTCTCTTCGGTTCCGCGGTGAGTGGCATTGTTGACCGTTTCTCGGAAGTCCAGAAAGCCACCCAAGCCATGAATCTCTTCCTGCCTCGTCGCGCTAGCTCCTCTGCAGGCCGCCCACGTGACCAGCCTCCTGCACGAGCCTCTTCACAGCGCCCAGCTCAGCAAAGCCAGACTTCTCAGCGTCGACAGGGCAGCCGCCCTAGAACGCGTTCAGACAGCCGCCTCGGCCTAAGATTGCGCTGAAACCTGAGCAACCGAAGTCCTCCTAGCTTTGTTGAGGAAACGACGGCTCAGTCCCGCCGCAGCCAGATCACCGTCAAAGCTTCGCCCCCTGTCAGTCCCCTTCTCTCAGGCTACTGCAGTGGTGGATTCAGCAGCCAACAAGCCGGTGATACATCCCGCTTGCCTGCACTCAAATGCCGTTTTCACGGTGACCCAAAGAAATCTTGTAAAAAGCAAACATGCCTTATGTGTAGAAAATGTGCCACAATCCAGTGTTCACCCCTAAACACAAGCATTACACTTCCCGTGTCCCTATCAGAGCCCACTCACATCAAGCGGGCACAGCCAGCTCGAATGTTAGAGTCAATAAACGCGCCCACGAATCTGTGCGCGCGCCCCTTCTCTGCCCGCTCTGTCACACGGCCAGCAAACACATCTCTGTATGTAAGTCCCATGCCCGTGACTATGCTCGCGCATCACTTCACAGATGTGACTCTTTCCCCATTCACCTCAATCGGGAAGTCACTCACAGAACAGCCTGTCCCTGCTGTCTGCGAGCAGTCATGCATAAGCACAGTAAGCGCTCACACATTCTGTTCAGCTCGCTGTGTGCGGCAATCAGGCGACTTGGCCATTCACCCTCTAGCGTTACAGCTTCAAAGCGTGGAAAGCTATCCCAGGGATATCCAAATGGGTGTTAAGCACAATAAAACAGGGCTATTTGCTACAGTTCGATCGCCGCCCTCCCGCTTCAGAGCGCGGCTTGAAACTACTGTGAACACGGAAGCAGCCTGCATGCTTCGTTCAGAAATAACAAACCTTCTGTGCAAAAGGGCCATAGAGAGTGCCACCTTCTCTGAGCGAGTCGGGGTTTTACAGCCGTTATTTTCTTGTCCCCAAGAAAGACGGCGGCCTCAGACCAATATTAGATCTCAGGGTTCTGAACAAGGTGCTCGCAAAAAGACCGTTCAAAATGCTTACAATCAGGAAACTCCTCGCGCATGTGCGCCAGGGGACTGGTTTATTTCTCTCGATCTGAAAGATGCCTACTTTCAGATTCAGATAAATCCCGTCACAGGCCATTCTTGAGATTAGCCTCGACGGCCAGGTTTATCAATACACCGTCCTTCCGTTCGGCCTGTCTTTAGCACCCGTACTTTCACGAAGTGCATGGATGCGGCGCTCGCACCCCTCGTGAGTCAGGGCTTGCGAATTCTGAACTATTTGGACGATTGGCTGATTTTGGCACAGTCACATACGGAGCTTCTGTCTCACAGGACAGTTCTCCTCAGTCATCTGAACAGTTTGGGGCTTGCAGTCAATTGGACCAAGAGCTCACTACAGCCCAGTCAGGCAATTTCCTTCCTTGGAATAGAACTAGACTCCATGGCGATGACGGCTCGCTTATCTACACAGCGCGTGCGCCGTGTTCAGCGACTAGCTGCGTCCTTTCAGATGAACAGCCTCATGCCTCTGAAAAAATTTCAGAGAATGCTAGGTTACATGGCCTCAGCCGCAGCAGTACTTCAGCTGGGTTTACTGTGCATGCGCCCGCTTCAGCGTTGGCTAAACACCCGCGCGTCTCGCCGGGCTTGGGCCACGGGCCGCCAGCCGATCAGAGTGACTCAGACCTGTATCTCAGCTCTGCAGCCCTGGGCAGTGGCGAATGGTATCAGTGGGGAGTGGCGATGGGAGCTGTATCTCGCCAAAAGTCATCTTGACAGGCGGCGTCCAACACGGGTTGGAGCGCGGTCTGCGAGAGCTCTCCGGTTTTTGGCCTATGGTCAGTTCAGGAAAAGCTCCTTCACATAAATTGTCTGGAAATGATAGCGGTCGAGTACGCGCTGCGTCGCTTCCTCCCGGTCATTCAGGGTCACCGCGTCCTGGTCCGTTCGGACAACAGATCTGTGGTATCCTATCTAAACCGTCAGGGCGGTGTCAGATCCAGGAACCTCTTCCATCTGACAAAGCGCATACTGAGTTGGTCCCAGTGCCACCTGCGCTCGCTGAGGCGACGCTGCGTGCCAGGCCACCTGAGCGACGGCCCAGACAGACTGTCCAGAGACAATATTTCCCCAGGGAATGGTCCCTGCACGCTCAAACAGCCCAGAAGTTATGGAGCATATTCGGCAGAACAGAGATAGACCTCTTTGCGTCAGAAGAGAACTCTCACTGCCCAGTATTTTTCTCAGCGAGGGCAGCTGGCCCAGGACTGGCCCAACCGCCCGCTTTACGCCTTCCCTCCGTCTCGCTATTGCCACAGGTAATGCAGAGGATCAGGAAGCAGCGTCACTCGGTGCTCCTCATAGCCCGGCTGGGAGAATCAGACATGGTTCCCGGAGCTTACGCAGCTGTCACTGACAGCCCGTGGCCCATTCCAGTGAGAGCAGATCTCCTCTCTCAAGCTCGCGGCACGATATGGCATCCCCACCCAGACGCTGGGGCTGCAGCGTGGGTGATCAGCGACTACCCGTCGCTTTGCCAGAAGGAGTAATAAACACTATCATACACGCTAGAGCCCCTTCCACGAGAAGACTCTAAGCGTCCAAATGGTCTGTGTTTTCAAAATGGTGCACCGACAGAGACCTGGACCCACGGACATGTGGGGTGTCAGTACGCTGCTCGTGTTTTTACAAGAGCTGCTGGATAAGGGCAGATCCCCATCCACGCTCAAAGTGTATGCGTGGCGGCCGTCGCGGCGTTCAGCTGAACCCCTGCACGGCCAGTCACTGGGAAAAACGAGCTGGTCATCCGGCTTCCTCAGGGGAGCTAGAAGGATGAACCCCAGCGCCCCCATCGGTTCCTATCTGGGATCTTTCCGTAGTTCTCGAAACTATGAAAGCCCCCTTTCGAACCGCTTCAATCCGTGGATTTGAAATACCTTTCACTCAAAACCGTTTTCTAACTGCCCTGTCATCAGTTAAGCGTGTGGGAGACCTTCACGCGCTGTCTGTCAGCGCTGCGTGTCTTGAGATTGGACCAAGTGACTCCAAGGTCATTTTAAAGCCTAGACACAGCTATGTCCCCAAGGTGATCGGTACTCCTTTCAGAGCACAAATCATTTCCCTATCGGGCTGCCAGCATCCGATAGCTGAGCGGCGCCAATCTCCTTTGCCCAGTCAGAGCACTGAGATTGTATACTGCGCGCTCCGCCTCTTTCAGGCGCTCTGAGCAGCTTTTAGTTTAGTTCGGGGCGCACCAAAGGTTTCGCCGCCTCGAAAGAGACACTGTCTAGATGGATAGTGGGCGCTATTGCTGCGGCGTGCGGCGTCAAAAGACCTACCATGCCCGTTAGGCATTAGGGCTCACTCCACTAGAGGCATGGCCTCCTCGTGGGCATGGTCCAGCGGGATTTCCATTCACGACATGTGTGGCAGCGGGCTGGGCTTCCCCCTCCACCTTTGTCAGATTTTACAATCTGGAAGTGCCCGCCCTGCAGGCAAAACTACTAGCGGTTTAATACGCTACAGCTCCCCTGGTGAGCTGCGCTGACGGGACACATTCCACACAGACCGGCACCACCGCTCTGTCTTTCCCTTCCCACTATGTGCTTATGTATTACACACACACTGGCCCGCACTCTTGCCGGCCAAATATTATTCCCCACTCACAAGGGCTCCCCGGGTCCCCCACCCCGGGGCTCATGCAGTGGATGCTTGGCGCTGCGGCGTTGACAATGGGTTCCTGTAGCGTAAGCTAGCTTGCATATCTGAGAGAACCTCTCGTAAGAGAACGAATCGGTTACCTAACGTAACCTCGGTTCTCTCTAGATGAGGAGCAGTATTGCGTAGCCGGCGTGCTTTCAGCGCCACGGCGATTTTAAGCTTCATTCAATGAAAACCAGGGTTCCAGCCTACTGAACTTACGCTTATATGCACTCTAGCCACGGCCATTCTGGCGGGCTTTGATACAGTGATGGCGCGGGCGCCTGTCATTGGACGCAATTTCACTCAAGTTCGTCTATAGGCTGCAGCAGTTGCCGCAGAGCAACCAATGAGCTCGCTAGCTAGCCCGCTCAAGGTATGCAGCTGCTGCACTGCGTTGACTATGGATACAAAATTAAGGATAATTTTTTGGCTTCAATATCTCAGAAAAGATTAATCTTTCCCGTAGCGT
Source organism: Xyrauchen texanus (assembly GCF_025860055.1). Taxonomy (NCBI): domain Eukaryota; kingdom Metazoa; phylum Chordata; class Actinopteri; order Cypriniformes; family Catostomidae; genus Xyrauchen; species Xyrauchen texanus. Next base: position 7,804,966 of record NC_068279.1, on the reverse strand, counting down.
AAGCTAGCTTACGCAATACTCGTTCCCTCATCTAGAGAGAACCGAGGTTACGTTAGGTAACCGATTCGTTTTAAGCCGTGGATCAAACCAACCAGCTATGAGGACAATCATAAAATTACAAACTTTGTTTTGATACGAAAAAGTATTTCAAAATCTGTAAAAAAGACAAAAGTACAAGACTGTGTACTTACTGACTTTCACAAGGGCGTGAACTACAATCCTATAAAGCATTGCAAATTAAATAATAGAATATAAAGCAATGTAAATATATAAAACTATTGATTTTAGGTTGTTGATTATACGTATACAAACAAAAAAAATAAAAATAACGTTTACACTTATTGTGAAATATTCCGATATATACGAATAAACAAGTACGGTAGTTTGAGGGTAAAGGGAGAACAACAACTCTGCGTCATTCACAGTGCCTCATAGGAGTGGGTGGTCATATATGGACTTGTTTGCCTGGCTTTCGTGTCCACAGTTTTCTGATCAGTGAAGCTTTCTCTGCTGGACTCTAGTTGTTCACCAGGAATTTCAATTAGTGTATGTAAAAAATTTTGAGATTTTTACTTCTGGAACCAGACTGTTGTGCTCTATTGTGCTGGTGATGCTTAAAGGGATAATTTCCCCAAAATAAAAATTCAGTCATTGTTTACTCACCCCTGTGTTGTAACAACACCAATTGACTTTTGTTTCTTAACACTTAGGGTGAAATTGTGAATAAATGTTGCGCTCAGTGATTTCATACAATGGCAGTTTATGGTGACCACCACTTCAAGCTTCAAAAGGATGCAAAAGTATAAATCAGAAGTCTAATAAATTATTCCACGAGACTCATGATTGTTCTGAAAGCATATAATGAGGTTTGGTGAGAAACAAATCGAAATCTAATGTATTATTTTTGTGAAAATGTTGACCGACCATTACTCTCCTTTGCGCGTTCACGATACTGTCAAGAGCAAGTCTGTCGCGAGATGGGGTGTACGAACAACAAATTATTTTATTTTTTTCATTTAAAAATAGATCCACCACAGTGATACTAACAACACAGCTGCACAGAATACAGAGAACTGAACATACTAAATATGTCTGATGTGTTTTTAGTCAAAGAATAGATGCATTTCTATGCCCAGCCTTATTTACTTGGATCTCAATCAAACTGAGAGATAGATGGAGCAGACTGAAGGCAGCTCCGTGTCCTAACCTGATGATAAATGTCATGATAAAATGTATCTTTTCTATGATAATCAGAGTTTTTGTCCTAACCAGCTGTGACAAGCAGCTTCTGTCAGTCGCTTGGTTTCTATTTTCGGCATCGCACTGGCAAACCCTTTTCGCTGTGAACTGGCACAGGTCAAAAATTTCTCATACCAGTATATTGAAGCCAGCATCTCACTAGCTGGTTAAAATGTACTTGATTTTTTCCAAGAATGTTACACCTACCAAATATTTTCCCAGAGGTATCGTTCTCTTTAGGCGGAGATCATCACAAATGCTCACTGGTTCAGAATGTAGAAGAGGTGACGGAGATTCCCGCCTGCTTTATCTCTATGTTTGATTGAGTACTCTGTTCAAAACAAATTAGGCTGGGCATAGAAATGCATCTATTCTCTGACTACAAACTCTACAATCTACAACCAGACATATTTAGTACATTCGGTTCTCTGGTTTGTGTGTAGCTGTGTTGTGTTCTGTTGTTTCTATTGTTGTGGTGGACCTGTTTTTAGATTAACCAAAAAATAATCCATTCGATTTTGGTTTGTTTCTCACCAAAACTTATTTACATTTATGCATTTGGCAGACGCTTTTATCCAAAGCGACTTACAGTGCACTTATTACAGGGACAATCCCCCCGGAGCAACCTGGAGTTAAGTGCCTTGCTCAAGGGCCCAACAGTGGCATCTTGGTGGTGCTGGGGCTTGAACCCCCAACCTTCTGGTCAGTAACCCTGAGCCTCAACCACTGAGCCACCACTGCCCCCATAGACTAGTTTGATAATTTACATTTATGCATTTGGCAGACGCTTTTATCCAAAGCGACTTACACTTATTGTAATAAGTGCACTTATTACAGGGACAATCCCCCCGGAACAACCTGGAGTTAAGTGCCTTGCTCATGGACACAATGGTGGTGGCTGTGGGGTTAGACCTTCTGATTAACAGCCCTGTGCTTTAGCCACTACGCCACCACCACTCCATTGTACGCCACCACCACTCCATTGTATTATAAATAATTTGGTTTTGAAGCTTGTAGAGGTTTGTCACCATAAACTGTATGACATCACTGAGCACAACATGTTTTCACAATTTCTCCCTTTGTGTTAAAAAATTAAAGAAAGTCATATGGGGTTATAACAACACAGGGGTGAGTAAACAATGACTGAATTTTCTTTTTTGGATGAACTAACCCTTTAAGTAATTTTTATGGCAACCAATGTAGATATACTGGTTATTGACTACACCGTTTGATCAAACTGATCTGATTTCATCACTTGCAAAATTACAGTGTGGACAGTCAACCCTAGAGATGTAAAACAAATCAAAATTCAGTTCAGTGTGAACAAAGACTGTAATGTCCAATGACATGACACCTCAGTACGTTTACATGTGCAGGTAAAATCGAGTTGGTTTTGCGTAGTCGAGCGCAACAGTCTTCATCTGTTTGTCCAAGTGTACATGACACAGTCAAAAGTGTGTAATACACATCACACTCCAGCTCTGTCTTTAGGAGCATGCGCACAGTTACAATCGTATTATCTAAAATCAGACTGGAATTATTTAAGTCAGATAAAAGTGTTTACCTGACATTTTAAAAAGACAAATTATTGTTTGTTAAATGTACTGTGTGTCACATAATTTTTCCTCATATGCATACAACAGAGGACTTATTCAAAGTGAAAGTGCTCATTATAAAACTGCAATAGTCCCTGTAAATGTAAAAGCTCCATGTTGTTGATGTTAATTACTACAAGCTTGTGGCTAATGTACCTACTTTTGTTCTTCTTTAAGGCTTAGAAAAATGTCTATGGTGTATGCAATCAGATTCCTTCGTGAGGTTTGACTGAACAGATTTCTGCTCTGCAGAATTGAATGTGTCCAATATGATTTTATCAGTGTTTATCTCATTTCCTATTTGTGGTGAAAGAAATGCCTTGTTGTAGTCTTGCAGTGTTTGTATAGGTGTAAGTGTATAAGTGTACAAATAAAATGCTTTAAATGCCTGTTCCTCAAGAACACTCTAACCAAGAAAATTGGTTAATTAATGGCATAAAAATTAAACTCAGTACTTGCAACTGGTAAATTAAATTCAGTTTTTGAAAAGCTAAATTGTCTTTCAATAAACCCCAACCTGGCAATGCCATATGATGACAAGTCAGAAGTCACAACATCATGCTGAAACTCCAGGTTTTTGCAGAAGTGTGTTTCTTTTCATTCCTTTAAGGTTTTAAATCTTGGCATTTGCTACAACTGTACAATTTGTTATTACCTGGTAAAAAATTGTATACAAGCCATGAAAATCTTTCATACTTAAATTGCTATTTGGACATTGTCTTTGTTGCTTTGCCCCCCGGCTTACTTTGATTGAAAATAAAGAAGATTATTTTGTCTTGTAAATATTTGTAGTTCATTCATGGTATACGATGAAAAATACCAATTAAATACGGCTTGTTTTGATGCCTACATTAATAGAAGTGGCAAATGAGAAAAAATAAATAAAAGGGGAGAAGGAAGATTGCTTTCTTCTGTTGAAACAGGGTGCTTGCATACAGGCAGCAGGGCCCCTGTCACATTGTCAGAGACCTCTTGTTTCAGAGAGCCCCCTTAAAGAACTTTTTTCACATTTATGAGTTATTCAAATGCTACATGCTGATAAATTGAGCATTTCTGCCTGACTCTCCCTTTGGGCTATGGTTTGCAGCTGTCTTTGCAATACTCCAGTCATCATAGATTTTAACAAACTATTATTACTGTTTCCAGAACCGATGCTGTGAACAAGAATAGTGATGACAGATTTGAAATGACTGAAGCTTGGCACTGATTTAAATCAACAAGCTTTTGGCTAATGGAGCTATTAGTGGACACAATTTTCACTCGAAAAAATTGTGGTCTTAAGCATTTTTTGTACATTTCACTGAATGTTTTGAATGTAACCCTGTTGCTACATTTACTTATACAACATATATAGACATAACATCTCATTAGAGTGGAACTTGCTCACCAGAGGTGTCCTGTTAAATCCTGTTCACACAAATGTCATGATAGTGCAAGAAATGTCATGAAGGACTTGTGCTTCAAAACACAACCTTCAGATTTGCACTTTCCTTCGCTCAACTTTATGACAATAATAAGGTGGTTCCAGTTGATGATTTTTCACCATTATTTCTCCCTGGATTCCATTTATAATGTTTGAAAACAGTCATTACCAAAACAATACCTAAACTCCAGAAGATGATGATTTGGACTGCTTCCTGATTATTTCACCATGACTGGACAGGGCAAGAATAAACGTTGACATGTATAATATGTATAGTAACAATGGTCTGTCAATTGTGTGTGACATCACAAAGTCACCAATTTCAGAAGGTGATTTTTTATTTTAAGCTTTCAATAAATGTTTTTATAATCTGTCTTTGCTAACTAAAATGTGAAACACTGCCCCAGTGGCCAAAGCGGTAAGTACTGTTGGGTGCATGGGCATGAAAAATAATATCATCCAGTGAATGACATGCTGTTTAAAAAATAAATAAAAATACTGGGACTCTTGACATCTCGATGTGAAAAACAATTGTATTCCTGAATCCATCATATAATACAAAAAAAAAAAAAAAAACGATTTAACTTACAAAATGTTATTCAAAGATGAAAAGCTACATTATGATTGCTTCTGTTGTTCATTTTGGAAACCATCAGCACTTTAAGCAAACATATGCCCCATGGCCAACAAACTGACTGCCTTCAAGATTGTCTTCAGTAACCTTGCCAGATGCTCTTCTATCTTCTGGTTCATGCACACGTGAAGTTGCCTTCATTTAATATGCAGCCAGAAGAATACAGTCCAGAGTCTCCATCTTTAGAAGTATAGTTTCCTTATGTTCTTTCTCCCCAGAGAACAGCAACAGTCACCACAGCTGTGCAACTTGAGAGCCAGAAGCTTGCTTCACCCTCTATCTGAGGGGCTCCAAACCAATAGTTCCTTATTCTACATACTTTTCATAAAACATACATTAAATTAACATATAAAATAAAACATCAACATTAGTAGATTGGGTTTGTTTATAGCCTCTCTTCTTTATCTCTTTGTCGAAGTGGTCTGAATCTTTTATACAGCGATCCTGAATCATTTAATACTGTCACACAATACAATACCAGTACCATTTGGAGAAGGTCATGCATCAGAGTTAATTTCTCATGGCAATCAATAGAAATCAATAAAACCAATTAAGAAATCTATAAAAGGATGCCTGATGCTCCATGTAATATACATCTACAGTATAAATAAGCAAAGAATTAACACAAGAAACTCATTGTGCATTACATCTTACAGTAAATATAGCATTGGTGCAATTTTAATATTATAGTGCAATACAAGAATAGATTAAGGTCCCGCCAGGCTCCTGAAGTCCAGCGTCATTGTAGCTCCCATCCTGCTACAATTGCAAATTGTAATGACCATTGACCAAATAACAAGAAAATATATTGCACATATGAAAAATAATGTTACATTTGGGAGACAGTACAGTTACAAATACAAGAAATAAAGTTGCAAGTACAGCGTGATGAGGAGGAACCGTGACTATGCACGTTCGGCCCCCAATCGGGCTAATCAGCTGAGGAGAGGGATAAATGCAGTGGAACGCTGCCGTTCAGGAGAGAGAAAGCTAGAGGCAGCTGCCCTGTATGCATTTACGTTTCTGTGTCTTTGTGTTTAAGTTTATTAATATTACTAATAAATTAAAAGTTCATTTATTACTTTGATGTTTTGTTCGTTTCCCACCTCCTCCTTTCCACTGAACCCTGTTACATTGGTGCTGAAGCCCGGTAATGAGGAGGGATGTGCTGTCATGGAGTCCTCACCACTATCAGCCAAGCCAGGAGCAGCCGCCCACCCGGGGACAGAGACGTCACTACCTGCCGCAGAGGATCTGAGTTACGCTGCCGTCCCCCCATAGAAAAAAAAAATAGAGAAGACCATCTGCCCGGGGCCGAAGGACCCAATACTGTCCACCGGGGGAGGAGCAAGCTGTTGTCTGCCAGAGTTTGGGGAGTGGCTGAGGGACGGGCGACAGCGTATCTACACTACACACTGCTCTCTCCCACCTGGAAAAAAAGAACACATATGTGAGAATGCTGTTTGTAGATTACAGCTCAGCATTCAACACCATAGTGCCCTCCAAGCTTGACGTGAAACTCCGGGCCTAAACAGCTCGCTGTGCAGCTGGATCCTGGACTTCCTGTCAGGCAGATATATCAGGTGGTTAGAATGGGCAGCAACATCTCATCACTGACACTCAACACTGGAGCCCCGCAGGGCTGTATTCTCACCCCACTCCTGTATTCCCTGTACACACATGACTGTGTGGCAACACATAACTCCAATGCCATTATTAAGTTCGCTGATGATACAACGGTGGTAGGTCTGATCACTGACAATAATGAAACTATTCATCTCTGTGCCTACAGAGAGTAGGTGCACACTCTAACACACTGGTGTCAGGATCACAACCTCTCCCTCAATGTCAGTAAGACCAAGGAGCTTGTAGTGGACTTCAGGAGGAAAGAAAGAGAACACAGCCCCATCACCATCAATGGAGCACCAATGGAGAGAGTCAGCAGCTTCAAGTTCCTCGGTGTCCACATCACTGAGGAACTCACATGGTCTGTCCACACTGAGGCCATTGTGAAGAAGGCTCACCAGCGCCTCTTCATCCTGAGACGGCTGAGGAAGTTTGGAATGAACCACCACATCCTCACACGGTTCTACACCAGCACTGTAGAGAGCATCCTGACTGGCTGCATCACCGCCTAGTACGGCAATAGCGCCACCTTCAACCGCAAAGCCCTGCAAAGGGTGGTGCGATCTGCCAGACACATCATCGGAAGTGAGCTTCCCTGCCTCCAGGACATATATAACAGGCGGTGTGTGAAAAAAGCTCAGAGGATCAGAGACTCCAGCCACCTGTGCTGCTCTCACTGCTACCATCAGGCAGGTAGTATCGCAGCATCAGGACCCGCACCAGCCGACTACATGACAGCTTCTTCCCCCAAGCAATCAGACTTTTGAACACCTGATCTCTCACGATCAACATACTGTACATCAGCACTGCACTTTATACATTTTACACTGGACAATACAACCTAGTGTATATTTTTTTTATTATTGTATTCTATATTGTGTGATTGTTTACTCTAAATTGTATATTATTATTTTATTTTTTTAATAATTTTTTTAATTGTACACTGTAAAAACTAAAGGTGCCTCAAATATCCTGTCGGATACTCAAGGAACTTTAAAATGTAATTTAGGTGCCTCAAAGCTCTTTCTCCTATAGTAGGGTTACTGGTTGAACCATTGACTGTCTTTGCGGTTCTTGCAGGAACTTGTGGGATCCTTTAAGCACTTTGTATTCAGTTCTGAGGTTCTGGAGGCTCCTTTTCATTACCATGAGATGTCGAGGTGCTTTGGGGGAAGTTAGAGGTACTCATATTCTATGAAAGGGTTCTTGAAAGACCTGTAACATATACGTGGTTCCTGGAAGATCTCTTTTGTAAAAGCCAGCATCTGGAGGAACCCAAAAGTTCTGTGAGGCCACATTAAGATGTACAGCCATTCAGATGTACAGTTTATTTGCCTATTGTTGTTATCATTATTACTGTTGTTCATAATTATTAATGAACACACAGACAGACAGAGAGAGAGAGAGAGATTTTGAGATTGTTTACCAGTTAGCCAGAAGACAAGGTTGAGATCAGATCACACATTTTTGTACATTTTTGTTACATTTTTATTGAACAGATTATGGGTAATGCTTTGTGTTCAGGTTTGACTGTACTCATGTAAAACATTACACTTCAAATGCCTAAACATAAAAAGACAAAAAAAGCAATAGACATTTTACAACCAAGCAGATTTATAGGCTACTATAGCCTACAGACCTTGCCTAGTGGTACAGCATGTCCACAAAATATGTCACTAATTTAAATAGAATTTTTTTTTTCTATTATTTAAAAAATTTCATATTGAAATAAACAGTGCATTATTAAAAGTGAAATTTTGTTTAGTAGGCTACCATGAAATGAAATATAGATTTTACATTTATTTAATAGTATTATTATTATTATTATTATTATTATTATGCATTTGACCACAAACAGTACAAATGTGACCCTCAAACGAACAGCTGTAGGCTATATTAAATTGAGTATTTTGTAATTCTGAATTAAATAGCTTTCAGGACTGGCTATTGCTTAAACTGGTCAACAATTAATACAGTGATTTATCTTTATGTTGTTATTGCCATGATGAAACCTATTACAGAATATATATTTTTAAAGTGTAGTATTATTATAATTATTAATCGGAAGAAAAATACGAAGAAGAAGAAGAAGTGCTCTCGTGCGTTCTGCTCCCGCGCAACGCAAGAAGCGGTGATTTAAAAAAAAACGGCTTCATATGACTTCCCCATTAAAGGTGAGTAAAGTCGCCAAAATTATTATGCAAAATATATACTATGTGTACACACATTGACACACTAACACGCTTAATTGTATGGCTGTTTAAAAATGTATGTTTTAAACTTTTTAACCGCTTATAGCAAAGAACGTATATTGACCATACACATTGACAGTAAGTTAGGCCTATAGCAGAATAGGACTAACTGTTTTAGCTGCGATGCTAACGAAATGTAGCCTAAACGAAATTACTTTGTGGGTCGAAATGAGCACTGTTAAATCACAAACAATGATTTTAGTTTTGTTGTTAACTTTTAGACAATGTAACGTTAGCGCTCTCTTTTTTATTTAACTAACGTTATTTGTTGTCATTGGCATTTGTGTTAATTCGTTGTTTACACAAACATACACAAATTGGGTTTACATGTTTTAAGGGGACATTCCATGGCCTTACGAAAATTAGCCAAGGATTTATTATAGTAAAAGTGTAGTAAACATTGTTTTCTGTCGGATTGATTAGTATTTGTTTAAACACAGTTGTACTACAAATAGGCCTAACGTTACCATGGTAAAACTATGGTTAGTGTAGCAAAACCATGGTTCGTTTGTGGTTACTATGGTATAATAACCATGTTTTTGTTTTATTTGTAGTAAAACCATGGTTAATTTTCGTTAGGGTAGACATAATGATTTTTATACTGTACAAACTGTATACTATTATTTAATATTTACCCTAACCCTTTCCTTTGATCTTTTTCTGTCCTCAGAACATCCAGTATACTTTATTCCTCTGAAATACAGGTTTCACTGAGCTGCAACAAATGTAAGTGTATTTCTGGACTTCAAAATAACTGAAATGGTGCTTGTCAATCAGGTCTTATTCATTAAAACACTAGCAGAAAAATATTTTTTAAATCAGTTTATGAATTAGGGGTCCAAGCACCGAAAGAACAAGTCATTCTGAGCAAACATTAGTTTAATTAAAAAAAGAAATTCAGATGTTCAGGAAGCTAACAGCAAATTCTAAACTGTTCTGAATCTTTTGAGCCTAATATCATATTCATGGACTTTGCTATAAAAACCACATAAGATACATTTCAATTGAATCACTGATTGCCCACACGGGCCATTGATGCTTGGACCCCAATGATTGCCGTTTGTTTTTTGTATTTTTCATCAAATAAATGCAGCCTTGATGAGCATAATAACTGACTCATGAATTGGCTTTTATAGGGACATCTCTAATGTGAGGCAGTGGACAGTTTCTGATGTCTGTTGCTGGCTGACAAGAAATGACCTCTCTGTACTTGCCCCGTCTTTTGAAGGTGTGTAAATAGTTCAACAATGACCATTTATAATTGCCCTCTGTGCAACAAGAAGACATTTTATCTTACCCATTTACTCAAACACATTGGACTGTACCATCAACATGAGCCTCATTTCCACATAACTTGCGGACTGAATGGCTGCAGCCATAACAGTAGTTGTTTTACTTCCTACCGTTCTCATGTTTATCGAAAACACAAGGAACTGTTAAAACGCAATACAGTGGACAGCCATCAACATGCTGAGCATGATTTAGGATCGGGCATAGTACAAGAAGAAGCCTTACTTTGAGTGCCTACTTTCTGTTCAACATTAAGTACAGGAAACCAACTAAAAGTACACTGACTTTTCTGCAGTATCTGTTGGGCATTCAGAAGGAGAGCATCAAGCTACCTACAGTTGTGTTGAGGCTTATCAATTTCTTAAAATGTCCTGTGTGAATATTCCCAGAGTGAAAATGTTACCATTGACTGCATTGTAAATTGAATTGTAGTCAATTTGAATTTTAGGCTACTGTTTTTGAGGAACCTGAAATATATTCGAAAGTTTTAAGATATGAGTCATATTTATATTTTACAGTTTTGTCAAGATTTAAACTCTTAATGTATCACAATATTAACATTATACATGTGCTTCCATGAATTAGATGTTGATACATTTATTGACTATAAGGTGATTATTTATTGAACTTTTTATTTGTATGGATGTTATTGTTGTTTATCAATAAAAAATGTTTGTTTTGTATTTGGTTTCAGTTTTTCATTGTGTTTATAAAATAATAATACATGTAAATAAATAAATAAATTGTATTTATTAGTAAAAGAAAGGGATGGGGAGGGTGGGGACAAGAAATAGAATTCAAATTGGGAAATGGTGCCTTGAAGCACCAGAGGTGGTTCCTGATCATTCTTAATAAAAGGGTTCCTCAAGAAGCCTTTAAGGTTCCTCAGAGAACCGCCCCTTTTGAAAGGGTGCCTAGAGGATCTACAGACGGTTCCGCCGGTGTGGCAAAGTGAAGAACCCCAAAAGGTTCCTCCAGGCACCTTTTCTTTTTACAGTGTAAGTATGTGTATATTAGATATGTAAATTGTGTTGTGTAAATCTGATGTTTACTGTAATTGGTATATGGCTCATCACTGTCATGACTGCTATGTTGCTCGGAACTGCACAAGACTTTCACCCACTGCTGCACTTGTGCATATGGTCGTGTGACAATAAAGTGATTTGATTTTGATTTGATTTGATTTATAAAGCACTGTTGGACATCATTAAACTTTTACTGGAAATAATTCAGGAAAGAACAACAAAGATCATTAGATGTATAGATATCATGAGTTGGAGGTTGGGTGAGCTTATTTATTGTGTCAAACAAAACCTTGGGCCTATTGCTTGCTTTATTGATAATTGTAGAGACATAGTTAGACTGTGCAGAGTTCAGATAAATTGTGTATGCGTTGAGGTGTTCTATGAGAGCTAGATGGTGAACAGTAAGACCTGTTTTCCTATAAAGCCTCAAACTGTCTACCAGTGACCTTTAAGGCAGAAGTGTGGGAGGAGGGAACAGACCTAGTCTTAATAAAAACATGCTCATGCAAAATTTCAGAAATAACAGAGGAGGACTTAGAAAGTACCAATGAAGGACAGGAGACATCAAAGACATCTGAAATTGCAGAGGAAGCATTGGAAGCAGAAAATAATGTGACATCGACAGGTTTAAGGTCACGATAGGATATCATTTTTTTATTGCATTTTTTCTGAGCAGGTAGACTAAAACTAAATTCAATAAGCTTATGTTCAGAGATGCCAGTGTCAAAAGGATACACCGAAGTAATATCAAACCCAAATGTACAGATTAAATCAAGAGTATAACCATGAGTAGGAGTAGAAAAAGACACCCTGTTGAGTCAAATTAAAACAGACAATAGTTGAATGAATTAGAGCAAACTGTATCCACATGAATATTGTAGGATATTTGGTATGCTGAATTTAGAAGGGAACCGTTAAAGTGCCTTCATTCTCACCATTATATGTAAGGGTATTTGGTATGCTACATTTAGAAGGGAACTGTTAAAGTGCCCTAATTCTCACTCCATTATATGTAGGATATTTGGTACTGATGAATTTAGACAAGAACCGTTAAAGAGCTTGTCATCTCACACGAAATACACAAGCTATGAAGTAAATTAAACTGTCCTTATTCTACATTATTAGGTAATCAAATGTATAATGGAATTAGTCGCATTCGACAACCATTATAAATGAGATAAATGACAAATAACTAGATTATTTGTCTGAATAAAATCCTCCACCATTAAAATCATAATACAACGTTTCGTTGTATCCGCTCACAATTTCTACTGTAAGGAATTAGCTTTAATAAGGGAATTATGATTAATTCACTTATTGGGAGTAATATTATTCTCATGGCTTATTAAAAATAATATCACTCGTATTTAGGTACAGCTTTGAAGCGAAATCTAGAAACAGGGATGAGATTGTTTATCAAAATATACCACAGTAAAATCATCTTCGAATACAGACAAACTTTATTGCTATTCTAAATATAAATCTAATCGAACACATATATACATGACAGGTGGTGAGGAGAGTGACAATGTGAAATAAATCATCAATAGAGTGAAAATTTACTTTATGGAGTCTGTTGGCAATGCCTTAAAAACCATTTATCCTTATTTATGTCTACATTGGTTTGCTATCGGATTACCCAAAGTATTTATCTAATACACCAGTACTTTGAGCAAAGTGTAGAGATGTACTTTGCGTGTCTTTGTGTTTCCTTGCATTCTTTGTGTTGCTTGGTTCTTAGTTCCGTCAATATTTTGGACCTCTGTAAGATCGGATAGTTATTATCTGTATGAATGATGAGGTTTGCTTTGAAGCAAGGCCTTCTCATGGAGGATGAACCTTAGAGAGTGCGAGGCTTCCTCGGGACTTCGAGTCCCGAGCTTCCTTGGACCTCACATGGCATGGATCTGATTCCAAAGAGATCCAGAGAAGAACACGAGGGAAGTTTCAGAGTGAAGTCTGAGCAGTCAGAAGAGTAGAAGAAGAGAGCAGAGAGGAAGTGTGTGTTCTCTTCCTGTTTGGAAACATTTGAACTGAAATAGTCCACATCCCCAAATGTGTCTTGCACCAATCAGTAGTGACCTTTCAGAGCCACATGGTCAACTGGGCTGTCTTTTTCAACAGTTGATTTTATGGTCCTTTGTTTCAGATTGTTTTACAGATTCTTTTACAAAATTCCCGCTCAAAATAATGCATGTTTAATCATTAACTTTATATCTTGCAAATGGTACAAGAGGCATGACATTCGTTGTCATCAGCTTTCTCTGCATACGCCAGCAAACTTTACATACTAAACATGACATTCTTTCATGGAAATTAAACCTAAAAAATCCCTGGTTACAAATCACAATTGTTAATTCCTTGGTTATACAACATGGATAACATATTACACACATTTTAAAGAGGTACATCAGGCTATAATCATTAATTTGTCAGTTATACAAGTTACCACAGTTCAAAGCAATTGTCAGAATTACCTAGAACTACCTAACCTTACCTATTACCTAGGTATTGTATAAATCGTGAATTTAAATGCATTCTGTACATTTTAGAAGGTTAAATTGGTAAAGTACTGTGACTGTAGAATTTTCCTGGATTAAGATGAAATGTGTTAGTATTAGAGTTTGATGGTCATTTGGAAAAAAGTCTGCTTTAACTAGGTGTGGAAGTTCAGAAGGTCATGCTGAGGGGACCTTATTGACCGATTACCCTTTTTGCTTTGAATTATGGTGTTTAGAGTGTCTTGACCAATTTATTGTTCAAAGACAGGCCTTCAGTAGGACTGTTGATGCTTGGTCCATTAATTTATGATGTTGAGGAATTCTAGGATTAAAAAGGTTGAGTTTTTCCTAGATTCATGTCATTTCAATTCTTCTGCATGTATAATACTACAATATTAAAGTCACCAAGCAGGAGGTCATGAGATGACGAAGCACAGGTAAGAGTCAACAGTTCACAGAGTTTGTAAAAATGTCAGATTGAGCCTTAGGAGGACGATATAGTAGAATAACTGTGAGAGGACAGTGAGAATCAGCCTTCAATACCATATATTCAAATGTATTAGTGTTGTGGAAATCATGTTGGGCGAGATTTAAATCATTTCGACAGATAAAAAGCAAGGCCACCCCCCTTGCCTTGTAGCTGCGGTCTGGACAGGTGTTTATATCCATCTGGTGTAAGAAGGTTAATCTGCAAATAATCATTGGGTATTTGCCAGGTTTCAACGAGTAGTAACATATCAAATTTATTGTCAGTGATTATATAGGTAAAACGCTTTATCAGAGATGGAATGACAATTCAGAAGAGCAAAGTGGCGACATGAAACATCAGGGTTGATCGACGAATTATGGTGCTGGTCATTGCTGTTAAGATATATCAACGATCAGCATGTTCTGCAGTCAGTAGAAGAGAGCTTAGACTTAGGTGGAGCCCTGTTGTTAGACCAGATGTATGGGATAGCGGCAGGCATTGAAAAGTGAATGTTCAGGGATCTTCTGGATGAGCAGTGTATGTGTATGATAGTACTCATATGTCGCAGAATCAAGGCACAGATGGCAGTTTAAAGCCCTGAGTTGAGATGGTGAGTATCCAATTTCTAACAAGGAGAATAAAGGCTACAGCCTCGAGGCCAGGGGAGTAAAGTTTACACATACTGCACAGCTATCACGTACCAACTGGCTCCCGTTACATATACAACAATGGGGGGGGGGGGGGCAATGAGGTGTTCAGAAAGAGTTAGTCAAGGAATTATGGTCCTGTGAGGCCCCTGTCACCAGCCTCTTTGGAGACCCCCTCTCATTACAAATGCAAGATGTTACAAGAATAAACATCCACTTCATACATTGCCAATGATACATCAATTTGCCATGAGTAGTATCTGATATCAAAGTTGCAATAACAAATGTTCAGAGGCTATTTGTGCGGAGGTGTGGCTCGAAACAGACAGAATTTCTCATTCCATTGAGTTATTTATTGTGCTAACAGTCACTGCACTATTCATATATTTGTCCATTTTACAAGATGTGGCTTGTTTCTTGGTTTCTCTCAGCTAGAGGCCCCTGATAGTCAGAGGACCCCTTTGCTGAGCCCAATTTAGTATAACAGCATGGGACGCTTCATGTTTGTATCACTCTGAATATTCACAGAGGAGACAGTAGGTTCCAGACATGCTGTCAGTCTGTGCATTGCTCAACCACACACAATGCTAGGACTTTGAAATGGTTTTTGCCAGCGGAGAAATTATAACTGGTATACTGTGAGCTGTCTCATTCAGTACAGTCTTGGTGGTACTGCTTGAATATGTTATAGGAACAGAGAGTTGAAGATGTGGTACAAATTCTTACAAGCGTGAAATAAAGAGAGAGATAAAAGGACAAACAAGGGAGCCAAAAGGTTCAATAAAAAGGCAAGTGAAAGGACAGCAGTGAGCAGACGTGCACCCCAGGACAATAGCTTTGACACTTACCTTCAGCAGTGACTCATCTGTCAGACACTCACCTCATCAACTTTGATGTACCTGTACGGGGTCCTGATGCCTCTAGATTATGGAGTACAGCACCCCCAATACAATAGACCTCACAAAAGACCTGATAGCAAAAGAGTCTCGTACAGAAACAACAAAAATATACCCATTAAGATGATTGCTCAAATCAAACGCAGACTGATTGGTAATGATGGAAGTATGCTCTACCATTTAATCATATACTCAGAAAGCCTCTCGAGTTATTTGTGATTTGTCCAAACTTGTTTTTTCATGGCTCTATGACATCACATGTATTTATTTTGTGTGTGTGTGTGTGTGTGTGTATATATGAGTGAGAGAGAGACACACTGTTATTATGGGAACTATAACGTCAAATAATGTCAGTTCCCAAGACTTTTGTTGTACAAACAAAATGTGTGACATGTCCATATTAACCTTGAGCTGCTGAAAACAGAAAGTAAAAGGAATAGTTCACCCAAAACATTACAATTTCATCATCACCCTCACATGTTCCGTCCGACCCTGTATTCATTTTCTTTCTTCCATGAAACACAAAATAAGATGATAGGCAGAATGTCTGAACTGCTATTTTCCATTCAACAAAAGTGGATGGTGATTTATACGGACATAAATGTGTCATAATAATAATAACGAAATTATTTTTAAGTCATATGATAGCTTCAGACTGATCTCACTGTAAATGCATCGACAGTAGACCGAAGCTGGAAGTGTTGTTGAAAGTACAGATGTACACTGTAGCAACACGACAGCTCCAGTAACAGTGTGAAATGTCTCCAGAGTGGTGCCAAAAAATAAGTTTTAAAGAGTTGTATTTTTGGTTGTAATTTATTTAATACAGTCATCAGGTACGTATTAGGGATACTCTGATCCAATTCCTGGATCTGTATCAGCTCTGATACTGATGTTTTTAAATAGATCGGGTATCGGTCTGACGAGCCTGATCCAAATCCGATGCTGCGCGTTAGTCATGTTCGTTACTGTTAAGATCAAATTACATAAAAGAACCATTAAAACACAACTAAAGTAGTTCATATGACTTGTGCATTGTATTCAAAGCCACTTGAAGATGTGCAAAATCTCTTTGAATCACAAAAGGCTGTATTTTATAAGTAAACATCTAAAATGCACATGCAGCTCCAGCTTCCGTTAGTGAATGGTGCTGTTCTGCTGACACATACATGCGCCTAATTTTAGCCTTCACGCAGCGCGCAACATTTGAGCACTACTCATGAACAGCGGATGCTCAATGGTTCGGTTCACGTATGCATTTAGAATGGCAATGGAGGTGCTTTTTTTTACAGAATTTGAATAAGCCAATTAAACTACTTTGAACTTTCCTACAAACGGACACATACAGGACTTCCTGGAGAGTTCAGAATGTCAAAATAAAAGCATAATGGTTTTAAAAGTTAAAGGTGTGACAGAGAGACTCACGAAGGCAGCTATATGAACTCAGTAGTAGGGTTTATAGAGCATGATTGAAACAGTGAGGTAAACATCATGAGAGTAAATCCAGTTGAGCAGAGTGGCAAACAGCATGTGGGAAATATTCAGACAGGGAATATTCAGACAGGGAATAGACAGGATGAACAGATAACGCACAACAATCTTATGATACTTGCATTCGGTTATGAAGACACAGGTATGTTTGACATAGAAGAAAGGCGTGGAGTCTCAGAGAAACTATTGATGAAAACAGACAAAGAGTGTGTGTGAAAGTGTGGTATATATGCAGTCCTTGATTACCCACTAATGATATGCAGGTGCATGTAATCAGAACTCAGGGGAGAGTGAGCGCTGTGACGGCAGTGAGGGAGAGACCGAGAGAGACTGGTGGATCTGTGACAAAAGGTGCACGATTGAGATATATATATATATATATTATTATTATTATTATTATTATTATATATTACTAAATTGAACAAAAAAAGAGATCTGAATCCTTTAAAGTCCAAATACAATTTAAAAAAAAAACTTTCCTACTGAAGACTTATACTGGAATTACTGTTAATTTTGCTGCTAAATTATCCAGTATACTAGTTAACAATATAGTGTTTCTTAATAAGCTATACATTTATATTCAAATAATGTGTAGTTAGAGGTTTGTGTGTCTTTACATATTAAAGAGTACACCAATTAGTTCCACACAACAATGTAAACATATTCCAAATTGATTATGCACATAAAAACAACACTGGTATCGGATCGGGTCCGGTATCAGCAGATACTGAAATTTCTAATATCGGAAGAGAAAAAGTGGTATCGGTTTATCCCCAAGTATGCATATCCATATGCCCCAATCCTAAACCTAACCATCAGAAGAGTAAACATTTTATCGTAGAGGGAAGAAATCACTGATTATCTGGTTGCGATTACTGCTGGTTTCCATGAAGACCAACCCGTCTCTAAGGATGGATGCGCAACACGCTATCAGTTGCACCACTAGAAAAGGAATACACTTTTGAATTGATGCAAAGATGTTTGATGAGAGACACAGCTTGTCAGTAACTCTGCAGGATGGCATGATGGGAGAAAGATGCCATCTCTTGTTCCTGGCAGGCTACTCTGCCTTGCAGGCTACATTTCGTTAGGATTAGGGTGGGGTTAAGGCATCTGCTGCCTACTAGGGACAAACCATGGTCCTATTCCTCTTTATATTGATAGCTTTATATGAGGAAGAGACCAACGTTTAAGTTTACTGATATTCTTTAGATAATTATGACATATTCGCCTTTTTCCTGAATGCGGAAGTGCTCCACAATTCATAACGGTCTCCAGTGTTTTTTTATTATTAATTAATTAATTAATTATAATAGAGATTATAAATGCAACCTCTTATCTCATCACAGTGTCAGTTCTCGTGGCATCCACCACCTCCTCGTCAGGCATTTCGCCCTTATCTTTCAATACCTTACCCATCTTATATTTGAGCTCGAGTCCAGTCTCTTCCTCGAGCACCTCCGTTGCAGGCAGCAAGTCAAACCTGTTTTATAATTTACGTTAAAGATTATATGGGAACACAAACTTGTGAAGTTAAAGTATGTTGATATAGCATGCTAGTTAAGATGCAAAAAAACGGCAATTAGAATAATCATGGCAATGCCAGTGATTGCTCAGGAAATGTCTGTTCCTGACTCAAAGCTACCTTATGGCTTCAGAAGACTTGGAACATAATGCATTCATTGCTTGTTTTTTTTCTCCCCTTTTTCTCTCCTACTTTGGAATGCCCAATTCCCAATGCACTCTAAGTCCTCGTGGTGGCATAGTGACTCGCATCTGGGTGGCGGAGGATGAATCTCAGTTGCCTCCACGTCTGAGACGTCAATCCGCGCATCTTATTAGGGCGTTACCACGGAGATTTAGCATGTGTGGAGGCTTCACGCTGTTCCTTGCGGCATCCACACATAACTCACAATGCACCCCACCGAGAGTGAGAACCACACATTATAGCGACTATGAGGTGGTTACCCCATGTGACTCTGCCATCCCTAGCAACCATGCCAATATGGTTGCTTAGGAGACCTGGCTGGAGTCACTCTCGATCTCACGGCTCCATGGTTGGTATTAAGCGTCAATACTCGCTGAGCAACCCAGGCCCCACATTCGATGCTTGTTTGTCCTTTTCAGGGCTTGACTATATAAATCACCATCTAGTTGCCATATATATAAAAAAGAAGCTTGAACATTCTGCCGAAGATCTTCTAGGGTGTGTAATGGAAAAAAAGAAAAAAAATATGGAATGGAATGACAGAGGGGTGAGTACATTATGCCAAAATGTTTGTTACTGGATGAACTATTCCTTTAAAGAAATGTAGGATCTGCTCTTAGAGAAGAATCAAAAAGAAATAAAGTATGCACAAAAGTGAAAATCACAGCAAGAAGTAAAGGAAATAGCAGCTGGATGTCACAGGAGATTTGTTTTTATTCATAGCATGAATTCCAAGAAATGTATTTTATCTTTGCCAACTCCATCATTCATAAAGAAAATGTATTTATGTTAAACAGATCAACATCAGCACCAGAATTAAGAATGCACGTTCCATACAAACTGATACTGTTTCCCTCTCCCTCCTTTCCCTCCTGAACTTTCTGTCAACTCTATACTGTCCTTTATCCTCTCCTAACTGTACTGTTCTGTTAATGAAAAGAAGAAAAAATGTAAAAAATAAACTAATGTATGCAATGATGGAACGAAAGTGAACAATGACAGAAGCGAACATTGTGCCTAACCACTCCCTTTGTATTCCACAAATTAAAGAAATTCATACGGGTAAGGATATTGATGTTGAATATATTGACAGGGGAGACTCACTATAGTGTATATTTTTTATAGATCAAAAAATCTTGTTTTGCTGGAATGTGATCAGGAATATATTTATACATTCTGAACACAACACCGCAATAATTCATTTAACATCAATATGATGGCATCATGAAAGACACAAGGTGAGTACGTTCTGTTGGAGGAATAAATGACAGGAATAAAAAATAAATTTGCTATCTGTTTTTGACAGCTGTTATTTGTTGTTGGATTGCTAACTTGGTAGAATGTATGGCCCTCAGGGAATATAAACTACGTGCAGAATATCAATGTACCCAGGAGAAAAGCTGTAAAAAATATCAATCATCAGCATTTTATGTTTATGTTATACACCTTTAAATATTTCTATTAATAACATTTATGTCTCATTTCACATGCAAATTAGGGCCTTTGTGAAAGGAAAAGAATGGGGGCAAAAATGTTTTATTATTTATATTTCAAAATGCTGTTACGTACAGTACATGTTCAAATGTTTTAGTCACTTAAGATGTTTCACAAACACATTTGTCTTAAGATGGTTATTATATCTTCAGCTTTAGTGTGTCAGTAGGGAAAATTAATTGTAGACTCCCAAACATTACTTCTGCATAAGAAAAGATTAGAATAGAAGAACAGGGCACTCTGCAAGAGATGGCATTGCCCCCACAAAGCCCCCCACTAAACATGAAGTCAGTCTGAGGTTACATGAAGATACAGGAGCAATTGAGACAAATAGATAGAAGAACTGTGGTGAATTCTCCAAAAACCTTGGTACATCCTATTTCCCAACAACCAAGAAAAACTGTGTCTAGGTGTACCTAGGATAATTGGTGCTGTTTTATGGGACTTTATATGGTGTTGTTAATTGATGAATGAAAACTAATTATGGCATTATTTTTGAAGACATCCTCACTATGCAACATTTTTCACAAGTGCCTAAAACTTTTGCACAGTACTGTGTATCAATTGCACTATTCAATATGCCAACATGTGCTATGTATCTTGCATTGTATTAAATCTATTGCATTTCTTAATGTTACTATCTAAACCTTTCAATTGAAATTCACTAACCAATCGTTATTTGGATTTCATCTTATAAGAGTTTAAGAATTGGGAACTGGGTTGTCTAATGTTACTGTTAATTCATTAATCAAAGCTTTCTCATAATATTGTACTATAGCACTGGCACTGGTAGGATTGTTTGCAAATATTGAGGCAAAACAAGTAGCATTTGTAATTTAGGCAAAATGTGAATTGCATAAATATTATGGAGGCATTTCTGCTATATGTATTAAGTTACCTAAATAATGCCCATAAAAAAAAAATATCCATTTCAGTTCTGTTTAACGCTCAATGGAAAGATCAACAGGTGGTTGGCCAAGATACCCAGGATTCCATCTCAGGGTATGGACTGGATCAGAAGACCTGGTTGATGACCACAAAGCTGAAACAGGGTCAGGAAGCCTGGGTGGTGATCACAGACTAGAGACTGGAGCCGTGGAAGTCAGAGCCATGGGAGACTTGAGGGACGAAGCCATGGAATGCGGAGCCGTTGCAGACTTGGGGTGGAGCCATGGTAGGCGTAGCCATGGGAGGCTCGAGTGGCAGAGCTGTAGAAGGCAGAGCCGTGGCAGGCTCGAAGTGTGAAGTCGTAGAAGGCAGAGCTTTTCGAGGCAGTGTGCCCTGGAAGGCGGAGCCATTGCAGGCTTAAGGTGCAAAGCTGTAGATGGCAGGCTCGAGGCTGAGTCCAGGATGACTTGGAAATGACCTCAGTGGTCGTGAAAATGAACAGAGTCTTGGGCTCGACCTCTGTGGTCGTGGGCATGGACTGAGACTCGGGAACAACCACTGTGGTCGAGGGTGTAGACAGAGACTTGGGAACGACCTCTGTGGTCGTGGGCATAGGCAGAGACTCGGAGATGACCTCTATGTTTGTGAAAATGGGCATAGTCTCGAGAACGACCTCTGTGGTCGTGAACACTGGCAGAGACTTGAAAACGACCTCAGTGGTCGTGAACACTGGCAGAGACTTGAAAACCACCTCTGTGGTCAAGAACACTGGCAGAGATTTGGAAACCACCTCTGTGGTTGAGAACACTGGCAGAGACTTGGAAACAACCTCTTTGTTCATGTACATGGGCAGAGACTCGGAAACGACTTCAGTAGTCGTGAACACTGGCAGAGACTTGGAAATGATCTCTGTGGTTGCGAACTCTGGCAGAGACTTGGAAACGACTTCTGTGGTCGTGAAAACTGGCAGAGACTTTGAAACGACCTCTGTGGTCTTGAACAATGGCAGAAACTTGGAAACGACTACTGTGGTCATGAACATAGGCTGAGACTCTCATGTTAGCTTTTAATAACAATAATTGTAGTAATACAGATGGGCAGGGGTCAAACACTAGCAACAGAAATATCCATGGCAATCCAGAAAGTTGTCGATAAACAGACAATAATCCAGGGCAGGCGGCAGAAAATCACAGGTTATATCCACTCGAGTGGCAGAGCTGTAGAAGGCAGAGCCGTGGCAGGCTCGATGTGTGAAGTCGTAGAAGGCAGAGCCGTTCGAGGAAGTGTGCCATGGAAGGCAGAGCCATTGCAGGCTTAAGGTGCAAAGCTGTAGATGGCAGGCTCGAGGCCAAGTGTCCAGGATGACTTGGAAATGACCTCAGTGGTCGTGAAAATGAACAGAGTATTGGGCGCGACCTCTGTGGTCATGGGCATGGACTGAGACGCAGGAACAACCACTGTGGTCGAGGGTGTAGACAGAGACTTGAGAACGACCTCTGTGGTCGTGAACACTGGCAGAGATTTGGAAACGACCTCTATGGTCGAGAACACTGGCAGAGACTTGGAAACAACCTTTGTGATCGTATACATGAGCAGGGACTCAGAGACGACCTCTGTGGTCGTGGACATGGGCAGAGACTCGGAAACGACTTCAGTAGCACTAGCAACAGTAATATCCATGGCAATCCAGAAAGTTGTCGATAAACAGACAATAATTCAGGGCAGGCGGCAGAAAATAACAGGTTATGTCCACGTAAAAAAAAAAAAAAAAAAGCGGGAGGAACAATAAAGGTGGGATTCATGATACCTACAGCCTAGCATCTCCTTTTGCAATACACTGAAGAAAGGCATAAACACGTTTGGAACAACATGTTAACTGAATTTTAATTTTTGGGTGAACTAAATGCACATTGACAAACAGTGATAGTCCTTGCTTTTTTGGCCACAGCACTTTATATTTTAAACTACATTTCAAAATGTAATAAAGTGCAATGGTCAGGTTCCTTGATGTAAATATTCCACTTCTGTTTTTCCATAGATAGACAAATTGATTTTACAGATAACTTACAAACCTTTAAAGTCAGACCTACCGTGAGGTCTAAGGTTGTTCATCGATAGTATATGCTTCTGTTGAAACCATCAGTCCCTGTTATTTCAACTTCATTGTTTTCGGGTTGCTGGTGAACAACTACATTTCCCATGGTCGAGCAGTGAAAGATCCGCCAATCAGAGAACTGTAGTCAATAAAGCTGGTCAAACAAGCTGGGAGTAACCGCCCTCTCCCATAATGTACTGGAAATGATGCAAATGAGTTGGTCTCCTTCTCCCTAAAGCTCCTTATTTATTTGTGTGTGTATATATATATATATATATATATATATATATATATATATATATATATATGTATATATATATATATATATATATATATACATATATATATATATATATCACAATATTTTGCAAGAAACTAAAACTATATTGTTTCTATATATATATATTATCAACAACATAAAATCAACAGTTTTATCAAATCAATGGTTTTAAGTATTTCCATTACATTATATTTGATTACTTATTTAGCAGTGCTTCATAGGATTGTAGTTCCTGCCCTTGTGAATGGCAGTAAGTACACAGTACCTTTGTGTTTTTCCTTCAGATTTTCAAATAATTTTGTGTTTCAAATCACAGTTTGTAATGTTGTGATTCACCTCGAGCTGGTGGGTTTGGTTCATTACTTAGAAATCTTTTATGAAAAGTACAGAAGAAATAAAGGAGTAAAATACTTCCAGAACCCAGGTGGCTGAAAATTAAGCACTGAATGTAGAAGATTTTAAAGAAGTGGGCTATTACATTGTTTTTCTGTTCTGAAACATTAGCTTAAATATTTTTTCCAAATACAATGTCTGAAGACAAATGTTCATTCTTGATTGAGATCCAGATATGAATGCCAACAGATTAACTAACCAGTAGTGGAAAATTAACATGGTTTTGAATCCTGTGAATCAAGATGAAAATAGAGATTCAATTAAGCAGGTGCCTCATCCATTTTTAGATCTGGCTCAATTCTCAGGTCACAGAATATTCATATATATTAATGTTGTATAATTTTGTATGTGTCAGAGATCAACCAAGCTTGATCCCATCCATGATCAACCAAGCTTGACTCCTGTTTGAATTGCCTATTGTCAGTTATCCTGTATTCTTCCAATCCTCCAGTGAGTCCTCCGAACCTGCTGCCCGTCCTGCACCGAGTGATCTCCACCGTATCTGCACTTGAACTCACTAAATGCTCACCTAGCACTCTTGTCACCTTGAATAAAGCTGTGTTTGGATTCACTTACCTCTGTCTCCTTGCCTATATCCTGACAGTATGAGACCTGTAAATAAAAACATTTTGAACTCTGAAGGTGTTGTGCATGATTCTATGTATATCTGATCCATTGCAGACTCTTTTCTGTTTTAACTGTTTTGCTATTGTTCTATGGTATCAAACATTTTGTTCAACTTAAATTTGTTTATTAAGCACTTTTCACAATACATATTAACGTATACATTTTCCAAAGCAACTTGAAACATCATGCTTCTACTAAGCATGGTGCCTTAATTTCTCAAGTGAGCAAGCCAAGGTGACTGAGATGGGAGAAGGAAGAAAACTTAGAAGGAACCAACATGACTCAAATATCTAGCTATTTAGTCATTGTTACAGTACCATGATATCAGATGGGAATACCATTGTACATGCCATTCTGAATGATTACCGTATTCATGTACCATGATATTAACATAGTACTCCAAGATATCTGACCAAAACATGGTATAGTCATGGTAGTTTTCAGACCTTTAAGTATTTTGTGTACTGTTAGTGTTTTGATACTCTATTGATTGGAAAATGTCTTTACATGAAGTATAGAGTGTCGTTAACAAGTTGCACATGCAAATGTTAAACTCAATGACAGCCCTCTTCATCA
This sequence comes from Xyrauchen texanus, assembly GCF_025860055.1. NCBI lineage: Eukaryota > Metazoa > Chordata > Actinopteri > Cypriniformes > Catostomidae > Xyrauchen > Xyrauchen texanus. Next base: position 7,779,817 of record NC_068279.1, on the reverse strand, counting down.
CTGGCAAACAATGCAATTGCAGGATTTATGTCAATAGCTTGTAGGTAAATACTCCACTTTATCATGCACGCTATTTGTTGTCTGGGTTCTAGACTATGAAGGAGTGAGAAATCGCTTCAAACAATTCAGGACGTGAGTGAACAATACAATTCATAATGATTTGCTAAACTGTTCACCATTCATTGAGAAGAACAAATGAGTCATTCAGCAGCTTCTCATTTCCGAACTGTGCATCCTCGTTTCCTCACTCCATCCGTCCTCGAGCCTATGACCCGGAAACCGATCAAAGTCTGCCATCATTAAAGGATTAGATCACTGAAAAATTATAATTTGCTCACCCTCAGGCCATCCAAGATATGACTTTCTTTTTTCATCAGAACAGATTTTTAGGAAAGTATCCCAGGTTTTTAGCTTCATCCAATGCAAGTGAATGGACACCAATTTTTGATGGTCCAAAAAGCATAATTAGCAGTATCAAAGTAATCCACACGAATCAGTCAGCTGCCTACATTTTGGGATAAAGCCCCTGCGTCAGCTCCCTATGTTGTGAATCAGTATATCGTACACACAAATTAAGGCACTGGCAAAGGCTGTTCATCCACTAAACATTGGGACACTTATGACTTATGCAACATGTTAACGAGCTCGCCCATTGAAGCTCAGGCTGTTATTAATCAGCTGTATAAATGACACTATCGTTCATTTTCGTTGAATATATTCAAATGTACAGCGTTATTGTTTATGCAGCTGTATAACACATAGGTATAACATAAAGAAGAGTCAGACATGCAAGTGCAGCTCTGCAACTGTATTGACAACAGAACAGCGTGAGGACAACAGCCAAAAGCAATCGACTGCCGATTGCATGATTCATTACATACCATAACATCCCCCTTTACAAATATGAACTAAAGAATCCCCTTCTAAAATAAGAAGTAAATAAGAACAAAATACTATATAAACTTTAGGCAACATAACTTTTAAAGCAACTGCAATACATTTCAAATTAGGCACTAATGCCATGACTATAGAGTCCTTGTTACATTAACTGTTCTTTTCCTTTCCAAAACTGCCACAGCAGCATTTCTAACTTATTACAAATCCTCTTGGGTGGCTTGGACAATCGGTCAGCCCTAGTGTAAGTGCGACCATCTGATGATGAGGGTTTGACAGGGCCAAGTGAAGCCTGTGGCGTGGGCTTTGCAGGAGGTGAGTCAGCAGATGAATGGGCCTCTGCAACCCTCCCTTCCAGCATAAGAGGCAATTTGGGTACAGTACTGTCCAATGCTTGTGTGGTGGTTGACTCTGCCGTTCTTAGGTGCACTCGGTTTCGTCTATATAGGGATCCACCCACATTCACAAGATAAGAGCGTGGTGCCAGTTTCTGAAGGCAGGTACCGACCCTCCATAGTGCAGGGTTTTCCCCTGGAAGGGGCTTCATGCGGATCCTCTCTCCTATGTTTAGCTCTGGCAGATCACGAGCTGACCTATCATAATAGGATTTTGCCAACTGCTTTCGGTGGTGAAGCCGCTCCACAACCCCAGTTACAACACATGGCTCTAGAAGCTTGTTTGTTACTGGAAGAGACGTTTTCAGTCTCCGCGACATTAACCTTTGTGCAGGGCTACAGCAGGGGTGTTTCTCCAATGAAGGATTGCTTTCCAAGGGTCAGTTCTGTCATGCATAGCTTTGCGCAGAAGGTTCTTAGCAATCTTGACGGCTGACTCAGCCTTTCCATTTGATTTAGGATGTCTTGGTGAAGAAGTGACATGCTCAAATTCCCAGCTGGAGGCAAAACGCTTAAACAGAGCACCAAACCTACCGCGTGATCTGGCTGACCATGTCGAGCAAACTGAGCCTTGCAGCGCTTAATGACCATCTCAGCAGATAGATCAGTAAGCAGTTCAATCTCCCAAAAATCTGAATAATGATCCACAATTAGAAGATAGTCCTTTTGCCGGTGACTAAACAAGTCCATGCTGATGATCTGCCATGGTCTGCCGGGGATGGCATGAGATAGCATGGTTTCCTTCTGTTGGTTGTGCGCAAATTCCTTGCAAGTCGAGAAATTGCTCACAAAGTCTTTGATTTCTGCTTGCATACTAGGCCAATACAGTGTGTCACGGGCTTGACGATAACATGCGTCACCTCCTATATGGCTTGAATGTATGCGCTTGAGCATCTCTGGACGTAGTGACTTGGGGATAATAACTTTCTGTCCACGGTACAAAATACCATCTTGCCCACTAATTTCATCTCGATAAGGCCAGAATTCTCGGATGATGTGTGTTGTTTTTTCTTTCTCATCAGGCCAGCCTGCAAGGACAGTGGCCTTAAGGGCCTGTAGTGCATCATCCCTTTCAGTATGCTCCCTGATTGTCTTCAGCTGCTGGTCCGTCACATTCAAGTATTCTGCTTGGTTGATGAGTTGTACATCCTCTTGCTCTTTCTGCATATGGCATATGGCATGCCGCTGGTAAACTGCTCCCTTGCCTGTACAGTCAGCAGCTGCCCTGCTCAACATGTCACTGATGAACATTTTAGACCCAGGCTTGTAGACAACCTTGAGACTGTAGTTTTGAAGTGTCATGAGCATGCTCTGAAGTCGCTTGGGTGCACTGAGAAGTGGTTTGCAGAATATAGTGATCAAGGGTTTGTGGTCAGTCTCTGCTGTGACCAACTCTCATTTCACCAACAAGTAATGGTGAAATCTTTGGCAAGCGAAGACGATACTGAGACACACTTTCTCGATTTGAGCGTAATTTCTTTCTGTGGGAGTGAGGGCTCTTGAAGCGAAGGCGACAGGCCGTCCTTCTTGCATAAGACAGCACCCAAGAACACTTTGGCTGGAGTCACTTTGTACTGTGATAGGCTTAGTAACATCATAATAGCGCAGCACAGGCATCGATATGGCCATGGATTTGAGCTTGCGAACTGCATCGTCATGTTTGGGTAGCCAGTGCCACGGTGTGTTTTTGTCGAGCAAATGCCAAAGTGGCTCGCAAACAGTCGACAAGTGGGGCATAAACTTGGCTAAATAATTAGCAAAGCCAATGAGACGCTGTACACCTTTGGCATCTGTGGGGTTGGGCATGTCCATGATAGCCCTCACCTTCTCTTGGTCGGGCTTCAAGGCTGTGAATGAAAGGATATGACCATGGAACTTCACTTCGGGGACCTTGAATTGCAATTTTTTTAAGCAAAGTCGTAGCTTGACCTCTCTGCAACGCTCCAACAGGGCCCGAAGCTTGAGATCATGATCACTTTCAGCTTGCTGGTCTGTGTCACCGCAGCCAACGACAGGAATATCGTCAGCGATGGGCTCAATTCCCTTTAAACCTGTTAACAGTTCATGCTGTTTCCGCTGATACACCTCAGGTGCCACTGAAACACCAAATGGGAGCTTTAGCCAATGTTTCCTGCCCCATGGGGTCCAGAATGTGGTCATGAAGCTGCTCTCTTGGTCCAGCTTGCACTGTAAGAATGCATGTTTGGCATCAACCAAGGTGAAGATCCTTGCTTTAGGCAGTTTGTATAGCACATCCTCCAGAGTTGGCATTATATAATGAGAACGTTTCAGAGCTTTGTTCAGGAAATTTGGGTAAAAAAAAATCATCAGCTTGTCTGGTTTTTTTACAATCACCATGTTGCTAATCCAATCTGTTGGCTCTGTAACATCTGCAATATGACCCTCTGCCTGATACGCATCCAGTTGGGCTTTGACGGCTGCTTTTATAGCGATTGGAACATTCCGGGGGGCACACTGTACCGGTGTAACACTGGTATCCAGCTCAAAGTGGAACTCACCGGGCAGAGATTCCACAGGCAAGTTGTCCCTTAGTCAGAGGGTAACACCATTCATGTTCCATTTTGAGCACGTGATCTGGGATTGTGAACTGCATCAGGCCTAGCTGTTCACAAGTAGATCCTGAGAGAAGCGGACTTTGATTTGTTTGTACTATCTCAAATGACAGTTGGTATCTCTCTCCTTTGACCAAACATTCTGTGTGAAAAACACCCACAGAGTCCACCGACTCCTCTGAGTACAGCCGTAATTTGACGTTACTGGGGCGGAGTGGTGTGTGCGGTGCCACCTTCACTTTATCCTTGTAGCTCATCACATTGCATGTTGCCCCTGAATCTAACTGACAACGCAATGACTTGCCATGTAATCGCAGAGAAACAAACCATTTCTTCCCTTTCATGTGCACCGTGCTAATGGACTCAACTGTGTAAATATCATCATCACTGTCCCCAACCGGCTCCTCCGTGGAATATTCAATGCAGTGGAGCTTCCCCTCTGTAGTTCTGCTTTTGCTTTTAAGACACACTTTAGCAAAGTGATTGTCAGTTCCACAGAGTCTGCATGTTTTGCCGTATGCTGGACAATGATCCCTGCCTCTTGAATGCACATTACCACAGTATAGGCATGTCTTGCTTGTGTCTAAGAGTCTTGGTGAATTACTCTGCTTCCGCTGGTTAGGCTTGAAAGGTTTCCTAGCAACAGCGTGAACCGTTTCGGCTGGAGGCATGCACGCGGTATCCATCCCTCTCATATGCATAGCGGTCTGTTCAGCTGTGCGACACATCTCAATGGCTGTGAGCAGTGTTAATTTTTTTTCACTTAACAACCTGCGTCTGGTCCCTTCATTTGTAATGCCCAGTACGATTTTGTCACAAATCATTTCATCCTTCAATCCACCATAATCACAAGTTGCAGCTTTTTCTCTCAATCTGGTCACATAATTGTCTATGGATTCCCCTTCCTCCTGTTTACAACAGCCGAACACATACCTCTCATAAATGACATTTCTGGCAGGCTTGAAGTATCCGTCCAATGCATCTAGGATGGTTTCAATGTCTCTCTGTTGCACGTCTGTGAGATTCAAATTGTGCCGGTAAACATGTCTGCATTCGGATCCTACTTCTCAACCTGGCAGCTTGGACCTCCCTGGTCTTGTCAGCTCCGTGGTCTTGTCAGCCAGGCCTGTGACCAGCGCATAATCCTCAAACTCTGCTCTGAATAAGTCCCAGTTAGCGCTCCAGTCTCCGTTCATGTTCATCGGTGACAGCGGAGGTATGTTAGCCGCGATGTGGGCTGGTACGCCGCTAGACGGGCGAGGCGCGGCCGCAGCATTATCAGCATCCATAATCGAAGAAATGGTCGAAATCAGCAGTTACAGCGTGAACTCAAGAACGAACGCGCTAGGTATCTTCTGACACCATGTTTATGCAGCTTTATAACACATAGGTATAACATAAAGACGAGTCAGACATGCAAGTGCAGCTCTGCAACTGTACAGCCAAAAGCAATCGACTGCCGATTGCATGATTCATTAACAGTTATTATAACAGATAAATGGCATAAATATAGAAATACACATATAGTAGTTTATACAAATATAAACCTTGTTTTAACTTATTTAAAAAAAATTGTTTCACTTTCGTGGTAATTATGAATGAAAGACATTACAAACAACATCTCTTTTAAAGATAAAATAAAGCTTGCACTTCATAGTTTTACACTTGTGCTCATCATCTATCGACTTGAGAGATATCAGAAGTCATAGGTTTCAAGTGTTGTGACAAATTTTGATTGCCTGCCAGAATTGGACTGCCCCTCGCGTGCACGCGCATCACACTGTTGATATGCTGATGCTTATTAATTTTATTTAATATAGCCGTTTATAAGCGATCTTTTTACACACAGCTAGCACCAAGAAAGCATAAAATGAGCATGGCAGTGTTGTCCAAGCATGCATTAATAAGTCAAATTTAAATAGTTTGCATAAAGAGTGCACAAACTTAACAGATCGATTAAATTTGGACAAACAGTACCGAGGCTTCTACAGCGTTAGGATTGACGGAAAGTTATTAACTTCTCTTTGATTTTACCTTTTTGCAAAAGTAAAGCTGTTTTAATGTCCCATTGAATTAAACTTGAGATTAACGATCCAGTTTGTTGTTGACATTTATTATGAATTCACTTGGTGTGTCATTTTATTCACTCTCATTGCACTTACTGAACATATGAATATCAATAATAAAAAATACAGACATTAAAAAAAAATCTGTATATGTGGAAAGATACATAGAAAGACAGAAATTTTCGTAAGAGTTTAGAAACATATCAGACAAAATTTAAAGGAAAATATGAGGCAATTAAATGTTTGCAGTGTAACAATATACGGCATGCTCTCACTTTGTTTAAAATTGTGAGAGTTGTATGTCGGTGTATCATTACATCTAATAAAAATAATAATAAACCAAATAGTTAAACTCACCTCAGTTTTAAAATAGATTTATTATTTACTCTTAAAAGGCCAAGAACATAAAGATACCACAGAATGTTATTATTATTATTATTTAACTAATTTTCGAACACCCAAAAAAGTCATGTTTTTCTTTGTTTTGTAAATTTTACAGCTTGTATAACTCATGAACATTACATTGGAAAGAGATCTGTCTTAAAGTCAGCTGTTGACTCAAAAACTGCTGCCATGTTATTTAAAGAGATAAAGATTGTTTAGTGAGTTTTTATACAAATTCACATTACTTCAGTATGTGCTGGGACCCCCTTTTCAATAGCTTCTGGAGAAATTTCACAGACACAACACATTTATGCTGGTGATATTTATAGCTATGAAGGCTGTGCCCTTAAACGCTTTTGACTGTAGCTTCAATAAAATGGGTTTATCAGAGGGGAATTTAATTTCAGAAATGTCATTATGGTAAATGGTCTGCACTTATATAGCACCTTTTTTAATCTTAGAGGTTACCAAAGTGCTTTACACTGTATCCAATTCACACACACTCACACTCAAGCAACTTTGGGTTCAGTGTCTTGCCCATGGACACTTTGGCATGTGGAGTCATGTGGGCTGGAAATCGAACCGCCAACCCTGTGATTAGCGGCTCTACCACCTGAGCCACAGCAGCCCCGTCATTAAGACACCTGCCGAAAATATATTCCCCTCCCAATCTCAGGATTACAAGGCCACAGAGACATGACATTTATGCTAGAGACATATCTTGCTATGGAGGATGTGTCCTCAAAAGCATTTGACTGTAGCTTCAAATGGATGGGTTTACCAGGGGGGAATATAAGTTTGGCAATGTTGTTATTAAACCTGCCAAACATGTGTTCCCCTGCCAATCTCAGGATTACAAGGATGCAGAAACATCACATTTATGCTGGTCACGTTTCTAGCTATGGAGGTTGTGCCCTGAAAAAAATCTTCAATAGGATGGGTTTACTAGAGGGGAAAATAATTTCAGCAATTACATCTGCCGAAAATGTACTCCCCTCTTGATCTAAGGATTATAAGAACACAGAGACATCAAATTTTTGCTGGTGACATTTCTAGCTATTGAGGCTGTGCCCTCAAAACAATTTGACTGTATATTCAATAGTATGGGTTTATCAGAGGGGGATATAATTTCGTCAATGTCATTATGACACCTGACAAAAATGTATTCCTCTCCCAATCTCAAGATTACAAGTCATCACATTTTTAATGGTTACATTTCTAGCTATTGAGGCTGTTTCCTCAAAAGTATTTGACTGTAGCTTCAATAAAATGGGTCTACCAGAGGGGAATATAATTTAGTCAATGTCATTATGACACCTGACAAAAATGTATTCCCCTCCCAATTTCAGGATTACAAGGCCACAGAGACATCACATTTATGCTGGTGATATGTCTCGCTATTGAGGCTGTGTCCTCAAAAGCAGCAGACTGTTGCTTCAAATAGATGGGGTTACCGGGGTGGGGGTGGGTGGGTAGCATTTTGTCAATGTTGTTATTGCACCTGCTGAGAATGTATTCCCCTCTCAATCTCAGGATTACAAGGCCACAGATACATCATATTTATGCTGGTGACATTTTTAGCTGTTGAGGCTGTGACCTCAAAAGCATTTGACTGTAGCTTCAATAGGATGGATGTACCAGAGGGGAATATCATTTAGGCAATGTTATTATTACACCTGCCAAAAAATATATACCCATCTTGATATCAGGATTATAAGGACACAGAGACATCCAATTTTTGCTGGTGACATTTCTAGCTATGGAGGCTGTGCCCTCAAAAGCATTTTACTGTAGCTTCAATAGGATGGATTTACCAGAGGGGAATATAATTTCGTCAATGTTATTATTACACCAGCCACAAATGTAGCCCCCTCTTGATTTTAGGATTGTAAGGACACAGAGACATCACATTTTTGCTGGTGACATTTATAGCTATTGAGGCTGTGCCCTCAAAAGCATTTTACTGTAGCTTCAGTAAAGTGCTGACATTTCTAGCAATGGCGGTTGTAGGTGCTATACAGAATGACTCAGGAGCAGAGGTAACAGTTCCAAAATATTTATTCACAATGTCAATAATGCGCAAAGTTCTGGAAAGTCTGTCTGCTTTCTCCAACAACTGGAGAAATCCGGACACATATCACTGTGCATGCTCAGGTAGGGCCTGTCACGCTGGGGAAAGACAGGGCCCAAAAGCAGAGGTAAAGCTCACTAGTCTTTAATTAAACAGTCTACACAAATACGCTACAGCACCAGCTCAGTCGAGCTCAAAATGTAGACACTGGGGTGAGGATGTGTATATGCCTGTCTGTGTGCTGTGGAGGTCCAGAACAATCCATTGAATTGAGGTGTGGTGTGAAGCAGAACCCAGAACAAGTCTCCTGACCCATGGGCAGAAACCAAGGAATTCTCCTCGAGCACGATCACTAGGCAACGATGATCTGAAGGGCAAAAACCACTGCAGAGGTGGGTAGTAACACGTTACATTTACTTGAATAACTTTTGGGGGAAAAATGTACTTTTAAAGTAGGTTTAAAAGTGGGTACATTTTACTCTCACTCAAGTAAATTTCGAATTATAATTTTTTTACTATTACTTCTTTACAATGTGTGGCGTTACTGTCATTGCATTACTGGGTTTAGTTTGAATTCATGTGTAATTTATTAAGAGATTACTGAATGGGACTTTTACGAGAGTGGAAGTTCACAGCTGCACGTGATGAGACGCTCCCACTTGAGTGATGAGACTGTCACTCAAGTCATCAGTGCAGCAGCATCAAACTCTTCAAAGTGAAATACTTTCTTCGCTCCACACAGTGAATAAAAGAATAGTTTCATCATGCAATGCCTTGATGAGTTGATATTTCAAGATTAAAGTCACCAACTTCAGGCAGCATGCTGAGGTAAGTTTTGGCTCTAATTCTAACGCTGACTTTTCTGTGTAATGAGATGGTCATTTTCAGTGTGATTCTGTAACTGGGCTCTTATGACATCAGTTTTTAAGCGTACATTTTTAATTTAGTGCAGCAATATATCAGTGTGCTTTGTCCCGTATGTCATAAGCAGTATTTATGCATTTATTCCACGCCCTCGCGGGGGTACTGGAAACTATCGCAGCTACTTCATGCGGATTAATTGTATAAATCCATGTAAGCATCCAAACTGAGTGTAAATCACTGCCATTCACGTGATCGACAACTGGAGCGCGAACAGACAGCATTTCTGTGCGTGCACAACGGGGCGTGCTCGTGTGAGATGTGCTGGCGTGATCGTGGCAATGAGAGTGGCTGTGTCTGCAATGGCTCACTAATTCACTATTTCCTATATAGTGAATGGCAGTTACTAACTGTTAGTGCACTATATCTCAGCAGTAAGTCAACGAAATGAGTTAATTCGGAAGGGATGTCGGAGCTCTGGGAATGGTGCAGAAACGTCACTTATCAAATTTTAAAATACTTGGGCCTTATTTATTATTCTTATTTAATAATATATTAATACAATAAATCTTCATTCTGTTTGTTATTTTTAATATATAATGTGTGTTAATATAAAGGGCAAACACATTTGATCGAATAAAGAGTACATTTTAAAATGTATCTGTATGTTTTGTCTCTCTCTATATGTTATTATATTATTTTAATCAAGTAATGATTTATCAAAAAGTAATGTAATACATTCAGCATTAAATATTGCAGGAGTGAAGGAAGCAGTAAACTCTTAGCTCGTACGTCTTCCCTGTGGCGGATTGTGGGAAAATAACCGTCATCAAGTGTACTTGAAATGTACACTTAAAATTAGAGTGCATCGTGGGTAAGAATGAGTGAACAAAAGTAGGGAACGAGTGGCTCACTCAGAATTCAGACACTCCTACAAAACAGCGAAAACTCGAAATAGTGCACTATATAGTGGATAAGGGCAGTTTCAGACACAGTAGCGTTCCACGACCAGAGTTGGTGCCCTACGTAGGCTGCATTGAGGTCCACCTGTCTCCTCAGATCCTGGTGAACTTCTACCGCTGCACCATCGAGAGCATCCTCACCAACTGTGTCACAGTTTGATATAGCAACTGCTCTGCCCATGACCGGAAAGCACTGCAGAGGGAGGTGAAAACTGCCCAAAGCATCACCAGTTCCTCACTCCCCTCCATCAAGGCCATCCAGGGCAAACAATGCTTGCGTAAGGCGCACAGCATCATCCAAGACTGTTCCCACTCCAACCACAGACTGTTCACCCCACTCCCCTCCGGGAGGCGTTTCAGGTCTCTCCACACCAGAAACAGCAGGTTCAGAGGAAGCTTCTTTCCCGCGGCTGTCATCCTACTGAACTCTAGCTCTGCATCCCAGTGGCAATTGGAGAAACAGATCACTTTCACATTCTTCTTGTGTTTTTGGTGATTAACATTCTTCTCTGCATATCACCCCCTGCTGTCTAGCAAAACATGACAAATATTGATCTGTTTCTCACCCGCATCTATCATATCACTTCTGAAGACATGGATTAAACCACTGGAGTCTTATGGATTTCTTTTATACTACCTTTATGTGCTTTTTGGTGCATCAAAATTTTGGCCTACAGAGCTAAAATATTCTTTTAAAAATATGAATTATGTTCTGCAGAAGAAAGGAAGTCATACACATCTGGGATGGAATGAGGGTAAGTAAATGATGAGAGAATTTAAATTTTTGGGTAAACTATATCTTTAATGTGGTAGCTTAGCCAAAATGTTTTATTCTGTCATCATTTCTCTACCCTCATGTTGTTCCAAACCAGTGTGAGGCTTTGTATTATGTGGAACACAAAATACGTTGGACAGAATGTTAGGGACTGACAGTCTCGGTGACCATTCACTTTCAATATATATATTATAAATAGTGACTCAGGCAAACATTCTGTCTAATATCTCCTTATTGTGTTGCGTGGTAGAAAGAAAGTCATATGGGTGATGATGAATGATAACAGAATTCACATTAATAATAATAATAATTCTGTAGTACATGTTCAATAGGGGAGTAAACGTCTATGTCATTTGCAAAAGTAACGAGTTACTCACTACTTGAGTACTCTTTTAATTGGATACTTTCTTACTCTTATTCAAGTAATGATTTATGTTAGTACTTTTACTTCTAATTGAGTAATTATGTTTTTGAAGTAATTGTACTTTTACTTGAGTACAGTTTTCTTTAGTTACAGAAAAATCAATTGGCAAATGCAATTTAAAAGGTGCTTTAAAGTTCATAACAAATTGCATTTAAAAGACTCATTAATGTACTCATTTAATGTCATTTTAAATATGATTTATTAATGCACAAGTTTATTGTTAAATATAATGACATTTTTAAATGTGTCTTTTTATTTGTCCATTTCTACACCTATTTATTTATTCAATTTTTTACTTTCAAATAAATCGATTGATAATTTATCCCTTCATTCTTTTTAATTGGCACTCCTGGGCTTCAGCTGGTGTGGTGGTATGGTAAAAGAAAAGGAAAAGTCAAACATTAAAGAAAAGCAATTACCAAATACTTTTTAAAACGCCATTAAAAAGGTGAATATAAAAATTACTTATCCGTAATTATATTGCTAAATTTAAGTACATTTTAAAATATTCATTAAATAAACTCTATTTATTTGTCCATTTTTAAATTGGTTTATTTATAACAATTTTAATGTGTATTTATTTGTCCATTTATAAATTGGTTTATTTATTAAAATTTTAATGTGTATTTATTTGTCCATTTATAAACTGGTTTATTTATAAAAATTTAATGTGTATTTATTTGTCCATTTATAAATTGGTTTATTTATTAAAATTTTAATGTGTATTTATTTGTCCATTTTAAAATTGGTTTATTTATTCACATTTGTATTTTAAAATGAATAGATTGATAATATTTTCTTTCATTCTTTTGTAAAATGCACTCCTGGGCTTCCATAGACAAGAGCAGTATGTTGGGCCCAGTGTTTAAATAGAATGTATTCTAACAAGTTTGTCATGGTTTTAATCTAAATTGTCTCGGCGTTTTGTTTGCTTCTTGTAAGCTTTAGCTTGCATGATTGAACGGACAATTACAATGGAAGGATTCCTTCTTATCTGAACTCACATTCCCAGTGTGGAGTTTAATTGCAAGTAACCCCAGCTATATTGTGTAAATAAAGGGATTGAATTTGTATGAAGTTGGGTGTAGGACTCCTTTTATTTGAACACTCCATACCCACACAACAACAACAAACACAATTTATTTTTTAGAAAAGACTATCTACATCAGTGGTTCTCAAACTGCGCAGCACGACCCAGGATGTTTACACACACACACACACACACACATAGGCCTACATATATATATATATTATTCAAATGTTTTCCATGTTTTATTTGTAGTTGTATGATTACAATTGTGATACACCTTTAAGATAGCCCACCTTTTTCGTTTTTCTTTTTTTACATCGGCAGTGCAGTACGTGAAAAGGTAACATTCTCGTTGCACCACAATGTGATATCCATGCAGAAAACAGAACAGCAAAAACTGATGCGATTGAAGCAAGTCTATTATATTAAATGGTGATTTTGGCTCAAAGACACTGGGTTGTAGTTGGCTGTATTTTGTTTTTGATTTCACTGGAAGATTGTTCGGATCAGGGGCAGAGATATGAAGTGCGCGTCTGACAGCTGTGCGCAAGGCTGCGCTATGTGACGAACATTGCCGCTATGTCACCTATGGTCGAGTCTGCTATGTCTAGAAGGAAAATACTTAGTTTGACAATTTTTTAAAGTTAACGACTGTGAGGGCATGATTCAGAGTAAAATTAACCCTTAGTTAGCTTACTGCAGCCTCTGTTTTCATAGATCACATGCACAATATGACATATTTTTAAAGGTGATGCTAGCTGCATCATTTTAGGGGGTGCTGAGATGAAAAGCAGGGAAATACCTAAGCTCCAGATATATATATATATATATATATATATATATATATATATATATATATATATATATATATATATGTACATATATATATTAGTAGTTTGTTTGAACTGGATTGCAAAACTTCTAATATTGTATGTTTGATTTTAGAAACACACTCGTCCTGATTGTGTAAACTACAGGAATATTTATATTAATCAAATATGGCATTGTGTATGTTGCTCACAATTCTTAAGACTATGTAAAAAATTGTGTACGTACCGAATGCTGAAAAAATATTTGAGTGAACATTGGTGGTGACTAGATCAAATTGATCTGATTTGATCAAAGGTTTTGCCAGAAGGGTAGGTTTGAGTATTTCTGTAACTGCTGATCTCCTGGGATTTTCATTCACAACAGACTTCAGAATTTATTTCCAAAGGTGCCAAAAACAAAAAGCATCCAGTGAGTGGCATTTCTGTGGATGGAAATGCCTTGTTGATGAGAGAGGCTAACACAGAATGGCCAGACTGGTTCGAACTGACTAAAGTCTATGGTAACTCAGATAACCCCTCTGTACAATTGTGGTGAGAAGAATAGCATATAGCAATAGCGGGTTGGTGCTGTTTTGGCAGCACGAGGGGGACCTACAAAATATTAGGCAGGTGGTTTTAATGTTGTGGCTGATCGGTATATAGATTCACATGGAAAACATTTATCCATATATATATATGATGAGATCCAAAGTGCATTTGAACAGCTGTGAAACATTTCTTATGATGTGTTACATTCAGAGCAGACAGAGAAGTAAGTTTGGAGCAGAAGAAATAGAAATAAACCTTGTGTAAATTGTCAGATTTACGCTAAGCTAAAATGCCATTTTACATGCACATGTTACCAGGCACGATAATAAATGATCTGCACTTATATAGCGCCTTTTTAACCTTAGTGGTTTTCAAAGCGCTTGACACTGTGTCTCATTCACCCATTCACACACCAATGATGGCAGAGCTGCCATGCAAGGCGCTTGCCTGCCATTGGGAGCAACTTGGGGTTCAGTGTGCTGCCCAAGGACACTTCGGCACGTGGAGTCATGTGGGCCGGGAATCGAACCACCAACCCTGCAATTATTGAACAACCCACTCTACCACCTGAGCACAAGACCCTTGATGTGTTTTTATAGTCAAAACAAGTAAAAAAATCTATCAGATCGAAATCTAAAATAGTCCAAAGTATTTAGAATACGTTACTGGCCTTGAGTAATCTAACGGATTACATTACATATTACATTTTACAGCATGTATTCTATAAAAGTAACCCTCCCAACCCTGCATATATATTTCAAGAAGATTGTATGAGCTTGTTCATTTTTGTGAGATTTTTCTGAGAGTAAGGTGTTTTTACACTTTCATATAGTCCATCCACGTAGGTTCCCCACAGCACACAACAAAAAGGAAACTATCCTTAGGCTGATAGCTTTATTTTCATATAACCTCTACTTTCACATGAACATGCACATTGTACTCAGAGGAGCTTGCACCTCTGTCAACAAAAGTCAGCAATGTGCAATTTACACTTAGAAACAGTGTAAGAACACATTCCTCTTATTATGCAAGAAGATGAGGTTTTATATCTTTCAGAAAGGCATTCATCAGAAAAGGTTAATCAGTTAATCATGGACAGAGAGTGTAATTATCAAGTGCAAAACTAATAGGAAGTGAAAGCAGGGCTTACATTTTCTGCATACCAAACACAAAGAGTGTTACCATGAAGCATGGCTGTCCTGGTCATTAATCTCTCATAATGATTAAATTACATGGCTGCATTTCTCACTCTTAGAGACTATTTAATCTACTGATATTGTATTAGAACTAATGAAAATGGAAACCTCCACTCAAATGCTATTAGTTGATTTGTCATCTCCTGAACATTTTACCAAGTCATTGACAGCTAGATTCATAATGTTCTCAGCATATTAACTTTTCATGTGACCTAACCATAGTTAAAAACAACAGCAAGCACATTTGGTGCTTTCAATATTGCTAGGGGCATCGTAAAATAATTTATTAATTTATCCAAATTAGAGAATTATTTTTGTCATTATAATCAAATCAAGCTATTTGTAAATAATGGTGAACCATACCAAAATGCATTTGCATTAACCAATGTGTCTTGCATTGTTCTCTCTTCTCCGTAATCCATTACCAGTGACAATCGTTTAGGATGGATGGAAGGAACACTGATGGCCAAAAGTTTGGAATAATGTACAGATTTTGCTTTTATGGAAAGAATTTGTTACTTTTATTCACCAAAAAGTGGCATTCAACTGATCACAGTGTATAGTCAGGACATTAATAATGTGAAAAATTACTATTACAATTTGAACAAAGTGTTCCGAACTTCTTAAACTACCTCAGAAAAATCCTCCATGTGCAGCAATGACAGCTTTGCAGAACCTTGGCATTCTAGCTGTCAGTTTGTCCAGATACTGTACTATTGCTCACTCTAACATTTTATTTTTGTTATTCTGTTTCAAAAGTGTCTTTTTCTTTGCAATTCTTCCCATATGTTACGAATGCAGCGAGGATCTAAATGCAGGCTTCTTTATTTATTAAACAAACACAAAACAAAGGAAAAACCCTCGATGGGGAAACAAACATAAACTAAGAACTCAGGCAGGGAAACACAGATCAGGCTTGACAACATTCAACGAACGACAAGGAGTGAACAAAAAGCAGGGCTTAAATAACCAGGGAGTGATGACTGAATTAGACACAGGTGAGAACAATGAACAAAATGGCAGTGGTGATGGCAGGTGGATTCTGGGAAGTGTAGTACATTTAACAATGACAAGTGAAACCCAGGGCAGACAACAAGGGAATCGTGACATAGCCCCCCCTCAAAGGAGCGGGTTCCAGACGCTCCTCAGAGAAAAATAATAAATGAAAAAAAAAAAAAAATCGTCCAAGGAGTGGGGGGGGGGAAGCAAACAGTCAGACCAGAGGAGCACAAGGGGCAAACAGACAGACCAAGGGAGTACAAGGGGAAAACAGGCAGTCCAAGGGGCACAAAGGGCAGACAGGCAGTCCAAGGAGGCACAGGGAGCAGACAGGCAGACCAAGGAGGCACAGGGCAAGGACAGGTTTGGGGAACCCGGGAGGAGGCCACAGGACGGGAACAGGGTCAGGTGGTCTGGGAGCTGGCCACCGGGCAAGAACAGGGTCAGGAGGCCTGGGAGCTGGCCACAGGGCAAGGACAGGTTCAGGAGGCCGAACCGTGGGAGGTGGAGCCGTTGCAGGCGGAGGCGTGGAAGTAGGCGCCGTAGGAGGCTCTAGAGGCGGAGACCTGGAAGGCTCTGGAAGCGGAGCCGATGGAGGTGGCGCCGTAGGAGGCTCTAGAGGCGGAGCCGATGGAGGTGGCGCCGTAGGAGGCTCTAGAGGCGGAGCCGATGGAGGTGGCGCCGTAGGAGGCTCGGGGGGCGGAGCCGTAGGAGGCTCGGGGGGCGGAGCCGTAGGAGGCTCGGGGGGGCGGAGCTCTGGAAAGCTCGGGAGGCGGAGCTCTGGAAAGCTCGGGGGTTACTGGCTCTTCAACGGTCATGGCCACAGACGCTGGCTCTTGGACGGTCGAGGCTACAGGCACTGGCTCACTGACATCGGGGGCTACAGGCGCTGGCTCACTGACATCGGGGGCTACAGGCGCTGGCTCACTGACATCGGGGGCTACAGGCGCTGGCTCACTGACATCGGGGGCTACAGGCGCTGGCTCACTGACATCGGGGGCTACAGGCACTGGCTGGTTGGCCGTGGTTAGCGGAGGCTGGAGAGCAGAGGCATTTCTTCTCCTCCTCCTCCGGGCGGATGAAGTTAGCAGCGCTGGTTCGTTGACCACGGCAGGCGTGGGGGTTGGCTCACTCACCGTGACTGGCGAGGAAAGCCCAGAGGCGGGAGCTGGGATCTGGAGAGGTGGTTCCCCGGCAGCGAACTCCTCCAAGATGAGTCCCACGTACTCCCGCCAGGTGCAGTCTCCGGGAGTGCCCACCACCGGTGTTTGGGAACACCGAACCGGTATGCCACCTTCAGAGTGTGGTCATCCCAGCCGGTGCAACTGGCCACGTTGGTGAAAAAGTAGGAGAACTCCCGGACAGACAAATCCGCCTGTGTCAGCTCCATGAGGAACCCTGCTAGATCCATTGTTGGTCGTTCGTTCTGTTACGAATGAGGCAGCGAGGAGAGAGGATCTAAATGCAGACTTCTTTATTAAATGAACAAACAAATAAACAAAGGAAAAACCCCCAATGGGGAAATAAACATAAACAGAGAACTAGGGCAAGGAACACAGACCAGGCTTGAACTACATTCAACGAACAACCAGAAGTGAACAAAAAGCAGGGCTTAAATAACCAGGGAGTGATGACTGAATTAGACACAGGTGAGAACAATGAACAAAATGGCAGCGGTGATGGCAGGTGGATTCTGGGAAGTGTAGTACATTTAACAATGACAAGTGAAACCCAGGGCAGACAACAAGGGAATCGTGACACCATAAGGCCTGCACCCCTGAGTCTTCTCTTTACTGTTGTACATGAAACTGGTGTTGAGCGGGTAGAGTTCAATGAAGCTGTCAGCTGAGGACATGTGAAGTGTTTATTTCTCAAACTAGAGACTCTGATGTACTTATCCTCTTGTTTAGTTGTACATCTGGCCTTCCACATCTCTTCCTGTCCTTGTTAGAGCAAGTTGTCCTTTGTCTTTGAAGACTGTAGTGTACACCTTTGTATGAAATCTTCAGTTTTTTTTTGTTTGTGGCAATTTCAAGCATTGTATAGCCTTCATTACTCAAAACAATGATTGACTGATGAGTTTCTAGAGAAAGCTGTTTCTTTTTCAAATTTTTGACCTAATATTCACCTTAAGACATGCCAGTCTATTGCATACTGTGGCAACCCAAAAACAAAAACAAACACAAAGACAATGTTAAAGAGCCAAATAGTGTTTGATATAATGGCAGGTGATTTTCTAGTTCCAAATGAGCAATTTAGCATGATTACTCAAAGATAAGGTGTTGGGAGTGATGGCTGCTGGAAATGGGGCCTGTCTAGATTTGATCAAAAATTGCTTTTTTCAAATATTGATGGTGATACTGATTTTTACATCAGTAATGTCCTGACTATACTTTGTGATCAGCTAAATGCCATTTTGTTGAATTAAAGTACCAATTTCCTTCCAAACAACAAAATCTGTACATTATTCCAAACATTTTGCTGCCAGTGTAGATTGATTGATTAATTAATTACAGCTTGACCATTATAACTTTGTTTTGATTGAAACAAAATATATTTTAAGACTTTAATTTTGAAAAGGTTATTCAGGTATAATGACTGCAACAATGACAAAGCAAGGATCTATAAAGCAATAAAAAGCCTCTGGCATGTTTCTGTGAACCCAGACTCAGCTGGATTCCATTCACTGTTTGTGAGATTCACAGTTTGAACAGTGTGCTGCAAAACCCATAGTTCAATTAATTGAATAGTCTCTCCCTGACCCAACCTTGGATATCAGAGATTAAGTCAGCTTTGTGCACAGCATGTTCCCTTCTAAGCATTTCCTGAAGTGACCACAGACTGGGTCTGGAGGAGTACTGTTACTGTTAGAGGTAGAAGTGTTTGGTGTGGGTGAAGCTCTTTGTGTTGTTCTCTGGTCCTCTGAAATGGCAGCAGCACAGCAGCTGTTCACAGGAGGCCATTATTTCTCAGGCAAAAATATGCAGTCTTTGCAATCTGCTTATCCAGCCTTTTTGTTCCATATGTCCTTAATCACTGTATCGTGAACTCATATTTAGGGATCAGCAAAAGTGTCGATCCACTAAACTTTAAAAATGAGACACAGATGACTCAGTTGCCTGCGATACGATTTTGAGGTTTCATATAAAAACGTAGCTGGTATTCAAACATACAGTTACATTCAGCAGGTACTTTTATCCACAGTGACTTCCAGACAAGGAACATAAGCAAATTCCAAAACAAAAATGACAGTGGTATTATGAAAGAAAACATTCCTAAAGATTAGTTTGCTGGATTGATTCCCTTTGGGCCTGATCTCATGAAAATTCTGTGACATTTTTGCAAAAAGATTTAATGTGGTTTCTTACATATATCATTGCAGTTCTGATGTTGTCCACAAAAAATGCAATGCTGTTGAGCTGCTCAATTTGATTGTGCCCAAACAAGCTTTTAAACATGGTTATGTAATGCTGATGTTAAATTCTATCATCTGAGCTATCAACTTAAATTAAGTTATGCACTATAGTAAAAGTGTTGTGTTGTCATAAGATAGCATTGTGTGATCGACAGGGTGAAAAGTACGAGTTTATAAACTGATAATCTGCCCCTTTACCCATGATTTGTGTGAGAGAGATAGTTGTTGTTTTAGCGCTTCTAGTGTTCATTTCGCCAGAAAGCTGCCGCTATATATACAACAAGCCACAGCATTCTAGAAGTGGCGGTTCTGGCTTACTTGGTGCCCTAGGCAAGATCTAACATGGCATGGCGCCCCCCCCCTTAACACACTCCATCCACCCCCAACCCCCCCCCAACCCACTTGAAAACATTTTTTATACAGTCAGAGTTTTATATACATCTTAGCCAAATACATTTGAACTCAGTTTTTCACAATTCCTGACATTTAGTTGTAGAAAACTTTCCCTGTCTTAGGTCAATGTGAAATGGTAGAATAATAGTAGAGAGAATTATTTATTACAGCTTTTATTCCTTTCATCACATTCCCAATGGGTCAGAAGTTTACATACACTTAGTTAGTATTTGGTAGCATTGTCTTTAAATTGTTTAACTTGAGTCAAACGTTTTGGTTAGCCTTTCACAAGCTTCTCACAATAAGTTACTGGAATTTTGGCCCATTCCTCCAGACACAATGGGTGTAACTGAGTTAGGTTTGCAGGCCTCCTTGCTCAGATTGAGGTCAGGGCTTTACTTTGTTAAATACTTTGACTTTGTTGTTCTTAAGTCATTTTGCCACAACTTTGGAGGTATGCTTGGGGTCATAGTCCATTTGGAAGACCCATTTGCGACTTAAACTTCCTGGCTGATGTCTTGAGATGTTGTTTCAATATATCCGCATAATTTTCCTTCCTTATGATGCCATCTATTTTGTGAAGTGCACCCACAACATGTTGCTGCCAGCCCATGCTTCACGGTTGGGATGGTGTTCTTCGGCTTGCAAGCCTCACCCTTTTTCCTCCAAACATAATGATGGTCATTATGGCCAAACAGTAAATCAGACCAGATTTTTGTTTCATCAGACCAGAGGACAATTCTCCAAAATGGTTAAAAGCGTAGGAGGCTCGAGGAGAAGGGCCGTGGAAGGCTCGAGAGGCTTGAGAGGTGGAGCCCTGGAAGGCCCGAGAGGCTTGAGAGGCGGAGCCCTGGAAGGCTGGAGAGGCTTGTGGGGCGGAGCCCTGGAAGGCTCGAGAGGCTCGAGAGGTGGAGCCCTGGAAGGCTCGAGTGACTTGAGGGGCGGAGCCCTGGAAGGCTGGAGAGGCTTGTGGGGCGGAGCCCTGGAAGGCTCGAGAGGCTCGAGAGGCGGAGCCCTAGAAGGCTCGAGTGACTTGAGGGGCGTGAGCCCTGGGAGGCTCGAGAGGCTCGAGAGGCTTGAGAGGCAGAGCCCTGGGAGGCTCGAGTGGCTCGAGAGGCGGAGCCCTGGAAGGCTCGAGTGACTTGAGGGGCGGAGCCCTGGGTGGCCCGAGAGGCTTGAGAGGAGGAGCTCTGGAAAGCTCGAGAGGAGGCGCTCTGGAAAGCTCGAGAGGAGGAGCTCTGGAAAGCTCGAGAGGAGGAGCTCTGGAAAGCTCGGGAAGCTTGAGAGGCGGAGCCCTGGAAGGCTCGAGAGGCTTGAGGGGCGGAGCCCTGGAAGGCTCGAGAGGCTTGAGGGGCAGAGCCCTGGAAGGCTCGAGAGGCTTGAGGGGCAGAGCCCTGGAAGGCTCAAGAGGCTTGAGGGGCAGAGCCCTGGAAGGCTCGAGAGGCTTGAGGGGCGGAGCCCTAGGAGGCTCGAGAGACTTGAGGGGCGGAGCCCTGGAAGGCTCGGGAGGCGGAGCTCTGGAAAGCTCGGGAGGCGGAGCTCTGGAAAGCTCGGGAGGCGGAGCTCTGGAAAGCTCGGGAAGCTCGGAAGGCGGGGCTGTGGAAAGCCCGGAAGGCGGAGCTCTGGAAAGCCCGGAAGGCGGAGCTCTGGAAAGCCCGGAAGGCGGAGCTCTGGAAAGCCCGGAAGGCGGAGCTCTGGAAAGCTCGGGTAACTCGGAAGGCGGAGCTCTGGAAAGCTCGGGTAACTCGGAAGGCGGAGCTCTGGGAAGCTCGGGAAACTCGGAAGGCGGAGCTCTGGGAAGCTCGGGAAACTCGGAAGGCGGAGCTCTAGAAAGCTCGGGAGGAGGAGCCCTAGAAGACACGAGAGGCGCTGGCTCTAGGACGGGCACGACCACTGGTGCTGGCTCTTGGACGGTCCTGGCTACTGGCGATGGCTCTTGGACAGTCACGGCCACTGGCGCTGGCTCTTGGACGGTCGAGGCTACAGGCGCTGGCTCAGGGACGGTCGAGGCTACAGGCGCTGGCTCAGGGACGGTCGAGGCTACAGGCGCTGGCTCAGGGACGGTCGAGGCTACAGGCGCTGGCTCAGGGACGGTCGAGGCTACAGGCGCTGGCTCAGGGACGGTCGAGGCTACAGGAGCTGGCTCAGGGACGGTCGAGGCTACAGGCGCTGGCTCAGGGACGGTCGAGGCTACAGGCGCTGGCTCAGGGACGGTCGAGGCTACAGGTACTGGCTCATTGACCTCTGAGGCGACAGGTACTGGCTGGGTGACCGTAGCTGACGAGGGCTCTGGCTCGCAGACCGGGGCAGGCGAGGGCTCTGGCTTGCTGACCGTAGCTGACGAGGGCCCTGGCTCGCAGACCGGGGCAGGCGAGGGCTCTGGCTCGCTGGCCGTGGCAGGCGCTGGCTCTGGCTCGCTGGCCGTGGCAGGCGTGGGCTCTGGCTCGCTGGCCGTGGCAGGCGTGGAGTAGCGAGCAGAAGCTTCTGCCCTCCTCCTCCTCCTTCGGGCTGACGAGGTTGAGCGCGCTGGCGCAGGAGCAGAGGAAGCTGAGCACACCGGCTCTGGAGCGGACCAAACTGGCGACGCTGGTTTGTGGACTAAGGCAGGCGTGGAGGTTGGCTTGCTGGCAGGTGGGGCAGGCGCGAAAGGACGAGCCATGGAAGACTGGAGGGTCACCACTGCGGGAGGAGAGGCAGGGTTTTCCTCAACAACGCCCACAGTGAGTGACGAGCCGCAGACCAGCAAAGTCTCCTCCACGAATTCCAGGAGAGTCCAGCCGCGCGTCGCCGGTGGCAACCGCTCCTTAAGCGAACTGTTCAGATTGCCCCTGAAGAAAGCCACCAGGGAGGAGTCTGGGAAGTCCGCGACACTCGCCAGCTCGAGGAAGTCGCGGATGTGGTCCTCCACAGGACGGTCCTCTTGTTTCAGGCAGAGGAGTCTGAAGTTCGCCTGTTGCACCGCTGGATCCATTGTGGGTCGATCGTTCTGTTATGCTGGGTAGTGGAAGTAGGAGAAGGCAGACGGGAGTGTGGATCCAAATGCGGGCTTTATTATATAAATAACAAATAAGAGAACACAAAGAAAAGTCCACAATGGGAAAAACTAACTTAAACACAAAAGAACACACGGCTGGGAGAACAGAACACGAAGGGCAGGAACAAGGGCAAAGGCATGACAGGAAACCATTCACGACATATAACCATACAACGATTGACAAGGAGTGGAAAACACACAGGGTTTATATACACAGACACAGGAGGATCACAAACGACAAACAGGTGCAAACAATGACACAGTGATGGCAGTGAGAAGATCTGGGAATTGTGGGAAGTGTAGTTTTTCACAAGGACAGTGAGACTCAGGGCGGACAACAGGGAAAACGTGACAAGGAACGGGATCGGTGACGGGTGAAACGGAAAACACGGAGCGGACAACAAGAAAACGTGGAATAAACGTGATAGTAAAACAAAGAACAGAGGGCAGACAACACAGGAACGTAACAATTGCATTCTGGGATTTATTTTTTTCACGCTCATTTCAAGTTCTTAAAGTTTCTAAGTCAACTAGCAGATACATTTTACCTTCTACATTTGAGACATAACCTGTTTTATGTTTACTTTCAGTGATTCATGTGATGATAGAACAGACGTTTGTGCCTGTAATGCAAACTTGATTTGTCAGCGGGACTTAATGAGTAAAACCCAGAAATAGTTATTTTTGTTAACAAGATAAGCCAGCGCTGTGTGAATTTGTGTGGAGTTTTAAGCTTTGTGAGCTGCAGTTCTCTTTTCTAATATTTGCCTGTGACGAATGAAAAATGGACGGTGCTGTGTGAGAAGAAGAATAAATTATCCAACATTTGTGCCTTTGAAGAGGATACATTTTGGGGCGTGAGAAGACGGATAAATAATTGTTCGTCTGATGATTTATAAGGTAAGCGAATCTTTTTAGAGCGTTTTGTTGGTGCAAATGTTTTGACCTTGATAACGTTAGTGATTTTAGCACTTTTGCTTAGTCCCGAGCAAACAGTTCACACAGTTTTCAACTCCTCACCCAGTAACTTTGATATTTCACGTTATATGGCCAAATGTACTTGTACGTTGTATCGTTCGTACAACCTGCCCTGGAAAAGCTTTTGGTAATTTCTTCCCCCTCCCCTCATTTCAGTCTGATTAATCTGATGAAGATCCAGTGCTAATGTATCACCACATGTGCTCAATTAGCACTAAGGTGTAGCACAAATAAATCAATGACTGAATTATTTGATCAGTAGATAAATTAGATATTAGAGTCATAAATAAGCATTATTTTTGCATGCATTTTTTTTTTCCTGAAATGTTTCAAGACACATAACCTACAATTACTGCATTCACATGCTTAGCTGTTATAGTCCTTGTGTTCACAAAATGCTATTGTGTCAGTTCTGTGATCATGCTTTTGAGTCTGTGTTATCATTTTGCCAGCACATGAAATCCAATACACTTGGACCGGGTAAGAAGAAACACAAGATTCTTGTCGTTTAATGACACTTGCAAATCTGTTGCCTCACTGTAGGTCAGGCATTGACCATATGCAGCTAGTTCTGTTGTGTAGAGAACATAATTATAGGTCTTTTGGACAAGATTTGGTCTTTGGCCCTCTGGTAAAATACCTTAAAGACCTTGAGGAAGATGGTGCTGCCTTAGCTGATGGAAATGTACACAAAGGTGCATTGTGTGCGATAGCTGGAGATAACCTTGGATCACATTCTATTGGTGGCTTTGTTGAAAATTTCAGTAGAAGTAACAACTTTAGCAGATATTGTGAGATTGACCATCAAACATTTCAATCAACACTCCTAACAAAGGCATTAACTAGAACGGTGAAGTCGTATGAGCAGAATCTCAAGGATTTGGATGCTGGTGGAGCTGGAAGTGCAGTTGGTGTAAAATGTAATTCTCTCTTTAATGACCTGAAATATTTTCATATTTGCTAGCCAGGATTACCTCCCTGTCTTGGACATGACTTTTTTGAAGGGGTTGTGTAATTTGACCTTGCATTGTGTAATGATCATCTTGTGAATCAGGAGAAACATTTCACTTACACTGAACTAAATCATCACATTAATCAGTTCAAGTATCTTGGAAATGATGCATGTGATAAACCAGGTGACATAACCACTGGAAGTGAGAAATTAACTGGACAAGCTGTTCAGAATTGGTGCCTGCTCAGGCTTTTACCACTTTTGGTGGGAGAAAAGATTTCCAGTCCAACTGAAAATTAGGTATGGCAGTTAGTTCTTCAACTCTGACAGATAGTAGAGCTCATCTGTGCTCCTTCAATTAATGTTGGTCAGATTGCATTTTTATCTGTTTTAATAGAAGAGTATATTGAGACCCGAGTCATCCACTTAAGCCAAAACACCACTACATGTGTCATTATCCTGAGCTCACTGATCGTTTTGGTCCACTTATTCGCCTATGGACTCTACGTTTTGAGAGTAAGCACTCATACTTTAAACAGTGTGCAAGAAAATTGCACAACTTTAAGAACCTTAGTGCTACATTGGCAGAAAGACATCAGCTTCTGCAGGCTTACCTAAATGCAGTAATGTCCTCTCCATGAAAATGTTGTAGTAGAGAGAGGGACAGTTTCATGTAAACGATTACAATGATGACATTCGAGGATCCGTTGCCTGCCATGACATTCAGCCAGGGATTATGGTGGCATCCAATGAGGTGACTGTAAAGGGAACACTTTACAAAAAGAACATACATGTTGTTTTGCAGAAAAATGATGAGGGAATTGTGTTTGGGAAGATTCAGTTGATTCTTGTTCATGACTTTTCCAATGTGTATTTTGTCACAAAGAAATGTAATTCATTTAGTCTCATAGACCAGGGAGTTCACTACTTGATGTCACAAGACAAAGGGTACTTGTGCATAAATCAAGACAGTCTACTTGATTACTATCCTCTGCCTGAATACTCCTTGTGTGGCTTGTCAGTAATAGTTCTTCATCATTCCTTCCCAATTCAAGAATAATGTTTGGATTTAAAGAAAAACTGAAAGATGCTGTATTGTCGGTGTTGCCAAGCCTATCTCAAGATCTAACCGAGCAACTGGTTGAGAAGCTCATGAACCAAGGAGTCGAGGGTTTGGACGATTTGGTTTATAAAAAAGAAGATGACATTGCAGTGTTTATACGACCTATCCAATTTAGAAAACTTCTTAGTGCCTGGAAAGTTCAAGGTAAATATAAGATTGATTAATTACACCTCAGAGGGATGTGATCATTTAACATGTATTACAGTGCAGTGCAGTACATTTTATGGTGTAATTCATGTGGCAATAAATTATTTTGTATTATCCACAGAAAATATAAACAGCACTGTGGTTCTGCAACCTGTTGAAGTTCTCCCCTTGGTTCCTCCTGAAACCACCTCTACTCTTGGTTCACGACTATCAAGCTCCTCAAGCACATCAGCAAGCAGCCCAGCATCAACCAGTGTCACATTTATGGCCTGAAAATTTCAAAGTTCCCTGGAACTTAATGCCATCAGGTATAGAGTGTGCTGTTACAAATGGCCAGAGACCTTCCCCTGCTGACCGACGACAAATGATTAGAATCCTTGCTGATGAAATTAAAAAACACGCCAACAACTCCACCAGATCATGGTGTCTTACTATTACTCGCCAAATAGACAGGCAGTATCCAAAGACTTTTGCCGACATGATTGGTAACAGGCAGGTTGGTGGTGGATATGAATCTCTTCTCTTACAGCTGAAAGTATGCAAAGAGCATCTGAATCACGAAAGTACACTAAGTCATCATCGGACCCAAAATAATGACACTGGAACTAGTAGAAAACGAATTTCCATTGACGTGTATGGTTGTTCAAGATGGCAACCTGATCTTCCACCTGGTGAAAGTTATGACAGTCTTGAAGTGGACGAGATATATCTTCATGAAGGAATCTCTGGAGCACAGAGGGGAGATGTTTGCAAGCTCATGGAGGGGACCTATTGCCTCCAGCGTCACATGATAAATGCAACCCCATCACCTACCATGACAGATTTGAAAACCAAATGGCCATATTCATACAGAGGCATATATATGGCCATTTTGAACTGCTCACTGACAAAAATGTGCTCAGACTTTTGGAACTGTCAGTTAAGGAGTGTGGACAAATCATTATTCAGTTCTTTAAAAGCAAGCCAACCAACGACGATGTTCGGACCATACTTTCTAGAGGCAAAGACGATGAGGCTGCCATGGTCCTACTGCTCCTCCTTGCACACTTCAAAGAAAAGTTAGATGGGCTGATCCTTCAAGCAGATGTAAGTAGATTATTCAACAAATCACATTCATTTGCAACATGTTTTATGTTTTGGTTGTCTTTTAATGATTGGTATGCTGTCTTTTTTTTTATAATTTGGTTCAGGAATTCGCAACTGCGTGTGATGTCCAGCAATCTCTACATCTGCCAGGGAGTCCACAACTTATAATTCTTTTTATGTAAACATTAGGAAGGTTCATCTCTGTCTCTCAGCCTGATGCAATCCGCATCTTGATGCATTATGAATTATTCAATTAATTTAACAAGAACTAATTTCTAGAAAACAACCATACGATATGATTCAGTGCTTTTCTAAAATGAGACAATGCGATGTGTTATAACACAATTTGACTGGATACGATGTGATGCAAAGATTTAATTTTTAAATCTTAACAAAGTTAATTATAGAATTAAAGACTTAAATCTAAGATTATAGACTTATTTGCTCCTTTTTGCAGGTCATCTTAGCAGCACTCTTGCCACTCACTATAACAAGCATACAGGAACACTTCACATGCTTTAAAAACACTTGTGCATGAAAGCTCAGTGACCTGCTTCATAAAAAAAGAAAAATGCACAGTTTACACTATTTACTTAATTAAAAAAAGATGCCAGTGTTCAATCATCTAATATGTTCTTAAATCCATTTAAATGTGCATTACTAATACACAGTCAAATGCGCTGCCTACATGTGTGTGGCAGGGTGGAGGGCGGGGCCGGGTCGTGATCATACACACCCGGTCCCGTATTAGGCTAATCAAGCCTCTGAGGTATAAAGGTCGACTGCAGAGAACTGGCTTGACGATATAAATAATAGTTTTAATGATAAACTTAAAAGACAACATAAACACACACATGACGGACATGTCCGCTAACGATCTCTCTCTCCCGCACAATCCTCTGCAGTCGACCTTTATACCTCAGAGTGTGTATGATCACGACCCGGCCCCGCCCTCCGCCCTGCCACGTTGTGCTTTTAAATGTAACAGTTTTTTTTACAGCTCATTACTTTGAGTGTGTTTAGACAGGGTCTCGGTCACAAACACATTGGCAGGGAGAGAGTGATGATAGTGTGAGAATTATAAAATACATTTTAATTGGCTACTTAATTTGTATTAAATAACAGAGCTTGTGAGTTGAAACCACGATGTACCGATTAAGATACGTCACAGTAGCTTATCGTATTTTAAAATTTTTCGTTTTCATTTTCAGGTCAACCTCTAAGCAACCAGTGGTGGATGTTGAGTATAGAAGGTCAAGTGGTGTGTGAAGGAACACAGCCCAGCTTTGTCTCTGGCCTTGCAGCGTTGTTTGCCGCATTCTACAATTTCAACCTCCAGTATCATGAAGAAGCAGCGTGCACCCTAGAGTTTGTCTAAAGGTTAGACATTAGCATATTTGCCAAGCATATATATACTAATGCTGAGTGAACATTTCATTTCAGACCATGTTTGTAAAAACAAATTCTAGTATTCTTTACTAGTTTAATACAGTTGTTTCTGAACGATATATTGCATGTTTAACATTTCCATCTAGTCATTTATGCGATACACACATTACAAAGGATACAATCAAATTAAAGGAATAGTTTACCCAAAAATGAAAATTTGCTGATAATGTACTCTCACTCAGGCCATTCAAGATGTATATGCCTTTCTTCATCAGAACATAAATGAAGATTTTTTTTTAAGGAAAATCAAGCTAATAGTAAAGTACAACCAATAGCTGGAATCAAGTAGACGCGCATATTTTCAGAACTTACCAGGTAGTCCAACTTCCTCGCTCACTTTCCTCCAAGCGATGTCTTTTTTGTCTGGTCTCTGTACATGTATGACGTTGTTTCATACAATTCTGGATGCCTACACACCGCTACAACAATTGTTTCATCCATTTTTCCAGATTTCTTCTGCTAATACGTCAGAACGTCAGTGACATCCAGACAGTCTCAGTGCTGATAGGCTTTGGCGACAACGCGTTGTGCGAATTTCTACGCGAATGAAGCGATTTCCCGTGTTGGAGTCGCGTCTTTGCATTGACTTTGTATGTAATCGCACCACGCGAAACGCTCGCTTCGCATTGCATGTGAACGCACCATTAGCCATGTATACATTGACGCGTCCTTAGAAAAAACGTATAATATATTTATCTCTGACAAATTGATTAATTAATTTGCAAAATTGATTGCTGTTGGATGACTTATGTTCAATAATGTCGTAATAATCAATATATTGCCTTCTAAAGATTTTCATTAATTTAATTTGTTTTACTTTTTGTATTGTCTTATCAATGCTTTACTCGTCTTCCACATTAATGTACTGCATTTTATTATATTGTTTGTTATATTCAGATATTATATTTCTAATTATTATTTAACCGTCTTTTGTTATTGTTATTTGGGGGGGCTTTCTCAGCAAATATTTACAGTATATATCCGATTAATTGCATTTTATTTATCAGCATAATAATTGTAATTAATATTAATTGTAATTAATAATAATTGTAATTAATGTAATTAATTCAATTAAAAACTGTTAATTGAAATAATTGGTTGACAGCCCTCGTTTTAAACAGATGCTGTTTTACCAAGCAACTAAAATAAAAACCATAAATTATGTTAATGGCAATAACCTACTAGGAAGACAAAATGTATTTATAATTTATAAATAAATCAACAAGTCCGCTGAATGTTTATCAAATGACCCTTTTAGAATACAGCTAAATTAGACATTGCCCCAGGCATCTTGTTTTCAGGCAAGATGACCATAGGAGGCTTTAATGCCATTTTAATTTTTACCCACTGGGATAAGGATAAATGTGCTGGCGAGAGTCTGTTTTACCCAGCGCCTCCAGCAACGTGATTCATTAGACGGATGACAAGAGAGTTGGAGCCACGCAATACCCTGAATGATTAGTAGATCCCTGTAAGAGAGATGGCACAAGGCAGATAAACAATTGTGAGAAGGAGGTCTACTGACCATTTGTCACCATGGTTATTTACAATCATGCTGATATTCACACCAGAATAAAGTATGCTTGTTTCTCACTTATCACTTTCATCAAGATTGGTTTGCATTATGTAAATATGTATCATTCAGCAAATTGATGTCAGGGTTTAAACTACTTTGTTCATGCAGGATTTAAAAAAAATATATAGGAAAATAGAATAAAGGATTAAATAGCAAATAGAACTAACAGTGATTAAATGTACCCACACGCATTGTTCCACATTTGTCCCTGAGCCTTCTTCACCGTGATAAACCAGTGATAAACTAGACACCCAAAACAAGATTAATCCAGCAACAGTGCAAATTTCAAAGTGCCTTGAAATGACAAACGAGGGTGAATTCAGGTAAATTATTTATTTCAATGTCAAAAAAAGGGCCCACTTCCCAAATTCACCTTATATTTTGCTGTGTACTTGTAAAATTATTCTGTTAATGCTTGGATGCAACAGACTGTTTTAAGTCAAATGTTTTATGCCCTGTATAGTATGGTTATATACTCAACGTAACTGTGCTAATGATATATCTGTAAGATTGTCGTGAACTATTCCTGTGCTCTGCTCCCACTTTTTCAGCATTTAGTCCCAATTCAGTTTTCAGTAAAATAATCGGTATTTGTCAGATTTTTATCGGAGCCTTCTCCCCAGAGTAAATAGCATGGAAACTTGTTTCTTCTCTCCTGTGTGGCCTCATTAAACTACAGCTCTAGGTGTCATTATTCCACCTTACCTCCTAGAGTCTCTGTTCATAATCTCCCAGCGGACCGCAGCCACAGACAGATGTGCGCAGATGTCTCTGTGTGAGAGAGAGAGAGAAAGAGAAGGTTTTGAAAAATATTCAACTTCCAGACCTGACACCACACTGGGCACAGAATTCAATGGACTTCATGAAAGATAATTTATTTTATTTTATTAAAAGTATCTAAATAAAAACTGTTGAGATGAGTTGGTATAGTTGTGTCACTATTCTCAAGAGACAAAATTAGTATGAAAGTAAAGTGGCAAACACAAAATTTGGGTTGGGAAACTAATAGCTGACACTTTCACTTTCAGACACACACTCTTGCAGATTATGATGAAATAATTGATATGAAACATCATCATGGCTAACAGTTAAAAAAAAAGTAATTGGCAATTGGGCAAACGATGTGAAAATTACACTGATGCATAGTCAGAAACATGTATTATTAAAAATTATTCACAAGTGAGTGCCATTTGCTTTTGATTTGTTTATAGATGCCATACTTCCTATGCCAGCTGTGATTTGGTATCTTAAAATCCAAAGACCCAAGTACCAAGATCCTGTTATGCCATGTTGAGAGTAAAACTTCGGTTTGATGCTTCAAAGATGAGGTCCATGCAATTCATTTGTAAATAATAATGTCTCTTTTAATATACGTTCTGCTCTTTACAGTCATTAGTTAATCAAACCAACAAATAAGAAACACTTAATCATGGCAATAAAGGAGCCGTGCGACTTCACTCTCGTTATTATGCACACAGCTGGTAATTTTAAAGAGACAGTACCATTTTAGCACTTGTTCTATATATCAATGTAAATCAAATCAAATGTTTTTTGTTTTTGGCATCATCTGGAGTAAATTCAAGAGACTGTTGTGCGTGAAAATCCCAGGAGATCAGCAGTTACAGAAATATTCATACCAGCCCATCTGGCACCAACAATCATGCCACGGTACAAATAACTGAAATCCCATTATTTTCTCCATTCTGATGGTTGATGTGAACATTAACTGAAGCTCCTGACGATATGATGCATGATATTATGCACTGCACTGCTGCCATATGATTGGCTGATAAATGCATCACATGGATGATTGTTGGTGCCAGTTGGGCTGGTTTGAGTATTTCTGTAACTGCTGATCTCCTGGGATTTTCAGATTTAGACTTTACTCATAATGGTGCCAAAAACATCCAGTGAGCAGCAGTTCTGTGGATGGAAATGCCCTTTAATGAGAGAGGTCATCAGAGAATGGCCAGAATGTTTCGAGTCTATGGTAACTCAGATAACCACTCTGTATGCTATTCTGAGATGCAGGTTGGCGCTGTTTTGGTGGCACGAGGGAGACCTACACAATATTATTATTTTAGTAGTTTATTTGACAGAGGCAATGGGTCGATGACTGCCACAGAATTAGCTACAGAGCTAAATGTCCTTTGCGATGATGTCCTTTGCATCATTAAAACATTAGTCAATAGACAGCAGACAAAAACATAACATCCAAAGTAAAAATACAGTACTATTAACAATAATAAATAACATTACATGATTAAATACATGAGCTACTAAATTAAAAACTGCTCAAAATTATGTCTTATGTTAGTTGGTAACATAATCCAAATATTGACAGCTCTTATAGAGAAAGATGAACAACCAAAGACTGAATACAACAAAAATGTTCATTTTACTCAAGCACATACCAATAAACAGTAAATCCAGAGAAACTGATAATTTTGCAGTGATCTCATATTTGTTCCAGAGCTATATATATATATATATATATATATATATATATATATATATATATATATATATACACAGTGCATTCAGAAAGTATTCAGACCCCTTAATTTCATTTTCAAATGTTTTTATGTTGCAGCCTTATGCTAAAATGCTTTAAATTATTATTTTTTTCACAACAATCTACACTCCATACTGCATAATGACAAAGCAAAAAATTGATTTTTGATAACTCTGCAAATGTATCAAAAAGAAAAACTGAAATATCACATTGACATAAGTATTCAGACCCATTGCTCTGACATCTGAAATTTAGCTCAGGGTGCATCCCGTTTCTCTGGATCATCTTTGAGATGTTTCTACACTTTAATTGGTATCCACCTGTGGACAAATTCAATTGTATTGGGCATGATTTGGAAAGGCACACACCTGTAGGTCTCACAGCTGAAAATGCAAAAACTAAGCCATGAGGTCAAAAGGAACTGCCTGAAGCTCTCAGAGACAGGATAGTGTCAAGGCACAGATGTGGGGGGAAGTCTTCAAAATATTTCAGCTGAATTGAAGTTTCCCAAGAGCACAGTGTCCTCCATAATTCATAAATAGAAGTTTGGAAAAACCAGGACTCTTCCTAGAGCTGGCTGCCCATCAGTGACCTGATGGTCACTCTGGTTGAGCTCTAGAGA